>NC_137638.1:32545134-32625134 GCF_963383615.2 Lipophrys pholis | reverse complement strand
CCAGAGTGGAGAAATGTACCAACGCCACCTCGGCATTGACGCGTGGATGGGCAAGACGCACATTTGCTGAAAACAATGATGTCATTGCTCGTGTCTTCTTCTCCCTTTTTGTTGAATTTCTGTGGCGAGATAGAGCTCTTCTATCTGCTTTACTTCTTCTGGACCTTAGTGTCGCATTTGATACTGTCCATCATAATATACTTTTAAGGAGATTAGAAGATGCCGTCAGCATTAAAAACTTAGCCTTAAACTGGTTTAAATCATCTTTATCTGACCGGTTTCAATTTGTTCATGTAAATAACAAATCTTCAATACATGAACGGGTCCTGTGTGGAGTACCACAAGGCTCCGTCCTCGGACCCATATTGTTTAATCTCTATATGTTGCCACTCGGAAATATTATTAGGAAACACAGCATTAACTTTCATTGTTATGCAGATGATACTCAGCTCTATTTATCAGTTAAAGCCAATCAGGCCGACCAACTTGTTAAACTAGAGTCCTGCCTCAGGGACGTTAAGTCCTGGATGTCTATCAACTTCTTAATGCTCAACACATCCAAGACTGAGGTTCTAATCCTAGGTCCTAAAAAGCTCAGGGATTACTTTTCAGATAGTCTGATTACCTTAGATAATATTACCTTAACTTCTAACAGTGATATTAGGAACCTGGGTGTTATTTTTGATCAGGATCTGTCCTTTATGTCCCATGTTAAACATGTCTCCAGGACAGCCTTCTTCCATCTAAGGAATATTGCTAAAATGAGAAACTTCTTGTCCTTCAAAGATGCAGAAAAAATGCTTCCTGCCTTTGTGACTTCAAGATGAGATGATTGTAACTCCCTAATGTCAGGATGTCCAAACTCCTCTGTTAGGATCTTCCAGCTAGTGCAGAACGCTGCTGCAGGTTTACTAACCAGAACTGGAAGAAGAGAGCACATCTCCCCAGTCTTAGCATCCTTACACTGGCTTCACATCAAATCTAGAATAGAATTCAAGATCCTTCTGATCACATATAAAACTCTTCATCACCAGGCTCCGTCCTATATGGAGAAACTTCTAGAAGTGTCTCACCCTCCACGAGCCCTTCGCTCTGAGGATGCAGGACTGTTGGTAATCCCTAAAGTCCTTCAAAGTAAAAGAGGAGGCAGGAGTTTCAGCCATATGGCTCCTTTACTCTGGAATCAACTAGCAGCCTCGGTCCGAAGGGCCCACACCATTAGTTTATTTAAGAGGAGACTAAAAACCTTCCTCTTTGATAGAGCTTCTCATTAGGAATAAAATAGGAGCACTAAGTTGAGCTGCTCTAGGCCTAGACTGCTGAGGGGATTTCCTCTCTCCCGTTAAAGGGAGGAACTCTACATTTGGAGCTTCTGTTTCTTGTCTTTCTTTCTTTCTCTCTGTGTAACAACATTACTGGAGCCACCAGATCCTGACAGGAGGGGAGCAGGATCCAGGGGATCAGACCCAAGACTCCCAGAGTGGAGTTACCACGGTCCTACTACCCGACCCCCCCACAGCACCGGGACCCCCCCACAGCACCGGGACCCCACCACAACGGCACGGCCCTTAAACTCCAGACTGAGATTGGTTCATCATCAGACCAACGCTCATCATAGACTTTTCTTAGTATTTGTACTTCTCTGGCCTGTCTGCCTCTCTCTCTCTCCCTCTTCTATTCCTCTCTCTCTCTCTCTTCTATTCCTCTCTCTCTCCCTCTTCTATTCCTCTCTCTCTCCCTCTTCTATTCCTCTCTCTCCCTGTCCTATCCCATGTACTTCTCCCCCCAACCGGTCAAGGCGGATGCCCCCCCCCCCCCCCCCCCCCTTCCAGAGTCTAGGCTCCGCCCCCTTTCTTCCTGAAGAGGGACTTCTTATGAACTGTTCTTCCTGTGAGGGAGTTTTTCCTGGTTTCCACTGTTGCTTGTTCCATCTGCTGCTCTGGAAGGTTTAGTTGGGTTCTGTTGTTCTCTATCATTGTAAGAGGTTCTGAGATGTTTGTTGATGTGATTTAGCGCTTTACAAATAAAATTGAATTGAATTGAATTGAATTGTCTGATTGGTCAGACGCTACAAACTCCTCCCCTTTCATGTGAACATGCACACCTAGGTCCGTGCACACCAGTCAGTTGATAACCTGCTTGGTAGTAATGGTGATCAGGATCACTCACATCTGGATAAGTCAACCAGGAAACCGAGAGATCCTGGATCTGATGATCAGGTTCCTGGTACAGGCCTCTGGACTCCCTGCTGAAAGTTATATTATCCTTATGTTGGCCAACACCAAGAGAAACACCAGAAGCTTGATTAGTCGCTCTATCGTCAGGATTCTAACAAAAACTGGAATGACTAATGGCACAGGGCAAAGCATTATTGGACTCGTCCAGTAACTGAATTGGATAATAATCGTGGTGTATATCAACCTGTACATTAATCTGATCACTTTATTCAGTGTTCATGTCAACTCAGATCTTCTCAATCAGAAACATTTCAGCCAGATTTACAAAAATGTCCTTATATACACAAACAGACCAACAATACACAGATATGCAGAGTGCAGACGTATTACAGCAGGGGTGTCCAACCCTGGTCCTCCAGAGCCCCTGTCCTGCAGGTTTAGTTCCTCCCAGTTGCAGCCCACCTGATTCCAATGAATGGCTCCTTATTGTTCTTTTTCACAACCTTGGTGATGACATCATCATTAGATTCAGGTATGCTGAAGTAGGGAGAGAACTAAAACATGCAGGACAGGGGTCCTCCAGGACTGAGTTTGGACACCCCTGTGTTACAGCATGGGTCTTATGGTACTCTGCACCACTGTGTCAGGTCTCTGTGTCTGCCCCAGTGTGTCTCACCTCACGTTTCCTATTAACCGGTGATCTTCTCCCTCTGTGCTCCCATCGTTTTGTGTCCCACCTGTGTCCACCCTTTACCTGTGCATTTAAAGCCTCTCCCTCTGTTGTCTTTGTCGGCTTGTCTTATAAACATGTCGCTCCTCTTGTCATCTTGTCGCTGTCATTCCTGATTCCCTGTGTTTTTTTGTGTTCCCTGGACATTTTCTAAAATAAACTCTGGTTTTTCTGGGACTCTGAGGCCATGTTTACACGTTCCTGGTTATCTGAAAAAATGGTTATTTCTCTGCGTTTGGACTCATTTACACATAAACCAGCTACGACTCGCCACAAAGGATGATTCTTGAAAACTCCGGCCACACTGGACATCTGGATAAAATCCGTGTCTCTGTTTGTATCTAGAGGCGGGTAGGTGGAGATTTCTGTCACAATTGGTGACGTCCTGTTTTTTTACAGGATTCTGATTGGCTATCATGGCTTCATGCTTCTTGCTACACTGCCCCATATAGGTCTGGCTGATCATAGCAGCTCTGCACCGGCTGTATGAGTCAGTCTAAATTAAGATTTTGTTTTAAACGTAGAGAGGGAAATATCTGTTTTATTTTTAAAAACTGGGTACGTGTAAACGTGGCCTGAGTCTGTGCTTGGGGCCTTGGGGGTGTGTCAGTTGGCACACCAACTGACACACTGAAGGAGCCACAAAAGCAACCCCAGAGCGGTTGGAATACTGGGAACTGGAAGAGACACAGGGGGAACACATGAGGCTGATTGACACACAGAGGGGAGACCAACAGGAAGGACAAGCGACTCAACACATACAAAAAAACCAAGAAGTGACAAACAGGTAAGACACTGAGGCTGTTTTCCAGTTCTTAGAACGCCAGTGTGTACTCGCAAACGTCATGAGGCATGCAGGGCAGATCTCCTCCGGCTTCTCTTGCCAAATGCATTATGGGTAATTTGACTTCCCAAGCCTACATAGGTACGTGTCGATGCATCCTGGTTAAAGTGGGCGGAGTCAGGACACATCCAGGTATTCCATGGTACTCTTTGAGAAACGGCCTAATGATTGGATCATGCTTGGTCTCCCACTGATGATGTTTCACGGGTACAAGAGAACACAAGTATGGATGAGTATGGGTATTGGAGAACGGCCTGAGACTTATAGACATTAGACAGACGTGACCCTGACAGAAAGTCTTTCATTCAGTTCAGACTGCACGGAGGCTGGATGGGAAAGTCAAATATATGGAGGTCTGAAATGAGCAAAGACTCTTCTTACGCTATTTGTGTCAACTTTAAAATCAAATGTAATTCATACATGGCTACGTCAGTTGAACAACATCTCCGACATTGAGTTGTACTCTGGAAGTGAGTAACGGATGAGGCCAATTCTCTCTTGGAAAACCTTCCATGTCATTGTGAACACACGTACAGACAAGGATGGAGACCTAACGAAGCCTTTAAGTCTTGTTTGTATTACATCTCCATCCCTAATGGTAAATCCTCATCACGGTATCGTGTGCTTGGGTGTTTGGTGTTGCTGGGAGTCCAATGATTGGGGAATGTTGATGCAGTTTATATGTTGCCCGTTATCACTGCTCATCAGCAGCCATCTGACACTGTCCACCATTAGTGGGTTTAATGTTTAACCAGGGATGAGACCTGGGGTAGTGAGCACTCAGGGATCACTCCTCACACTCCCATTGTGTTGCTCACTTGTCCAATCCAGTGTTTGTTTGATGGCAATGAAACAATTGAGCTGGCAGGTTGCAGCCTCCGCTAAAAACAAAGGCATCAATCATGCTGTGCAAACTCCCCGAGCTCGGACTCTCCCTGGTCAACTGAGAAGAGGAGGTCAGGCTGCTGTCCTCTGCACATTCACCACAGTGGGGAGGGCATCTGGGGACACAAACACATCCATGGAATCACTGTCTCCCACTGTGGTGAGACAATGAACATTATGAATACTCTGAATACTAGTACTAGTTCTCATGTGCGACACCTGTGGTATCCCCTGTTTTCCTGTGTATTTAAACCTTTCTCCCTTGGTGGTCTGTGTCAGTTTGTCTTTGTTCGTTCCAGATCCAAAGATCCTTGTTCTGTTTTTGTGACCTGTTACAGGCATTTGGATGTGTTCATGGTTCTGTTTTTGGATTATTCCTGTCTGGACACGTCTTCTTGAGAATAACTTTTTACTGCCATCAGTCATAAGTCTGCTGTTGGGTTCACTGCTCGCTCTGACACATATATTAAGGATGTAACCACTTTTTTTAGAGTTAACTCCACGACTGCTTCAAAGGTGAGGATGCAAGTACCTCAAACACATCATTTACCTACATAATAAAGTAAATTTTAGTGGAAGCGATTTATTTTGGGTTTGTTTTATAATTGTCCACTGGTCTCGGACATTAGTTTTTCCAGGTTTCTAGATATTTCAGGGCTCAGTTGATTCTGTTGTTAGGTTCAAACACCTCAAACCTCCAAACTATTCAGATCTCAGAAGCCTTTTGCAAATATTGTTCAGAAACACTGGATTTTATTCATGGAAGTATCCCAAGATTGTCCTCTTTTCTGAAATATGTTCACCTTAGGTGAGCTGGTGACTCCCGGCGGCCTGTACGGGTGAATGTGGGTGATTGGTGGTCTGTGTGTACCCTGTGCTGGACTGCTGTCCAGTCAAGGAGGGTGAGGCTTGTTTGGCGGTCACAGAGTGCTCATGGACCCGACCTGGATAAGAAGCAATAGAAGATAGATTGAAGAGTGGGTGGTCACTCTCAAGTGAGAAGAAGCTATCAAAGAGAAGGGCATCTTCCCAACACTTAAGTGTGGTGGAGGAAAGGTTTTGAAGCTGAGCCTTTACCTGTGCTGTGCCTCAGATTCATCTGTTTAAAGCATTGTGGTGTTGCTGGAGTTGCTGGAAGTTACCAAGCTTCTGATTCTTCATCTGCTCTGAAGCTGTCAAGATTAGATTTGCACATGTTTAAAAAAAACAAAACACAAATAGAATAAGACATTTTCAAGGCTAGAGCAGACCTAAATAAAATTGAAATGACAATCAGATCAGTGGAGGCTGGTTTATGAACCAATCAGAGTCCATGTGAATTGCATGGATTGTACAAGACTGCTGGAGAGAGTTTGACGTCAGGTGCTTCACACATGGTCCTTGGAGAAAAACAGTGGTGGCAAAGCACAGCAGGTCGATGCAGGAAAACAAGTTTGCCTGAAACATATGATCATCTCACCCTGATGGAACTACAATTGAAGAAAATGTTAATTTGTTGCAGTTTCAAAAGAAAAGAAATACAAGAGACGTGATTACTCAGCTTGAAAGTCTTTATTCGGCACTGTTGGACTTTCAGCTCCAGCTCGCTGTGTGATGTGTGACATCTTAGTGCAAAGGATTGTGGGATTGATCCACTGACTGAATGGGATGATATTCCTCATCCTGCACATCAGTCTGATCTCTCATTGGAAAAGGGATCAATTAGATTGTCCACAAAGTGAGCATGTCAATAAAACTACTGCACCTCAGGTTTGTACTGATGCAGCCGGAGTAGCAGCCATGGCCACTGGAAAGTGTGTGTGAGACTGGTGAATGTGATTAAAGTGGTGAAGATGAAGTGTATATATGAAGTCTATCTGCCCATTGCTGTTATTTTGAAGACTCCTCAGTGGGTCTGCTCTCCCGTTTGGCTTCAGTTCTGGTCTTCTTATGGTGAAGAACATTTTTTTTTAACTTATATAAATGGAGTTACTTATATAGCGCCTTTCTGCTGACAACAGCCCCAAAGCACTTTACATAGCTCATCACATTCACCCATTCACACACCATTGGAGGCTGCAGCCATGCAAGCGCTCTCACTCCAATCAGGGCAGTTTGGGGTTCAGTGTCTTTCCCAAGGACATTTCGGCATGTAGGCAGGCAGAGATGGGAATTGAACCTGCAACCTTCCGATTGGGAGACCGCCCTACCAACCGAGCTATGCCGCCCCTAATTGTCTCCGTCTTCATCACACACTCTGCTTCCCGGTTGACTTTGCAGGAGCAGTCAGTGTTTGTAATCCACACCTTCTGCAGGTGAATTCACTACCAATAAACAAGTTATTATTAATCGTCCGGACACATTCTTTGTGGATCATTGGCTAAACTGAGAGAAACTCTGATGACATTAGAAAACTCATTAGCCTGTGACATGATGACACAACACACAGGAGGAAAAAGAAGAGGTTTTAAATTAGACAGGATTTGCTGTATATTTGTAGGTTATTTAGTTTTATTCACAACACTGCTCAATTTTATTAATTTCGATTGTAACACAAAGGTTGTAACATTATGTCCAACTGGTTTGACAGTGTTTTGTGACATCTGATATCAACAATGATGGAACCTTCCATGAGATGTACTGTACCTTATTAACCCTTCATTGTGCACAAAACCACATTTGGTAACTTTTTTACTTTTTAATATCTCCTCCAAACTTACATTTGTACATTCAAGACAATTATTCAATGGAACCTTTTGATGTAAAACTGAAATTATTGTTGCTGCTCCTTGTTTTGCTCTCTTTCCCTTTGCAAAGCATCCTTTCCTTTAGCCATAAATTATTCAGGGACTTATGCAGTTAAATTCAAAATATAGTGAAAAAATTATGAAAATGCATGTATGAGCAAAGCATTGGACACATAACACTGAAGAAAATATGCCCAATGCTTCGGAGAAGTCATGTTTATGGTACTCCTTTGTGCAAATACTACAATACACAATAGGACAGCAGTACTAATAACATGTAGCCAATCATTTACAGAAATCCAGTGACGGATCATTGAAATCTGATAACTTTTTTAAACAGAGAAGGTGGAATATGTGCAAGTTTTAGTCACCAATGCTTCTTAACATATATATTTTAATGGAAGGGTATTCTATAATGACTTTAAAGTATTGATAACACTGTGGGTTGTGACATATTGAGGGAGAAGTGATATTACTCTTTCATTCCTCATGGAGGTGGTGGTATTGGGGGGTGTCACCTGTCAGGGAGCAGTCCGTCATACTTCGAGGTAGAAAAAGATGGCATCTGGCTGACACGGATGGAATGAAATTGTGCCGCCACATTCCAGCTGTTGCGGTGCTCTGGTTTTATTTAAAGTTTGGGAGGTGTCATAAAACGTTATCTCCAGCTTTTGCTCTAGAGAACTTGGCTCTATACTACCGTCTCTTGGGCACTCGAAGTGTCTGTGTGCCTCCCAACCCATAAACGGTAGGCTTAGGTTACCTCAGGAGGGGAACAAATTATTATTATTATTATTATTATTATTATTATTATTATTATTATTATTATTATTATTATTATTATTATTATAGTTATCATTATCATTATCATTATTATTATTATTATTATTATTATTATTATTATTATTATTATTATTAAGACTTTGTTCAAAATGTTCAACATGTTTGTTTTGTAAAGGAGAAGAAGTGCAGTGAGAACACGACGGGCCTGGAAGATTCTGTGTGAAGCGTATCACAGAGCACCCTCGAGCAAACAGGTTTTGTCTTGTATGCGACCAAGAAAGGGCCACATGGTGGCGCCGTGGGTTCAAATACTGCCCGATATTATCTGTGTGGAGTTTGCATGTTCTCCCCATGTGTGCGTGGGATCCCTCCGGGAACTCGGCTTTCCTCCTTCAGTCCATGTGGGTCCCTGTGCGAGAGCCTCGCCGCCCATCAGCTCCCCGAGCGCCGCTCTGCGTGGCTGCTGCCAACGGGTCAATACAGTGAAGACATTTCCCCTCGGGTGACTAATAAATAAATCAATCAATAACAAGACAAATAGAGAAACAAGAGTAAAGCCATGAGCGACATCACATACAAACAGGGATTTGTATGACTTCAGTCTCTTTACATGAGACTGGAAAAGATTTCCTCTCCGTCTTTGTTCGTGTGCATGTTGGAGCTCGCTTTGAGAAATACGGCCTTTCAATTATTAGGTTGTTTATGAAAATGACTGTAGCTTCGACATGTGTTTCTTGTTTCATTCATTATATGCGATGAGGTCTTTCACAGAGAAACCCCCAGAGTGATCCTGAAGCACCCAGAAGCTCTGGACAGAGTCCACAGAATAGAAGCTGAAAAGAAGCTGTTGCCTGATTTCCTGTTGGACCTCAGTATTGCCCGCCATTGCCTCTTGTCACTGATCTGTCACTGGCTCATAACTTTCTTCAGTCCTGCTTTCTGCGACCAGGACAAGAGGAGGAAATGAATTCCAAAGCTCTGACCGAGAGCTCAGCGTCTCCACATGGATCCCATGGTACAATACAATGCAAATCCCGCTGCTAATCAGCTCGCTGTACAAACAACTAATTAGCCCTCCGCCGGCCCCCTTAATGATGTGCTGACAAACACACCGGGACTGATAAATAGAAAGAGCTGACAGTTTCTTCAAACTCTTATCTGGGAGCTGAGACAAAGGCTTGATTGGAAACAATCCTGTGGAGGAAAGTCAACAGTCTGGGGGAGGTTTGGAAGAAGGAAGCCAGTCTTCACACGCCACCTCCCATCACTGCTGCTCTGCTGAATCCATGTATGGACTCATTAATGGGACACATTTGGTTGTAGTCCAATGGATAGGTTTCTACTTCAAGGTTTATTTTGAATTAAACCTTTGTTTTAAGGATTTCGTTCTCCTAATGCATCATGAATGAACTTGAGCAAATGTTTTTATTCTGTTAATGCACCAATCATGTGAAAAGAGAAGGGAGGACTGTCGTTGGATTCAGCTGCATTCATGGGTCCATTAGCAGCCTTTAGAAGCAGTGCCCACTTTCAGGTTCTCAGATGTGTTGTACTTCTTTTATCTATTTTTTGTTTCTCACTAACAGTGATACATTCTGCTTCTTGGTCTTGATACTTCTCTTAACATTATATCAGGCTCTACTATTTAGCCTTCAGAGACTCCAGCCTTCTTAACATTCTTCGCTGCTCGGTTATAAAAGGTTCACCTGCAACATCAAGGAATGACAGCTTTCCTTGAAGACTTTCATCATTGATTTGTTTTGCATTGCTTCCTGATATTTCTTTGGGTCTTTTGTCTGTTACAGTGTGGTGACATTGAGCTCTGAGTACTTTGCATACCGCAAAAGTACATGGTGGCAGTAGAAGAAGAATGGAGGCTTCACATCTTTCACATACCATCACTGCTGTTAAACCAAATGCACTGTATTACTGTATAACACTGGTTTCATGTTCTTTGGTTAGTCGGTCAAGTGCAATTAGTTTCAATGAAATGAACTGTCAAATTTGTTTCATTCAATGAGCTGTCGTGCCTCTAAAGACTGAGCAGGTTTCTTAACTTGGTTCCTTTTTTTGCTCATTTAATTCTCTGTGTCCTTTTGTGCATAATTAGGTGATTATTTTATAATTTACCCAAATCTTGATCAAGTTTCTGCCTTTCAGGTCTCTTTTAGTATGTTAATATCTCTCTCACACACAGAATAGAATAGAACTTTATTGTCACTCTGTAGCAATGTTAAAACACAGTGTGAGCAGTAACAAAAAGTTGAACAGCAACGTCAGTGACAGCAATAAACACACAAGAGCAAAATACAAAACTGTTGAGAAGATAAGTAAGTTAGTAAATAATTTTATTAAGATAAAATATTAAGTATTAATATTTATATATGATGTTTAATATAAGGTAAAAATATAAATAGAAGTATACACACACACACACACACACGCACACACACACACACACACACACACACACACACATATATATATATATCCAGACGTTTAGACATTATGGCAACTGAAAATGGCAGCCATATAAAGGTTTGGCGTGTTCACAGCACAAAGGTGTAGGGTGTAAGCGCTGCAGGCTGTGCATGGCGGTGAGGTTGAGCTGCAGGCCTGGGCCCCAGTAGCAGCCTCCCGGTTTGTGCAAACTGTCAGCCACACCACAGGTGTTGATTTATACCATTAATAATTCACAAAGTTGCTCGCTCTCTTCTGTGTTGGCCAGATGCCTCCCTGCACTGCCAGAGCGTGTCAGCTGCACACTGAACTGGACTTGTCACAGACGCAGAAATAAGACATAAATATTTTAGAAAATATCCAGCAGAAACAGGCCTGCACAGGAAGGGGGGGCCCGGTGCTTTAGTGGCCCATCTTCTCTCTCCTTTTTTATTTATTTTTTACCCTGAAAGGTGGGAGAGAGATGGAGACAGAAAAGCCACGTCGCTCCCCTGTTCCTCTGATTGCTGCTCTGTAATGAGCGTGGCGGATGGTGAATCTTTTCAGAGCAAATTGTTGAAGACATCTGGCCAAGCTTTCTCTCTGATGCAGCTGAAATGTCCCTCTAGATGGCGTTGGCATGGCAACTGCTAACTGCTATTCAGCAACGTTGTGGGTTGAAAGGTTTCGGGTCCATAGTTGAAAATCCATTTGGGCCTCTAGCAGAGCGCCGTGCACTCCACTCCCCGGGCTGGAGGTGCAATAAATACTCCCTCGCCAGAGGAAAAATAGATTCTCTTTATGAATTGATGGCACTCGTGGCACCAACATGTCTTTGTTGTTTGCGTTTGTTATTCACCGTAACACAGTGGAGTGGTTTGGCAATGCTCGCGTCTTGAAAAATCTCGTCCTAATGGAAAAGTTAAGACTCCTTTTTTTTTTTCTTTGCTACATTCTTACATGAGCTCCTATTCATCTTGATAAAATCAGAATATATAAAAATTGCTGTAAATTGCACATCGCTGCACAATACAGCACTGGAGTGGCTGTAGTAGGCGCAGGCAGAAAGAAGCAACCGTACAGAGGGAAGTAATGTCGGGGGGACAGGTGTAAGGGAGTGGGGGTGAGATGGGGGGCTTAGGTCCCTCCCTACAGTTAGCTCCCCACAACAACACTTAATGACCCCTGTACTTCAGCTGAGATGAGACACTCCATCCACAGAATTATCTGAAGGGCGCTGTGTTTGAGAAAATTAGCTCATCCTCAGAGACAAAATTGCAGGGAACTTATCATTGCAATTAGCATACTTTGGGTCCTTTGGCGCATTTTAAGTAGGGAGGTGGTGGTGGTGGTGGTGGTGGTGGTGGTGGTGGGGGGGGGGGGGGGGGGGGGGGGGCTAATAAGAGGTGGCAGCGGTGTCCTGATTCAGCTCTTTTACACACATTCATGGGTGAGATTTGGTAGCTGCACCAAATAGTCTTCCTAAAAAGGGCCTGAGTTACTCAGATCCTCCAATGTACTGTATGTACTGTATGTACTGTATGTACTGTATGTACTGTATGTACTGTATGTACTGTATGTACTGTATGGACTGTATGTGCTGTATGGACTGTATGTGCTGTATGTGCTGAATTGTATGCTGTCACTATGAAATGCACAGATCATAACACCACAGGCAACAAATATGCGAACAGTGGTGTCCACATGAGGAGCGTGTTTTAGAGCCTATTCACACGTGAATAATCAGCTGGAATCAGTTTTGCTCATGTGTTGGTTTACTTACTGGAGTTTAGAGGTAAGAATAAACACACGGTGCATTACAGCTGTTAAAACCCATTTTGAAAAAAGAGAAACTTAATTCAGGAATTGATAAGTTAATATCTGAGGTACAACACAGAGAACATCTTGACATAAAGTCCATAACCAGAAGTCGTGAGGAGCCAGTTGAGGAAACGTTTCTCACCATTTTTTCCTACAGGCTAAAAACAGATGCAATAAAAACACAATGCCAGTGTTTTAAGATGCTGTAAATTACATTAATCTATTAGCATAATTCCTCACAGTATTTTGTGTCGTCTGAGAGACCCACCTGATATTTCACATTCATGAATCCAAGGAAAGCTTTCTGTTATTTAGTGGATCTGTTCGATCATCTTCCACAGAGAGTCTGCACCATATCCTGTTTGTGGCCTTTTAAATCTGGCCCAATGGGCTTCATCATTACCTGGGTTAACATGGAGCTCCATTTGCTGAAATACCGAGATGAGGTTTAAAAGGTCTCTGAGCATCCACGGTTCACTTCCAGAGAACCTGAGCGAGAGGGAAACCACAGCAAACAACAGTTTGGTTTAGATTGGAATATGAGGTACATGCTTTTTTCATGCATATATTTCATTTAGTTCAGAATTCCCGTTGCATCCTGAAGTTGGTCTGCCACAAAGACTCGATAGAATTGACCATTAAAGTGTTGTCAGTATAGATTTGTTGTGTCACGTAATGAATCATATTTTCTCCGTGACGGCTGATTGAAACAAAGCTCTAAAACCTCTGTCTGCCGGGAGTTTAACAGAGCCAGAAGGAGGCAGTGTTTTTGAAGAAATGGAAGATGACGAGGTGGAAAAAAGCATTCGAATGAAGACGTTAGGAGTGTGCGCGCACTTCACACTTCACAGCACCAGAAGATGAGCGGCATGCAAAAAGATTACAGAAGTGATATGAGTGGAAACACAGAGATCATACAGCTCAGCACCATAATTCACTCCGATATGTGAGAGGAAACGTCACGTTAGTCTGTCCTGTCGCTCTGTTAGCTGCTGATGATCGCGTGTGTGTGTGTGTGTGTGTGTGTGTGTGTGTGTGTGTGTGTGTGTGTGTGTGTGTGTGTGTGTGTGTGTGTGTGTGTGTGTGTGTGTGTGTGTGTGTGTGTGTGTGTGTGTGTGTGTGTGTGTGTGTGTGAAATCAATGAAAGCGATAGAGAGGAGCAGGCAAATAAAGGCGAGTGTTCAAACTGTCCTTTCTTCACGGAGCGAGTATTGGCTGGAGTGAAACCCATGAATCTAATAATGCTCATAAGCCAAAGGCTTTCTTTACATTTGAGTTTTGTTTTTATTTTGAAAGTGCAAGTTTAAAGTTTCTTGTTCTTTAGGAATAGTGAGAGTGGAAGTCGTGGGTCAGCTGTTTGTTTGCTTGGCTTATAAAACCAGATAATCAACCTGAATTCCCCAAAAATCAACTAAGGTATATTGAGTTTTGCTTTGTTAAATAGTTTATTCTAATATAATGAGTGACATGACTAAATTACATGAACTCAACAAACAGTTTTTTGTTTTTTTTTGAGTGTGCAAATTGATTCAGTTTAGAAGTTGTGACCATTTACTTTTTCCTTGTTTCTCTTAACCGCAAAATGATTTACAATAAAAAAAACTCTACTTGTCTGGACTCTAGTAAATGTATTCCACTCAGACTAGCAGCAACTTGTTTCACTCTTTATTTCAGATAGAAGATTATAGGTAAAGGGTATTTATTGGAGTTTGATCATACCGACTTTGAAATGTTATCAAACTAAAACCTGTGAAAATGGTGAAATCACACAATTTAAATGTATCTTATAAGGAGTGATCTTCAAAGGGTTCAAATGATTAATTTCATGCCACTGTGGAGCTTGAAATGCTCATTGTATACAAGGGTATTTATTAATATCCAGCTGGGTTTATTATGTTATTCATCAGTAAATTGTGAGGTTGAGCATTTCTTTGCACTGTTTGCTTCTGTTGACAAACTGTGTGCGACACAGTGCAAATAGCAGGAAGTGGAGGAGTCTCTGCAGCGCACCGCCGTGCGTACACTTCAGTGGTATGCAGCTTCTCCCTGCTGTATACTTTCACTGGGAATAAATGCAGAAGTCGGCTTCCAGATGAGCAGGACTCCCACTTTAGCGTGATTTTCTCCCTGTGTGTGTTTAAATGGAGCTTCCAGAGATCCCTGCAATCCCTTTCAAATTTATGATGATTAATCTCTTAGTATTCAACCTTGACATGAGTTATTCACAGCTCAAGAGTTACAAATGTGCAGAAGGCATATGCCTCGCCAGCTCATGTGGCCATCAATTGCATTTTACCCCGACCTAATTGCCTCACATTTCCCCAGATTCAATACAAATTCTCTTCGCTGCCAGATGACATCCATTGTCTCGCCAATGTGCACAGACATGAAGATTGGTTTCAACGTTCGCCTCATTACTGCGTCGCTGGGTCTGACTGCAACACACACACACACACACACACACACACACACACACACACACACACACACACACACACACACACACACACACACACACACACACCCTGCAAACGATTCTCAGAAGGTCCATCAAGATTGTCGTGACCAGAATTGCCAGAATCTGAGTTGTACCTGCAGGATGGTTCAAATACACACTCTGGAGTCATTGCAATATTTTATCATGACTACTACTTTAACTGTATACTGTTCTGCTACCGAGCGTCAGAGGAACTCGTATTAGTGGTGATGTTTTTTACAGCATGATAACAACTAATCTACATATCCTGTGTATTCATGGTGATGGTTTTGCTGGTAGAATAACTATTTCACAAACTCTTCATCCTCTCGTAAAAAACTTTGCCAATAAGTTTGAGACAAAAATGAGTGAAAAGAAAGATTATCACTACACATGCTGTAAAATGCATGAAAATGTCTTGGTGATAATGGTAAGAGATGGTAATGTAATGGACATACCATAAAAACAGTGAATAAATACAATATAATAACATTATTTAGAATGTATAAATCAGGTAGAAGTTCACAGGAATGGAAGCTGTTCAAACATATTCTGAGACTTTTTCCTCCTCTGGGATAAAAAGTCAACCAGTCTACTCCAGAAGATCAAAACTACCAAAGTAACACAAGTTTCACCCGTTCACCCTTCCTACCTGATGGAATTTCCAGACGATAACTAACAGATTTCTTTGAAACTGGCTGGTCGACAGACTGTTATGGAGGAGAGAAACCTTCATGTGACTTCAATGTTTTTCTTCCACTTGTTGATGCCTTTCTTGACAGTCCAGTCTAGAACAGGGCCTCTCAACCCGTTTGACCTCTGACCCAGTGCTCCCTGCACAAAGTAAATATTAACACTTTCATGTCAACTGATCCGAGTCTTGGTTTGATTTGTCTTCAATAACTAAATTAAGTCCTCTTGGATTAAAAAGGCAAAACTTTGTAAAAGGAATGATACGATACACTGATGATTTCAAAAACGTTTCTTTATCTGGGGTGTGTGTGTGTGTGTGTGTGTGTGTGTGTGTGTGTGTGTGTGTGTGTGTGTGTGTGTGTGTGTGTGTGTGTGTGTGTGTGTGTGTGTGTGTGTGTGTGTGTGTGTGTTTGTGTGTGTTTGGCTGTCGGCTCGGCCTCGCTCCCTCCGTTCACAAAGCCCAACTTAATAAAGTCAGGGTGGAACATGTGGACATACTTGGCCTTTGATGAAAGGGTGGCATCACTTTCATCTTCTTTTTTTTATTTTAAAAACTTCTTCTTCACTTCAGTCAAAAGTTTATGTGCCCCCATTTTGACCCTTCCAGTTCCAGTCTCCAAACCGAGGTGGAGACACAGGGGAGACGGTCCTCTTCTCCGGGCCGATGCCGCCCTCAGCTTCAGGGTTTAACTCCCTCCTTCACAGCAGCCGGGAAGCAGGACTCGTTCTGGGATCAACACCTGGAGCTTCGATTTGCCAGTAACTATACAAGTACAGCAGCTCCTGACTGGACCTGCTCCGACTGCCCCCTCCACTCTTTTGTTTCACATCTTAGTCTGCTGCTTCTTCAGACAGGTTCAACAACTGAATGGCACGTCAATGCCCCAAGTGGTGGGAGGAGCAGAACTGAAAGTAGTTGGCGCTGGCAGCCCATCTCTCAGTGGGATAGATTTGTCCCTGGAAATTTGAAAAATTGTCTCATTCACTATCCTACAATGGCATTATGTCATTAAATATGACTTAAAAGTCACTTGAATCTGACAGTTAGAATTTTGAAAGATATCTGCAATCTGCATATTTAGTCAAATTAGAGATATAGAAAATAGTGAATATTGAAATCAGTGACTTAATTCCTTGTATGAGGTTTATAAGAAGTAATCATGTTCAATTACCAGCATTTGAATTTAAATCAAGTCATAAAAGTGAGTTAAATCAATTTTGATGTGTTTTCATGCACAAATAGGAAGTTAAATGGACTTCTTCTGAGACCAAGTTGCAAAATATGCATCCAATGCAGTTTTTATCCTCAGTTTAAAATAATTCACGTCATATTCTGTGTGAATTCTACAGTGTGAACTCATACTTGACAACTCCAAAAGCTTGAGTGTTAGTGAAAGATGCTTGGTTGATTATTATTTGAACCTTTCGAATTTTGTTCCCTGAAAATGGACAGGCAGCCCACCTTTGGATCGTCATCCACCAGTGGATGAACTACCCAGGGTGTGTTAGGTATTTTTCTTATAGGGTTGATTGATTGGGAGGACCTCTCCCACCAGACTGTTTGTAGGAAGTGAAAGGTTGCATGGGTGGAGCGATGTAAACCATATACGAGCTTGCCAAGACGTTTGTGAAAACATTCATGTTTCTTGTGAAGTAAAGTCACAATGAAGCTTTAAACACTTTAGACTGACAAGTGGTCATAGTCTGGACCATCTAACCCAAGACCCAGACCAGAGCATCCCAAGACCAAGAACCAAGAAGAGTCCAGATCAAGACATTGAAAATGTGGTCTTAAGACTAGTCTTCAGTACTTCAACCTTACTTGTCGGTCCTCTTCTGAACACAGTTCCTGTCCATCTAACCTGATTTGCTGCTCTGACTCCTCAGGTCTGAAGCCTGAAACAGTTTCAGGGCCGTCTCACTCAGCAGTCGGAAATGAAAACATTGCTCGAGGTTTATGAGTCGAGGCGCAGCAGCTTTTATTTCCCCGTGGCAGCAGCTGAAGCTGTGCTTTGATTACCACTTTACCACTTTTATCTTCTGCAGCACACATCATTCTGCACTGTTCCATGGCTATTCTCCATACTCCTGCACCCAAGCCAAGATCCTGGAGTAACCTGCTTTCTGCTCCAGTTTTCTGTGGGAACGATATGAACACATAAATCGTGTTGGAGGCGACATAACAAGAATCTTCACATTAGTGTTCCAACAATGGAACTGAAGTTGTTGGTCTGAAGCTTCCTGCCTGATCCGTCTTCTGTCTGTCTTCCTTTTCTCTCCTCAGTCCCCTCACCCCGACTGGAATAGCAGGAACTCTCATCCTCTGAGTCTGGTTCTGCAGGTTTCTCCTCCTCTGAGTCTGGTTCTGCAAGTTTCTCTTCCTCTGAGTCTGGTTCTGCAGGTTTCTCCTCCTCTTAGTCTGGTTCTGCAGGTTTCTCTTCCTCTGAGTCTGGTACTGCAGGTTTATCCTCTAAGCTTGGTTCTGCAGGTTTCTCCTCCTCTGAGTCTGGTTCTGAAGGTTCCTCCTCCTCTGAGTCTGGTTCTGCAGGTTTCTCCTCCTCTGAGTCTGGTTCTGCGGGTTTACTGAGGATCAACTTAGGCCCTGTTTACACGACAACGCCTAATTTGTTTCTGAAAAGTTTCACGTTTACAGGGCAACAGCAGGGATGTGATGGCCATGATGTGGCGCTGTTGGTTGTTTTCATAATAAAGATCTCAACAATAAAACTACCTATATGGAAGCTAGAACTAGAATAGGAACTGGGAGTCAGGCCACTAGAGGCCGCCGTGTTTGTTACTTATGCATGAGCAGAACAACTATTTACCACGATGGAGGGGCGGACGAGCAGTAACAGGCCTCCGTAACCTCCTGTTGTCTCTGTGGGGGAGCCTGGAAGAGAAGTGGATCGGAACACTGCTGTTGTGTAACAGACCCTCAAAACACAACAAAATGTTTGCAATTTCATTGCTTTTCATTGTTTGTAAATGGGGGATGAATGTGATACACAACTTGTGGAATTATTTATGTTGTTCATGATTGTGTTTTTTTAACATGTTTTGAAAAGCAGATCAGCAGAGATGCTGCTGTTATTGTGGTCAGAGGCCTTGTTTTGTGGACTTTACTGTGATATATATATCATATATATATATATATAGTAATTGACAAATTTAAATGAAACATAATTGTGCTATTGTTGGAG
The DNA here is from genome assembly GCF_963383615.2 of Lipophrys pholis. Taxonomy (NCBI): domain Eukaryota; kingdom Metazoa; phylum Chordata; class Actinopteri; order Blenniiformes; family Blenniidae; genus Lipophrys; species Lipophrys pholis. Next base: position 32,606,360 of record NC_137638.1, on the reverse strand, counting down.
GTTAAATGCACAACAGTAATAATGAATATATGCGCCACATTATGTGCTGTGGTAATAAATCACACATGAGCAGAATTATTTGTCCTCATGATAAATTGAAAGTGTGTATCATGAGTGATTTCTGTGCACACTCTCTCCATTTCCACTGCTTTTCCGCTGCATTTGCAGGTCAGTTGCTATGGCAACCCATGCCGAGGAAGACTAGTGTTTAATTGATCCACTAATGCATTTAGCTGCACACTCACCACTAAGTTGCCTTTGTTTCCAGGTCACATTTTAGGGACAGGCATTTACATAAAAGCATTCGCTGTCGCCAGAACCAATCATTATCAGAGGTTTCTACTTTTTGTCTACTGGCACCAAATGTGGTGTAAACACCGACTATTAAAAGCTACAATATTGCCTCATCAGAGAATTATTATAATACTAATGCTGGGGGGAAACATAATAAGTTTGGCAGGAGCTTTTTCCAAACAGTCAGTAATATGGGAAATGCTAATTAATAGTTGCATTACAAACAAAAGCGATCCCCAGGACTCAGTCACCATTAGGCAGCTATATATCCATTATGGGTTTTTTAACACATCAAGTGCAGAGTACACAAACATACCGCCACAAAGCACTGAGTGGAAAACTGACAAAATCCTCAGAAATGATTCGAGTCTGTATCTTAAAGAAGAACAGTGAGAAGTACACTTTAAACGTTAACATGCTTCTATAACTAATTTAAATACAAAAGATGGAAAATTAAACTAAAAATAGATTCATCAATTAATACAAATGAAAATTGTATATACTTATAAAAATATTTGTAAATACCTATTTACGCATTTAAATTATTTATTGACTTATTTATTTACTTACCCATAATTAATTTGACAGGCACAAACATCAGTCTACAGGTGGATTGTTTATGTTGAGGTTTTAGGATTTACTGATCTGGTGATTTGATTTCACATCAGCCCCTCATCTTCAAGGTTTGTCTTGAGCTCACGAGTACTGAAATTATTTGTACAACCGTTAGGCAGAAATATAAAACCCCCAAAAAACTTCTGAAGACATTTTGGAGGATTTCCTTCTTCTCAGCGTTGAAATGGCGGTAAACAGTATCATAGTGGTGCTGAGCTGTCTCCGTCAGCCAAATTCACATCCTTACTATTTCTTACTATTTTCACTAACTCCTTTAGGAAGCCTCCTAACACCTTCACTAACTCCTTTAGGAAGTCTCCTAACACCTATACTAACTCCTTTAGGAAGCCTCCTAACACCTTCACTAACTCCTTTAGGAAGCCTCCTAATACCTTTACTAACTCCTTTAGGAAGCTTCCTAACACCTTTCCTTAACTCCTTTAGGAAGCCTCCTAACACCTTTCACTAACTCCTTCAGGAAGTCTCCTAACACCTTTCACTAACTCCTAACACATTTCACTAACTCCTTCAGGAAGCCTCCTAACACCTTTCACTAACTCCTTCAGGAAGCCTCCTAACACCTTTCCTAACTCCTTTAGGAAGCCTCCTAACACCTTTCCTAACTCCTTAAGGAAGTCTCCTAACACCTTTCCTTAACTCCTTTAGGAAGCCTCCTAACACCTTTCACTAACTCCTTCAGGAAGTCTCCTAACACCTTTCACTAACTCCTAACACCTTTCACTAACTCCTAACACATTTCACTAACTCCTTTAGGAAGCCTCCTAACACCTTTCACTAACTCCTTCAGGAAGTCTCCTAACACCTTTCACTAACTCCTAACACATTTCACTAACTCCTTCAGGAAGCCTCCTAACACCTTCCACTAACTCCTTTAGGAAGCTGCCTAACACCTTTCACTAACTCCTTTAGGAAGCCTCCTAACACCTTTCACTAACTCCTAACACATTTCACTAACTCCTTCAGGAAGCCTCCTAACACCTTTCACTAACTCCTTTAGGAAGCCTCCTAACACCTTTCACTAACTCCTTTAGGAAGTCTCCTAACACCTTTCACTAACTCCTTTAGGAAGCTTCCTAACACCTTTCACTAACTCCTTTAGGAAGCCTCCTAACACCTTTCACTAACTCCTTTAGGAAGCCTCCTAACACCTTTCACTAACTCCTTCAGGAAGTCTCCTAACACCTTTCACTAACTCCTTTAGGAAGCTTCCTAACACCTTTACTAACTCCTTTAGGAAGTCTCCTAACACCTTTCACTAACCCCTTTAGGAAGCCTCCTAACACCTTTCACTATCTCCTTTAGGAAGCCTCCTAACACCTTTCCTAACTCCTTTAGGAAGCCTCCTAACACCTTTCACTAACTCCTTTAGGAAGCCTCCTAACACCTTTCACTAACTCCTTAAGGAAGTCTCCTAACACCTTTCCTTAACTCCTTTAGGAAGCCTCCTAACACCTTTCCTAACTCCTTCAGGAAGCCTCCTAACACCTTTCACTAACTCCTTTAGGAAGCCTCCTAACACCTTTCACTAACTCCTTTAGGAAGTCTCCTAACACCTTTCACTAACTCCTTTAGGAAGCTTCCTAACACCTTTCACTAACTCCTTTAGGAAGCCTCCTAACACCTTTCACTAACTCCTTTAGGAAGCCTCCTAACACCTTTCACTAACTCCTTCAGGAAGTCTCCTAACACCTTTCACTAACTCCTTTAGGAAGCTTCCTAACACCTTTACTAACTCCTTTAGGAAGTCTCCTAACACCTTTCACTAACCCCTTTAGGAAGCCTCCTAACACCTTTCACTATCTCCTTTAGGAAGCCTCCTAACACCTTTCCTAACTCCTTTAGGAAGCCTCCTAACACCTTTCACTAACTCCTTTAGGAAGCCTCCTAACACCTTTCACTAACTCCTTAAGGAAGTCTCCTAACACCTTTCCTTAACTCCTTTAGGAAGCCTCCTAACACCTTTCCTAACTCCTTAAGGAAGTCTCCTAACACCTTTACTTAACCCCGTGACGTCATCCAGGGGTTAAGGTAAAGTCCATAAATAAGGCGATAGGAGGGACTTTTCTGACGTACCCTCAGACTTTTGAATGAGCGAGGCGGACTTCCTCGCTGTGACCCTTGACGCCTTGACCACTCGGGCCAATCACAATCGACGATTGTTGGCCTTCAGTTATCCTCCTTTGCTCAAGGGGGACTCCAGAGGCATTTTCATACAGTTCTCAGGCTTGAGTCTCATCGGTCCTTGTTTACATTTCAAAAGGCTATTGTCTCTGAGTATCAGTGAAACCAAGAGGGTAGAAAATGGAGGGAAAAGCAGGTGTATGAAAGCAAAGCTATTGTCTCTAACAGTGAACCTGAAACAGCAGACGACAAGGAAGAATTATCAAGTGAAAATGATCCAACAACATGAACAATATTTTGAAGAACAAGGTTCTTCAACAACATTCAAATGTAAAGGAATGATTAATTTAGTGTTCCTGTGATTTTGTTGAGAAAGCTGAAAGAATGTACTTTGAAATGTATCTGTGGTCCAATGTAACTATTTATAGGAGCAACTCCATCCGTAAAAAAAAACAATAAACAAACGTTGTTGGTGACGCGAAATCACCTTCCTTGTGGTTCGTTGTTCATAGTGCCATAGCAACCACCAGAGAAAAAGAAAATCCTAGTGCGCAATCTTTTTGATAAAGCTGACAGAATGTATGTTGAAATGAATAATCTATGGATCGTATACATAAACTCAATGAATGACATCAGAATGTACAAAAATTTACACTTTAGTCCATTTGTTGCTTGAAAATTTATCAAAACAAAGTTAAAGCCGCAAACTACTTAGTAATACAGACATTTCCACCAAAAATAGAAGGAATGGCCGCCATGTCTGTCTTTCAAACTGGGAAGAAAGTCGCCAGTCATGTGACCTGAAGTTCTGCCCATATTTTCAGAGGGGTTTTGGTGAAATGACTACATTTGTGGGCAGTGGACCAACGTGGGTAAAACATGATTTGGAGTGAGACTGGGTGTCCTGAACTCAAGTCCATTGTTGGTGCCTGTGTGACAAACAGTCATGTTGGCCGACGCTGGACGGACGCTGGAAGAACTGGACGTGTGAGAGCAGGGTGGTGACCGCCGCCACGTGGAGCAGGGGGAACAATAAAGGACATGGTCATATGTGAGCCTGCGCCACATCTTTCTGTTGGAGAAGTGACCATGACCAGTCTCATATTGCAGTCTTCTTTCCATGAAACAAGGGTCAACAGAAGAATAAGAATATTGGCTGCAACCCCGCAATTCTGATTTGCATCGAGCAAATGCATTTTCCTTAAAAATGTGGCATCATTAAAGGATTGCAAATGTTTTTACTTTTTGTGCTCAGTTGCATAAGACATAAAAGAGTCTTTTATGACGTAGAATGTGTTGGGGTTTTTTGTAATTGATGTTTTTGTTTTTTCAAGTCACACAAGTCAAATCTGTGCAAAGCCTTTTTTTGAAGTTGTGGATCCACACTCACATCTCCCCAAGTTTTAGAGAAAGCAATTAGCCTTCAACATGTTTTTGGACAGCGGGAGAAATGCCATGCACGATGGAGGGAGCTCATGCAAAGTGATTTCTCTTAACAGTCCAACTACGTCTATTTTTTGTATTTGAATGTCCTGTTTTTCAATTTATAGTTTATGTGCATGATTCAATACAAAAAAGCCCCACCTAAAAAAAAACACCCAATTAAGCCCTCTACAGTGTAGAGTCAGCACTGTATCACACGACAGTAAAATTACAAATTATCAGTGAAAATCTTAGTGAAAGTGAAATATGTGAAGTGGGACTTTCTGCTAAATTGGTCTTTTACCAGGACAGAAAGCCAGAATTGGCAGCACAGCCCCCTGTGAAGATAAAGTCGAAGCCTCTGGGTGAGGTAACATGCTGTATTTGCCCCATGACACTCAGAGCCACGACAGTGTGTGTGCACGATGTGACCATTTGGAGAAAATTGACAGCAGAAAACCGAAAAAGGCAGAAAAGTCCAAGTAATTCTCCTAGGGGAAAAAAAAGGGGCTTTACACATCCTACCCCCCCTCCCAGGCAGATTCCAGTGTATACAGTAAGACATGAAGGGTAATTATTAATTATCCCAGACAGTAATGCTGGAATAGATAATTATGTGACAAACATGACATCTTCAATCTGGCCTCTAAGTGATGAATGTCATGAGGAAACTGCAATTATCTCTTCTCATTCATACGCCAGTGGGGTAATTGCAAAATTAAAAGCACTTCAGCCAATTTTGGCTTATTTCTCAGAGTCTCGTCTTGAAGGTAGACTTGTAATCACTGAAGCACACGGGGGAAAAGACACTGTCGTGCATATCTTAGGTGGAGAATATGGAGCATTTTGTCATCTGTTGGAAGGAGCCAGCCGAGATTCTGCTGATGGGAATGTTTCAGACAAGCCATGTAAATCAGCAGGAAGATGTCTTTATGGGTTTAAGAGGTATGCTGGTTATATAGTCCTTATACACCTTACTAGATGTCACTATCAGACAGATGCCTGGCATTTGCTTTTATCTGTTCTCACTAAGAACCCATTCTAATAGCGTTCAAAACAGGAATGTTTCAGATGTTCAGAACAAATTTGATGAAATATGTTGCGAGTTTTGTTTTGATCTTAAATTAATTATCACGATCACATGAGAATCTTCTGACATTAGCATACTAAACCAAGTGTTTTGGCTTGTGAAACTAACTAGTTCCAAATGGGGGGGTTGTGAGTCACGTTGGCTTTGAGTCTGTCCTCTGGCCAGTGGAAGAAGAGCACATTGAGCGGTCCATAACAACTAGTGAGCAGACTGAGCAGATCAGAACTGAGGCTCACAGCAACTCACTGTTGACACCCAAAGAACAAAACTGGAAACTTTGAAATCCTACATGTTGCCTCCTTAAAGCAAAATATGTCCTGAAAAGAAGCTATTCATGTCCTTTAAACTTTGACTAATGCTCTAAGAGTGTCTCTCAAAAGGCTTTAGTTGTTGTATTGTGCTTATTGTGGGTATTTTTCCACAGTTACATCCTTAAATCATGGCCTTGTATTGTGTTGTTGTAGATAATGAAGCAACATTTTGTATTACTGCTTGAGGTGAGATTTATTGACATGAAGCAAGTTAGAAGGATGGAATATGACCGGGGCTCAAGGTCTTACATTAAGGATTTGCCTGTAGTAAGACAATGCATTGACTGGTTGTAATAACATATTGTGTGTCCATGGGAGATGCGCCCCAATGCAGAGGTTTCTTCCTGTTGTAATTTTGCTAAGTGTTTACAGTCTTCCTCTATTTGAAGGCCTTGCTCACCAATGTAAGAGGGTGTGTATGGCGGATGTTTTGTCCACATACGATCCATGTTGTTGAGTGGTTAGTGCTCTCGCCTCGCAGCAAGACGGCCGTGGGTTCAAATCCAGCGGAGCCTTTCTGTGTGGAATTTGCATGTTCTCCCTGTGTGTGTGTGGGTTTCCTCCGGGTTCTCTGGTTTCCTCCCACACCCCCCCAAAAACAAAACATGCACTGGGGGTACCTCCCCCCCGAAGCGCTGCTCTGTACGGCTGCTCTCGAGGGATAAGTCGGTATCATTTAACGACATGTTAGTGACTGTGGTGGTTGTGAACATTGTATGTGACAAATAAATAAATAAATAAAATAAATAGAGAACGTGAGCTGGATTTGACCATCGTGAGAGGGTTGGTGTTACCCTACTGATGATGTGTTGTTCCAACAGTAATTCTGGAGAGCTTCCAGATTCTGGGCCTTGTGGTCCATTCTGCTTGTATTGGTTTATGATTGAGGTTACTTTATATCTCTTTACGTAACTCTGTATAGCTGCAAAATGATAATGTCCATTAGTACATCAACAAAAAAAACAGTAAAAGAAAAAAAAAATGTGTCTTATATTTGAAGAAATCTGGTACATCTAAATTTAGCCCTTCCGCTCTATGATTTGTTGGGTTCATCTTCATTACCTGAGTGCCCAGAATGCACTGGAACTGTTAATCGCTTAGTGTGAAGATATCAGGATGTGGATCGGCAACTCCAAGGAGGAGCCGATTTGTCTTTCATGGTGAAAGTTGTCTTGAATTTGTGTGCAACACTTTACTGTGATATGTGACAGTCTAAACTTTTCAAATTAATTGATATCTTGACTAATGCTGTCAAACAATTAAATGTCTTAATCAGATTAATCACAGGGTTGCTGATGATTAATTTTAATTAATCACAATTAAATCATGATTAAATATCATTCCATTTTAATCTGTTGTATTGCATTTCATTTTGCATGAGCAAACAGCCTGGAGAAAAGAGGCTCATACATTTGCATTTAACATGTTTAGTAAACAGCTTTAACAGTGCATGTGAACAAAAAACCTCCCTTTTTCAAAGCATTTATGCACATTGTGGCAGAGAGGTGATTAGGCCCTGAAGGGAATCAGGTGTGCTGCCTCACCTCTCAGCCCATAAAGGAGGAGCTGCCAGACACAAGGTGTGGCAGGCAGGAGACACAGAGACCAGGAGGAAGACACAGAGACCAGGAGGGGGCCTGACAGAGGCAGTGGTGTCTTGTGTGTTTTGATTTACTTTAATAAAAAAGAGTGATTTTTGGAACCTTTGACTCTGCGTCTGTGGGGGAACCCGCCGATGGCATGCGCTACTGCCACACACATCAATGTTCATGTTCCTCCTTTTTCAGCTGCGACTGAGACAAACTAACTTGTTGACGTAGTCTGAGAGGACAGCTTCTCCTGGACAATGTTACTGCAGCCGAGAGCAGTCGGCAGAATCCGAACGAACGTAGGCTTCAAGTTACTGTGGGATTTTAATCTGAAGTGCTCCAGTGAAAAGAAAAGTCCTTCCTGCAGAGTGAGCATCAGACTTTATGTCAGTCGACTGTTCTGTCATGGTTGTTTTGTGCTCGAATCTCCCATAGAGAGGGCTACTGTGCCGGTTAGCGTTCTGACCGGCACGACCGCATCAACTGCCCATTCGCACAACGGCAAGTCCACTTGGACAAACTGTCTCAAATGCATTGCCAGAGACTCTACAGCAATTTCTGTGCTGCAGATGACTTAATTGAATAAACATTTTTAATCAGCTTAACGATGATGTTCGATGAATCCCCGTACATTTTTACAGCCCTAATTTAAACTCTAGTGTTTACATTTTTGAATTCAGCACTATGCCAAAGAAAACCAGTCAGTATCAACTCAGTCGGATCTTGTCTGCCTTTGCTCTACATCCTTGATGTTATCATTTTATTCCTAATCATTTTTAACTCTGCACTTTCCATCATGTTTATATTAGTTTGATATTTTATCATGACATCTTTAGTGTGGAAGTTTTGACTTGATTTTGTTTTTTTATTTTGTTAGCCCTGTGAAAGACTGGCGACCTGTCCCGGTGTATCCTGTCCTCGCCTGTCCCGGTGTATCCTGTCCTCGCCTGTCCCGGTGTATCCTGTCCTCGCCTGTCCAGGTGTATCCTGTCCTCGCCCACACTCGGGTGGATCGGCTCCACCGCCCAGCGACCCTCAACTGGATGAGTGGAGAAGAAGATTTTTCTCCATTATCATTATTGAAGTGTAAATGAATTTCTTTGATCTTTTGAATCATTTCCCATTTTTTGATTTGATTCTTTTGTGTTTTAAATTGCTTTGGATATTTCTTCTCATTTCTGGCTTTATTCACATTTAAATGAAAATGTTCTGTCTTTCGGCTTTTCATTTGATCTTATATTATAAAAATATATCCTGTTTTTTACCAAATGAAACACCTGTTCCTCCTGGATCAGCCTGAGAAAATCAGTCTTTGTTATTTTGATGTCTGTTGATGTGATTTCTCATGCATAGAAGTGAATGTCTGCATAATGAAATGCTGTAAATAGCTACAGAACGGTATAGATGTAAAGCTGAATTCCTTTACATTTAAGTCTGTCGACATTTTGAAATTCCTGCTCAGGTTGAAGCAAAATGTTGAAGCTAATATCAGTAATAGCTGCGAGAAAAGGTTTTCTTGTGGGGGTGGGGTGATCAGAAGTATTGCTGAGGTAGAAGCACCAGAATAGTGGTGATCAGGACTTGAAACTCGGCACTTCACAGCCATTTATTAGGTGCAATTACACCTCAGCAACCCATGGTTAAGCTGATCATATGTTCTGTAAGTGCCCCACTCTTGTTGACTTCCTTTAAATGTCTATTTTTGGCAATTAGTTTCAAATCAAAAGAATCAGTGAAAAGGAGCACTCATGTAGCCGCAGTCCGGGACGTAAAATCAATAGCTTTCAAAATAGTTGTGAATGTGCCAAAGTAAAAAAAAAACAAGAAAGCAAAAAGGCTATTACATCCCATACTCTTCTATCTGAGTGAAAGTGTGACAGTCAAAAGAAGCCCATTGAAATGAGCACTGCTGTTCTTATAGAAATATCTAGATCTGCTCCTCTGCTTTTCTCATGGCACTGAGGTGTCAGCATCGAGGGAGAGGGACTGGAATTGATTGTGCATTGAAGTGCAAGTGACAGAAGTTAAATGTATCCTGAAGGTGTCCGTGATGGCTGCTTCCCTGCAGCACTCTGTCGTCGTTCACGGTCCGGCTCCGAGCTCGGCGCCGCTGTCGAGTGTCTTCAGCATCCTGATTTAACCGTGTAGCTTGTTTTCTTCATTTTGTTCCGGTGGCAGGGGCACATAGGATACCCTGGCTGAAGGGTCCCAGGCTGATTGCTGGTTACTGGGGTTTGATTGGTTCTGCTTCTCTCCCCACAATGGGACTAAATTTACGGGATGGCGCATGACGGAGAAGGATTGACCATATTGTCCGGAGGACAGTAACCAAAGCAATGGATGAATGAGGCCTTGTGATTTGTAGTCAGTGAGAACTTGTCATGATTGTATGGACTTCTGGATCCCTCTCTTGTCCCTGAGAAATAGGTCGATTTTTTTTTTTTTTTATGCTCTCATCTTTAATGTCCTTCTGCCCTCGATTTGCCTGCCCTATCCTGGAAAATCACTACTTTGTGTTCTCCACCATCCATCAGTATCAGCCAATTTGTCCTGATAGTGTCATTGATACAGTAAAATTAATTATTCTCTTTGAGTTCTCTTATTAAATAACTTGTGATCTGGTAATGTCATTGATGTTATACTGTCAGAATTCTGTGTAATTTGTCTAAAGTGCAAATTGAAACATTCACACTGTCTCTGTAAAAGTATTTTGTAGATTTATGCAGTGACTACAATGATCATTTATTTCATTGACAATGCAATTTAAACAATATTTCATGATCTACAGGTTGTTTGGGACATTGGACAGCTTTGTTTAATCATCTGAATGAGGATTCCTGATATTTTAGAGGAGAAAACGAATTGGTCTCCTTAAATCGGAGCGCGATGAGCTGGGGCCAAAAAGATTTCACTCTGTAGTTTTGAAAGAGTTAAAGTTATTGGAAAAATTGTTTGTTTCAACATGTTGTACATAACATAAGATATAGTAGATATGTACTGCATTCCTTTGACTTGCCACCTCACCACTTTATTGGTGTTTATTTAGATTTTCTTCATTTCCAATATTTTTGAGTGATAAACAGATCTTTGCAGTCTGAAACAAAACTAATGCTAATTTACTCATGCGAAGCGACGGCAGGCTGCAGTGTGGTTCCGCCACAACAAAGAACAGCTGGATGTGATTGTGGATTACCAAGTGCCCTCCTGTCGTTCTCATTTCAGCTTGATACTGAGTCTTGTTTGCATATTGGAAACAGAATGAAGAAAACAAGATACAGAAGATGGTGGTACAGACAGATTAACCTTCTATGTATGCGTTTCTGTTTTACCTTCATGGTAACTACAGCTAAGTTAAGTAAATATCAACAACTTCTCGCATTCAGTCGATGGCTTCTCGATTCTTCTCCTCGGTTAAAGAGCTCATGTCAGCTTCTTTGACCTCTTTGTTTGGTAAATCTAAATGAAATGTAACCTTGATTCAATGTGGTTAGAATTGATGTTTATCTTTAACTGTGTTTGTTTAGCCTTGCTGGGTTTGTGCAAAGCGTCCATGTGGTCAGTGGGACGTAGACCCAGGAAAATGGTTTCATTATTAGTATTTCAAAAGCATTTAACAAAACTATGAGTTTTTTAGTGCACAGTTGAATTAGTTTACTCTCAGGAAAAGAAATAGGAGTTGGATGAGGGAGATGATAAATTCATTCTGGGGAAAAGGGATGCAAAACCCTATAAAATGATTGATTCCATTCATTGTCTATACTGCTTTATCCAGTTTACTATAGGTACATGCAGGTTTCACCTGGACAGGTCCATCACAGGACAAACACAAACTCACTTCTACAGGACAATTTAGGGGCACCTATTACCTGATATGCAAGTTTTTGTACTGTAAGAGGAAACCGGAGTACCTAGGGAAAATCCATATGTTCAACCCTGTTGTAAATCAAATCTAATTATTTTGGTAGTTACATTGATTAGGTACTGCCTCACACATAAAACTCTTACAAAAGTGTCCTACTCTACCACGTACGGTATATGGACTGTCCAGCCAAGTCAGGGTTACTCCAAATCTGTGGCTATGGTCAATATCTACATTGCTACCTCAACTGGCAAACTTATTTTACTGAGATGAATCTACTCTGCAATCCTTCATCATGTCAGTGTGAACAAAGGACAGTAAACAGTTGGGTGACACAATTCATACCCAAATGAAAACATCTCATCCAAGTATCAGTAAAAACACCAAAGTGTTGAAAAGATAATTGTGGTGAAATTAACTGATATACTCATATATAGACTGAAAAGAAATCAGACATTGTGATGCTGAAAGTGACTGTGTGAGACTAATAGTGTTCTTTTTTTTAACTTATACAATTGAATTTGTCATCAGCATGTTTGACTCGATGATGGACATTATACCATAGATGGCGCCAGTGAAGTCAGCTGCCATCATACCTGTTCCAGCACCTTTACAACTTCTTTAATTGTTATTTACTTTTTTATTTAGCGTTTTTCACGGTTGTCACCACAGCACGTTCTGGTCGAATCAAATACGACAATACACTGATGAGTATTGGTTTATCAGCATATCCCACATCTTTTACCTCTGATGTGTCCTGGCCCAGCCCGACAACAACAACAACAACAACAACAAACAGACCTTGGTGGAGACGAGCCGGCATCAGGAGCAGGCTGTGGCAACGAGCGCAGGAGAAGAAAGAGGAACGTGCCAAAGTCAGCAGCTAATATGTTGGAAATAACAATCCATTGGGGTTTATTTCACTGATAAACTCCTGATCAAACTCTTACGTCCAGTTGCAAAATTGCATGAATTTACATTTTACACTGTTGGATCTTAAGAAGGCTCTACGTAGAGTTTCAAAATAAAAAAATAAGAAATAGGATGTAACTTTTTCACGAGAATTAGGTTCGATTTTAGTCTTTTTTCATATAACTGTGGAGAAATCCTGTGTTTTCAGGTGCAGTACAGACTAAGTCACAGGAATACCCAAGGGTGCTCTTCTCAAGGAGTTCAGAACCTTCTCCACCTGCTCCAGTGTCATCACCTGGAGGGGCAGCAGCACCCAGCAGGACTCGTCTTGGTCCTGAAGAGGGTCCGCTCGGCGGAGCACCATCAGAACCAGAACCACCTCCCAACATGCAGGACATTTACAACATGCAGGCCAGGAAGATTCAGAGTGAGTCCCCCCACCCAGCCACAGACAGTTCACTCTGCTGCCAGCAGGGCGGCGTTATTGCTGCCTAAAGGCAAACACAGAGAGGATGAGGAGGAGTTTCTTCCTAAGGCTGTGTGCTTGCTGAACCGAGGAAAATAGACCCAGCAAAATGCCTTGTATATATTGTGTACTTGCACTATTTACACTGCTATATCTATTATCTTTTATCTTTTGTGTGCCTTAATTTCCATTACTGTTATCATTATTAATAATATTGTAATATAGTGTGCTAGATTCATTATTGTGGGTTCTGAATTTGTATCCTTCCATCCTATAAAAACTGTGTTTTCAGTGCAGAATATGTACTTAAAGCATTTCACTGCACATTATACTGTGAATAATTATGTGTGATGAATAAAGGACTTGGATTTGAGTCTGTTGACTATTGTCACGAACAATAATGCCAGTAATGCCTTATTTAGTAACAGTAACAGTATTAGGAGCATTTTGATGAGTAACAAGTGATCTAACATGTTACTATTTCCAAACCAGTAATCGGATTAAATTTACTTCTCCAAGTTACTATACATTACTATTTTCGCAATTTCACTTAGTAAAAAGATATGTTGGCTTTGTTCGTGCGTCCTGGGGACTGACGATGTTTCCTTTCCAGCATGAGGCGGGCTCAACAAGCAGCCTGGCACACAAACGTGAACAACATCGGAGGGAAGAGAGAGGCGCATGTTTACTCACTGAAAATAGTCACTATTTTCAGTTTGTGTCAGCACAAGATGACAATACTGTGGTTCATTGTACACTTTGTGTTATCTGGCTTCAGAAACACTACGTCCAATTGGAAGAAACATTTGGAGTCACAGCACGGATATGGAGAGCTGGCACGCAGAACTCCTGGCGTGAAAGATTCAAAACTTGAGGAAAGAAGGAGAACACCTGCCACCAGAAGTGGAAATGTTTTGGGGATCATTATGTCAGGTTACATTATGGAACGCACCCCGAGTGCAGTGCTGGGAAAGTTCAGTTTCTACATGAATAAGTTCCAAGTTCAGTTCACAAATTTTAAAATGAACTAGTTCACTTCATAGTTCTAAATCCTCAGTTCCATAAATGAACTAGTTCATAGTTGTTGTTTTTTTCAGTATGTTGCTGTGAGCTATTACCCTCAGAATACTGGCATTTCCCCGTTGTTGCCTCCCATTCAGTCCTCACTAGTAGCAGCTGCAGCTTCACACCCCGACACTTTAAGTACCAGGATTTCAGGACTATTGAATATAAGCCACCCACCAAATTTAAAAAGGAAAAAAAGATAAAGAAATGTTGGAGTTACGTGATGCACCTGAACGCATCACCCACAGAGCTCGTTAACCCTTAAAAAGCCGAGTCGTCCTCCGCAGGGTTCAAAGCAAGTAAAAATAACCAGAGCAGCTTATCGTCCAGAAAGTACTGTAACCATAGGAAGATGAAGTATTAATGGTGGAGGCAGAGTCTGAGGTAGAGCTGCTGTCTTCTACTTGTTTTTGCTGCGATGCTTCACATTTTGATGACTCATGCGGTGGTGCCACTCTGGGGGCTGCTGTTGCCAGATTGGCTGTTTTCCTCCGACATGTTAAGGCCTGTTTACGGTTACCTTTAGGCGGGTTTTCACTGGAAGGCTCTATGGAAATCTGGCAACTCTCTTAAACAACGTTGAACTGAGAGAGAGCACCGTTCACTAACACCAGAATGAGAGTCGCTCACAGTGACGTTCATCAGACAGAAATACAGAACGTTCAGTTCACGTTCACCTAAAATATGAACGGGTTCATGAACGAGCGCTCACTGAACGAGTTCAGACTCAACACTGCCGACATGAGCTCCAAAATGTAGTGTATCACCCGCTGTGGAGTGAGGGGACATTACAAGGGATTGTGGGACGTTGTTCCCGGGACTTTGCTTATGGCTTGCCATGGTTATGCATTTTGTTCCATATTGCTGTGCTGACTGTTTTGTGTGTGTCCTAATAAATTCAAATTGTTATGGAACAAATCTGAATGATCTTAGCTCTGCATGCACTGTTGGCACTACAGTAGTACGAATGGAACCGCTGTGGTACGTGTGTCAGTTCAAGTGCAGGATTCAATGATACCTTATCAGCATGGGAAGTATTTTAAAGAATTCACATACACCCAAAATCACACCTCTGATTTAAAGGTTTCAGTTTGATCCATTTGAACCATTTATCTCACAGTCTGTTTACCAACTCAACATACATTTATACCGATATAACGATGTATTTGAGTCTACTGATGGGAAACCCGACTCAAGGGTTTATGAGTCGTTCATCCAAGTGAACCGGGTGTATGAATCATGAGTCATATGAGTCATTTGGGTCATTTGAGTCAGTTGCCCCATTTGAGTCAGTTGCCCCATTTGCAGCCTCTCCAGGACCTGGAGGCTCAGCTGAACTGTGTCATGAAGCACCAGGAGCTTCATATCAATAGGAAGATGTTGAAACACTTCGGAGGGAAATAAACAATAAGTACACACTAGTTTTTACTGGCGCGTTTTACTAGTAATAAATAACGTGATGTTCAAAGGGTGGAACTAAATATAGGGGGCAGCATTAAACGCAACACAATACACGCTACAGTCGTATTTTAACATTATTTATTATGTATTAATTCATGTACTTATTTCTACAAGCTCAGAACAAACAATGTGTGTTTTTTGCTCCAACGTCACTCAGGAAGTTTCTGAGCAGCTGCAGACTTTCAGGTAAGGGAGGGGCAGAGCTCCACCAGGTGAGCAAGGCAGCTCACTGAACGCCTCTGTACTGAACGACTCTGTACTGAACGACTCTGTACTGAACGACTCTGTACTGAACGCCTCTGTACTGAACGACTCTGTACTGAACGCCTCTGTACTGAACGACTCTGTACTGAACGACTCTATGTACTGAACGACTATGTACTGAACGACTCTGTACTGAACGACTCTATGTACTGAACGACTATGTACTGAACGACTCTATGTACTGAACGCCTCTGTACTGAACGACTCTGTACTGAACGACTCTATGTACTGAACGACTCTATGTACTGAACGACTCTGTACTGAACGCCTCTGTACTGAACGACTCTGTACTGAACGACTCTATGTACTGAATGACTCTATGTACTGAACGACTCTGTACTGAACGACTCTATGTACTGAACGACTCTGTATTGAACGACTCTATGTACTGAACGATTCTATGTACTGAACGACTCTATGTACTGAACGATTCTATGTACTGAACGATTCTATGTACTGATTGCCTCTATGTACTGAACTACTCTGTACTGAACGATTCTATGTACTGATTGACTCTATTTACTGAGCGACTCTGTACGGAACGACTGTACTGAACGACTCTGTGCTGAATGACACTACGGACTGACGATTCAGTGGAGATGAACGACTCTGTACTGAACGACTCTGTACTGAATGACTCTACATACTGAACGACTCAGAGGAGGTGAACGACTCTTTACAGTTTCAACCTGAATCGCGCTTCGTGCTGAACGACTCGTATGAGCTTAAGGAGCCGGTAGCAGCTGTTAGCACTCACAGCACTGCTATTAGCACTAGCAACGTAGCTACTAGTGCTAATAGTGCTAGTAGCCACAGTAGCTATTAGCACTAGCAGCGCAGCTACTCATTCACAATTGAGGTTATTGTTGTCATGGAGACAAATCAAAATGGTAAATGAAGCATTCGTACCAAACCATGAGTGTAAATGTTTTAACAGGAAGCTCATATCCTCCATAAGGTGTTGTAGTTTGTATGCTCATGAATGCTCAATACACCAGGCTTTAAATCTGCAGGAGTTTTGCTAGTTTATTGAGGATAAAACCACAAGTGACATTTCAGGCAATATTTAAGTAACGGTCCTGTACTAAGCCCTGAACAGCTTCATATAGTACTGCTTTAATGTTCATTTGCCTGAGCCCATCACAGAGTTTATGCAAGATCATAATAACTCATCAGATTAACATAATTTATTGTTCCGAGTCTAATTGTTGGATGGAAAGATGAACATTGGTTCAGGTGAATAATTAGAATGAAATTATTATTATTATTATTATGAATGGACACCAGTGATAAAAGACTAGTTTGTGGCGTGCATCTGGAGGGAGGTTCTCTCAAGCGCAGAATGGAGTGGGCGTGGCGGTGACGTGCGGGGGGTGTCAAAAGAAGTGGGGTGATGAGAATCAGGTGAACTGTCATGTGGCTGGAGGCAATAAAGACTTTACTCCTTCGTCCATCTCGTCTTTCCAAGCCTCCACAAGTTAAACCTTTTAAGAGATGAAGTTTGGATAAGAATTGGTACTTATTGATCAGGAATTGATAAAGTATCAGATTGAAAAGCAGATGAATAATGCCTTCAATAGTAGAAAATGTCTTTCTTTTTCTAACCTCTTCACTGTCCTTGGCGGGGGGGTTGCCTGCTCCTCTTTCTGGCCTGTCATCTTCCCTGTGGTTCTCTTCCAGCTTCTCCTGGCTGCTCCCCAACAACATGCTCAGAATAATGGGCCTCTGATATATCAGGACAAATGACAAATACGACAAATCCGTTTACCTCTTAATGGAACATACAGTATGTCCATTTGTCGCATTCTGACAGAAATGTACTTGAGAGTTAAAGTGTACCCAGTAATGTGTCCAGGCTGCAAGAGGAACAAAAACAAGACATTAACATGGAGGACACAGGTTTTGTTTTTTTGTTTTTTTTACCTCAAAGCCATTTTCCCAAGCAGGGAAGGAATTAATGCTCTTGAGATGACATTGAATGAACGTTTCCTTGCTGCCCTACCTTGTCCATTTCCTCTACCTTCTGTAGGAGGAAAAAATGTGCTAATTAATTGGGGGGTGGAGGAAAATACAGCAGTAAAATCAGATTGCAAATACAATTTATTTCCTCTTCGCACGTGTTTGTGAGAGCTTTATTAAAGGATCTCTGCCGGAGCATTGGGCGAGGCCACTGTCTCACAGTGGACGGACACCAACGCCAAAGACCATCATTTACAAGACCTGCAGCAGCTCAGTCAGACGTGAGGTGTAATCTTTTTTAATCAAACTCCACATTTTAAAGGGCCAGGGAAGGGATTTGTATAATGCTAGGTATAGGATGGCTGCAGTATTATGCCCCCCCACCCAGTAGTGCCCATACCCCAGCTCCTTTTAATCAGCACTGGTGTCACTCTTCCTACAGGCTGATCACTGCAGTATTTGACAGTTTGTGTCTGTGGAATTAAATAGAGACGTGATTTGCATGTGACATTGAAGGCTTTAGTGCTTCAAATTGTGTCTCCCCGGAATTAGCATGCAGACAAGCCCATCTGTGTGAATGTGGCTGTTCTGAGAGGTTCAAACCACTGCTTTGTGTTGGGGCAGGAGGTTATGTAGAGACTAGAGCCAGCCCTCTCCTCATCTCGACACTTACCTTCCTCTTTTGTACTCCAGAATTGATGCACTCAATAGTACAGTAGGTTTTCTTTTAATCTTGCTGGATTGATGCCGCTGCTTTTTGTCCACCTTAGCTCAGGGTTCAGAATAGATGCTCTCAACACTGGGTGCTCTTTTGATATCATCAATGAGTCTTACCCACACTCATACCTTTTTTTTTGGAAGTACAAATGTACAGCCCACTAGACGTGTAACAGTAAGAGTTTGTATTCCTTGTTCTGCAATAATCGGGTAAGACTTCTTGAAGGATTTCTTTCTTCAATCAGAGTTTACTGAATTGGGAAAATGTTATCTCATTCTCTCTCAATCAATTCCCAGCCCAAAGCAGCATTCAGACACCTATTATATTTCAACTCAATATGATGCTCTCACTCTAAATCAATTCGTTGCCTCAGAGGTTCACTTCACTTCTCAAAAGAAAAAAAGAAGATATAAATGGCAAAACTCTCCTGGACAGCCAAGGTAATTCTGAAAGGTTCTCAAATGCCTTTTCACCTTTGTGCCATCTGTAACACCAACAATGATTCTCTCAGATGTGAGGAAAGAAAGGGCTTTTTCAAAGGAGAAGCTTTGCCAAAGTGCCTTTGAAAATGACTCAGTGCTTCAAGCACCCTGTCTAGACTTTTTTTTACTTAGTGCCTTTTTTTGCAGCGTGCTCAGTCGTGGCAGCCCTGCCGTCCATGTGCATGTACTCAGTGCTATAGGGCCGCTCTGGATTTCTGACGGTGTGGATGCATGTAGCTTGAAACATATTCTTTAGTTCCATGATATTTTAGAAAAATTCTTCTAAATCCATCCAGGATGTGGTACACAGAAAAGTTGTCCACCTTTCAGAATGGATGATAAAGCTGGTCCGGGTTCTCTCCTGGTTGACACCAAGCAGCCTGCAGCATATTATTCTCTCCTGGTGTCCAATATTCCCACTTAATCTTTAGGTATGGATGTAGACTCTTGACTGATTAACAATATCAAAGACATTTCTACTGTTGTCTTTTTCCTCCCACTTGTCCCCAATCTTGTTAATATTTAACTAAAAGGATGATTCCAAAAAAAAGAGTCCAGTGTTATATGTGTATACATTGAAGGAAATGACAGAAAGACAACCAAAAAACCCCAAGCAAATGCAAGTGTACAATGTTTGAAAAGTAGTAAAGCATTTATTTGCATCCCTACCCTCTTTTAACTCTTGTTAGTGACATACCTTTCCATCATGTAAATTCAGACTTCCGTGTTTGAGAAAAGATAAAAATCAATACTATAATTATTAATAATTAGATTATACTGTATGAACAGCGTTACAGAACTAAGAGTACTATAAAAACATAATCCTTTGGTGTAAAAACAGCACTCTGAAGTGTGTGAACCTGTGAGAGGAAACCTGCATGATACTGACATATCTAGTCTCACTACTGCTCTTAATTGACAAAGTGAGTTTGCTGTGATCGTCCCTGTCGATACAAGAAAACAAAGGCTGCCAGAGCGAGCAATACACGTTGAAGAATTAGGCTGATATCTAGTCGGAAGACGGAATCAAATAGCTCGTCAGTGTGTACTGTAGGACTGAGCAGGTATTACTAAATGGATCATTTTCCTTTCTAGTTGTAAATCTGGATACGTTTAGTACAGTTGTCATCAAAAATAAATAAATCACGGCAAAAACGTAATTTCTTTTGTTCTGGCTACAGTATTAATGGATGCCGAGAGGATATAGGATTCATTATTGTAGCGGTGGGTTATGGGAAGGCATTTCTAGGGCCATTTTCTTAGTTTATTGTGTTTATACCAGAGGTTTTTCCATCCATCCATCCATCCATCCATTTTCTCCCTCTTATCCGTTTCCAGGTGGTGGGGGTGTCAGTCTGAGCACCGTCACCCAGATCACACTGCACCCATTAAGAAGCTTCCTGCAGGTGGAGAGCCTACGGGAAGGTGGCGCCCGGCGTGGGACACCAGAGGTTTTTGTCTTCTGTTATGTGGTGACCCTGCTTACTGTGGTTACTCTGGTTAGGCAGGTCGCGGCTCCAAGGCTGAGCGAGATGTGGTGGCTGATGACACTGTGTTGTTTAGTGTGTTTGAATCTTTGTGAATAAAGTCCAAGTTCTGTGTTGAAAGGCTAAGTCTCAGGCATCCATTCATACCACGCCCAGCCGGCGCTACGTTAGCTATTACATATTAATAGTCACTATTATAGTATGAAAGGAATCAGGAGTTAACACCGTAAGGTTAGTCATAACCATTAAACCTAATCTTGAGTTTTGTTGCCTTTTATTCCTTAAATTCAGGATATGCACAAAAACTATTAAACCTGACAATTTTTCTGTTCAGAAATACAACTATAATAATCAAACCTTGTACTTTTTATTTCATCCCTGAATAGGTTTGAAATGATTAACAGTTGAAAGTCTATAAACATTTTCATTAATGCTGGACTTACATTTAAAGCACGTATTACGAGACTGCACACTGCCAGGAAACGCACGTAAAGTGCTTTGAGTATCTAAAGAGGACAATATATTGATAAAAATGAGTGGAGAAGAAGCATATATCTAATCATGTCTGAAATCACCCACTGAGCTGTAGAATCAATAAATGTGTTTTAAGCCCCACACCTTATCTTGAGACTTTAACATTAACCTTCCATTAACCATTACACAAGCACTTAATTGCACCTCAGTCAATAATGTTAATTCGGACAGGCTTTTGCTTTAGTTTTAGAGATATGTGTATTCATATTATGGTAAGGTAGCAGTGGTTGGAAGGGGCTATTAGAAGCTGAAAAAGCTACTAGCGGGTGAAATATTTCCTTCTGGGATGAGTTATGGCTCTCAATGTGTTTCTTTGTACCAATCTGAGTGAGAGGTCAATGCCTTTTAGGACAGTGATACCAAAGTGATGGGGATACCCTCTGAGTCGCCTTAACCTCACACTCTAATTTGGCCCAGTGGAATACAACAAATGGTGGGCATAATTGAACATTACTTGCCTGATGATTTCTGGCAGGCCTGACGGGGATTCTCCCAGGTCAACACTTATGTCACAGTAAGGGGGAAAAATGGGACTAATTTTGCACTTTGATCCCTCTTAAATGATAATAGAGGCCAAGAATCGTTATTAGTCTTTAAGGAAAGTAACTCTGAGGAAGTCACTCAGATATATCATTCACAATATAACCTCAAGTCCAAGAAAGTGTGCTGCAGTTTGCCTGCGAAGCAAAACGGACACAAGCCGCTAATGAAAGGACTTGGAGAGAAATATCTCACACACAGCGCTGGACAACAATAGAACAGTGACCGTCTTTGTCTTGAAATGGACAGTTTTATATTAAATGGTTGCTGAAGTAGAGCATTCTCATTACACATGTGCTATACAATTTGCACTTTGTTGCCTACATCTTGATTGGCAGTTATAACATGGTACAACATAGGGTGCCAGGTATTTTTTGGGACATTGTGTGAAACTATGTATGTCTTTGTCCAAATATTAAGAAAAATTTAATAAAAATATATATCAATGAGTAATATCTAATTTGTAGTAGCTATCAATTAATAAAAGAAAGAAAAGATACTGTCTAGCTCAAAAGATGAAGAAATGTTTAAAGGGGGTATTCCTGGATGGCGTCCAGTAAGATGATAAAAATGTTTATTACATGATGATTTCTCCCAAAAAAGTGTCTGGGAATCAGTGAACACTATCAAAGGGTTACTATGACTGCAAACTTAATATTGTATGTGGAGGCTGACCTATCAACAGGACGCACTGAGGAGTTCCTCTGATAGCTGTGATCCATTTAGTGCCGTTTAATGTACATCACACAATGTGATTTACTACATCTTAAACATATTTGCATTGTCAGCTGTGGGGGAGCAGGTAGCTCTGTGTGGCTGCTACTTAATAGCAGCAGGTATGACTGCAAACTTAATATTGTATGTGGAGGCTGACCTATCAACAGGACGCACTGAGGAGTTCCTCTGATAGCTGTGATCCATTTAGTGCCGTTTAATGTACATCACACAATGTGATTTACTACATCTTAAACATATTTGCATTGTCAGCTGTGGGGGAGCAGGTAGGCCATGAGAACATCTCCTACACTTTTTTTTATTTTATTTCATAGCACTAAATTAATCCCCAGAGGGGAAATTCCTTCCCCAATTGACCCATCAGTAGCAGCCACACAGAGCAGCGCTCAGGGGGAGCTGGGGGGGCCGAGGGTGATGCTCAGGGGAATGTGGGAGGAAACCGGAGTACCTGGAGGAAACCCACACACACAGGGGAACTTGCAAACTCTATACGGTGGTGGTCTTCTTCAAGGACCACTAGTGCATGACTGCACCATAGTGTTCCAGCTAGGTGTTCCGAATGCTGAGGCCGAATGCTGGGGCTGAGGCCGAATGCTGGGGCCAAGCGCTCAGGCCGAATGCTGAGGCTGAGGCTGAGTACCGACGCCGAGCACTGAGCTCAAACGCTAAGGCCGAGTGCTAAGGCCAAACTCTAAGGCCGAGTGCTAAGGCCGAGCGCTGAGGCCGACTGCTGAGGCCGAATGCTGAGGCTGCGTGCTGAGTAAGTACACTACACTAACTGTTTTGTGGTGAAACGTCCATTTTTGGCCACGCCCTCAGGTATTATCATGCCATTTTGATACGCTTTGCTCACCAACGACAATCGCTATAATAAAAATAATAATAATGTTATTATGAACTACTTGACCACATTAACCTTAAATGTGTTGTTGTGAGTGTAAAATATGTTGATGATGACTCACAGTGAAAATTGGGCTATTTGTCAGAAGGTATATCTGAACTTTGGCGTGTCGGGTCTGACAGACAGACACAGGTCCTGCAGTGGGCTGTATGCAGCTGACAGGCTGACAAACCTCACACCGGGACATTTGCGGACCAACAGTGACTTTACCTGGGGGGACGGTGAGTGGGGGATTTCTGTTAAGTCACACGGAATTTGACATTTTTGACACTTCAGCCATATTTACATGGGATTAATATTACCGAGAAATCTTGCTGTAATTATTCCACAATTTAACAACTTCGTCCATTAAACTGGATGGCATCTTCTGTGGTGGTCTGTCGCTCTGTTCTGTGATGAACCTGTCCAGGCCGTAAGCTTCCATTAATGTCATGTCCTGCTCCTCTGCAGCCTCAGAGGAGGTTCATGGTGCTGCAGGTGTGTTTCCCTCTCCTCTGCATGTTTCAGGTGGGCATGCCAGTCGGTTGTGTTCAGAGAGGGGAGAACCGGCTGGGTAATTACCTGGATTGGGCGCAGCTGCAGTTACCAGGTGGAGGTGGTTTGAAGATGAGAAGCTCCAGTATTTAACTGGGCTCCTCACTCCACTCGATGCGGGACTGTAAATTCTCATCAGTCAGTCATTTGAGCAGTCGGCTTTCTTTGAAGCTCTGTTACATGCTCCTGACTAATTCCTGCACTTCCCTCTCGCCAGAGCTCACGTCGCTCCGGATCTGTTCTTTCGGACACAAACCAGTCTGAAGTCTGACGCCAAAGATCCAGCCGGTAAAACCTGCTCTCCTCTCGCTGCCTCGACCGCCGCCCATCAGACTGCTGCCGCAGCCCGCTCTGTTCGCTCCGCTCTGCCCCGCTCTGTTCCGTCCCACTCCGCTCCAAACTCAGCTCCGGTGCCGCTTGGTTCTGGAAACACCCGACGGATGGATGGATGGATGGTTCTGCTGTTCCACGTCCTGTCATCCATCTTTTGAATATTGATCCTGCTCAAAAGGATGAGACTAGATTATTTTGTGCTTGAAGTATGGCTTACACAGCAGAACTATGTACCATTTGACTGGATGGGCATTATGTCAATTTGGAACTGGACTGGAAGCTGGATTTGTATAATCACCAGGTAATGATTAATTTTGCATTTTGTCCATATAACTTACATAAGACACATAATGGGTCTGCTTTCCATCTGTGTTTTTTAAGGACCCACATGATGAATCATTTACACTGAAGCTCCATGTGGTAGTGAGGTCTCTTATTTGTGTCTTATTTTTACTATCTACACCAGTGGTGCCCAACCCTGGTCCTGGAGGTTCTCTCTCCTTCATGTTTTAGTTCTCCCTGCTTCAGCATACCACGAATCTAATGATGACGTCATCACCAAGGAAAGGGGTGTTTATTGTAATCAGGTGTGCTGCAACTGGAAGAGAGCTAAACCCTGCAGGACAAGGGCTCTGGAGGACCAGGGTTGGACACCCCTGATCTACAAGAACATTTGGAAGGACAGTTGATCCTAGCAGATGTCTGTCAGACACTACTGTCACACAATTATCAGAGTGGGGTGCAAATCATTTCAACATTTCCATAGCTCCAAGTACAACACAGTTTTGTCAAGATACCTTTACAGAGAAAAGACAACAGTTCCACAATAGCAAGCAAGAGAGACATGGAAAAGAAAAACTTTCTGCAGAACCAGACTCAGAGAAGGAAACAGACGGAGAGATTGAAGGATTCAAACCCTGGGTCAAAGAGAGAGAGAGAGAGAGACATGCAGAGACAATGCCCGCGTGTCACTGTTGACTGTGTTGGGCCCTTGCCCGGAACTAAATGCGGCAACCAGTATTGACAATTATGTGCACAGCAACTCGTTTTCCCGAAGCCATCCTGTTGCCGAAAATAACTTCGAGCTCAGTAGTGAAAGCGTTGACTAGATTCTTTTTGATGTTTGGGCTCCCCAAGATAGTCCAGATGGACCAGGGGACAAACTTTCAGTCCAAGTTGTTCAAGCAGGTCATTTGTTAAAACGTTAAATGCGAAACATGTTGTTTCTAGTGCCTATCACTCAGAGTCGCAGGGGGCTCTGGAACAGTGCCATCAAACCCTTAATTCAATGCTAAGGAAGTATTGTTTGGAGACGGGTAAGAATTGGGACAAGGGGGTCCCCTTTGTGTTGTTTGCGGCACGTGAAGCTGTGCAAAGTTCACTCGGGTTCAATCTAGCACAGTTAGTTTTCGGTCACACTCCACGAGACCCCCTGAAGGCATTGAAGAAGCATTTCTTGCTCCCAGAATTGCAGACAAAGAGTGTGTCAAAAGTATGTATACGAGTTCCGTGAACGTTTAGACCACGCTAATGCCCTTGCGAAAGAGTCTCTGGCGAGCTCTCAAGCAGCGATGAAGCTCCGCTACGATCAATCCTCTGTTAAATGGGAGTTTCAAATTGGTGATAAGGTCCTTGTTCTGCTCCCTGTAACTGGATCTGCTCTCTCTGCCAAGTACACAGGTCCTTATGAGATTCTGGACCGGCCCAGCGAGACTAGCTATGTGGTTGGAACCCCTGATTGACGGCGGAATTCACGTAGGTGTCACGTGAACATGCTGAAGCTGTACCACAGCAGACAGCCAGCTCACAGTTCAGGAAAAACTCCCCACGTCTCGACTGTGGTGGTGTCCCAGCAGTTAGATAAAGACAAGGATGATACTGACGGGCTGCAAGTTTATGAGAGAATCTGGTTAAGTCCCCGTCTCCCTAATTTGGAGATGGTGCGGACTCTCCCAGCCCAGCTCACTCATTTGTCCCCAGAATAGCAGAAGGATGTTCTGGACCTGATCGATGAGGTTCGCTGTCTTTTCAGTGAAATACCCTCCCAGACCACAGTATTAAGGCATGACATTGATGTTCAAAATGCGCGGCCAATAAAAAAGCATCATTATTGTGTTAATCCTGTCAAACGGGCTCTCATGAAACAGGAGACTCGTTATCTGTTACAGCACGGTTTTGCCAGGCCCAGCCACAGTCCTTGGACCTCTCGCTGTTTATTGGAGATGAAATCGGATGGTACTCCACGGTTCATAACAGACTTTCGCAAAGTTAACTCTGTCACCGTACCTGACCCGTATCCACTGCCTCGCATGGAAGATTGTGTGGATAATATGGGCCCACCAAAATACGTCACCAAACTGGACCTCTCAAAAGGTTACTGGCAAGTCCCTTTAACTGAGCGAGCTTCTAACATTTCTGCATTTGTGACGCCTGACGAATTTTTGCAGTACACCGTCATGGCTTTCAGCATGTGTAACGCCCGTGCCACAATTCAGAGGCTAGTGAATCAGGTGTCCAAATTGCAATGCGTATTTGGATGACCTCATAATTTACATGTCAACTTGGGAAAAACACTGCGAATGCGCCGTCACGGACTCGGCTGTTGCCTCCGCCCACCTCAACTGCGCCATCACGGGCTCGGTCGTCGTCATGGCCTCAGTCCACCGTCGCCTGCGCCGCTGTGGACTCCGCCGTCACCGCGGCTGCTGCTGCTGTCCATGGCGGCCTTTGTCCGCGGAGCTGGGACTGGACCTACCCGGCTGTTCTCCCCCCGCCGCCATTCCAACTCGCCGCCGCCGCCATTTCGGCCTTCAGCGACGTGCTCCTCCTTTTATGGGCAGAGAGGTGAGGCAGCACACCTGTTTCCCATCAGGGGCTTAATCCCCTCTCTGCCACAAACACATCTAGAGACAGGTGTTATCATGTTTAACACAGGCCTCTCCCACCACCAATATGGCGAAATGTGAATTTGAAACAGCATCTGTCACATACTTGGGCAGGCAGGTAGGACAAGGACAAGCTCATCCCGTGGAGGCTAAAGTTGTGGTGATCAGGGACTACCCGACCCCCACTGCTTCTTTGCCATGCCCCTGTGCTCGCCGTTCCAGATCCAGCTCGTCCATTTAAGCTGGAGATGCAGTAGGAGCGGGTGCTGTGCTCCATCAGGAAGATGATCAATCTCGCAAAAAAAAACAATCAGGTAAGCTATTTTACGATGTTGGGTCCAGCAGTCTTTTGCCGGTTGTGGTTTACACCGGAGAGAGAGAGAGAGAGAGAGAGAGCAGTAAAGGTCCTCCAGCAGTCTTAAGCTACAGCAGTGTTGGGCCCAACATCCATTGTTTACTCCCTCCTGACAAACGGGAGGCTTGTCTTTTTTGAGAACAAAGAAACATCTGGTGACTGCATAGCAAGAATCACCATTAGTCATGTGAACCCCACCACGGGGCCCTCCGCAACCCCTCGTAAGCTGCAGCCCTGCAGTTCAATGGCAGGGGGATCCACTGACTCCGTCCACCAGGAGGAGCGGAACGCCTCGGAACACCAGAGCCTCCTACAAACGGATTGGTCAAGACACTGGCCAAAGCAGCAGGACACCGGAACACAACGTCCAGGTATAAAAATTCGTCCCGCGAAACGTCCCCATCTCCAAGATGAATCCGTGTTGATGAAAACGTAGAACTTCGTAAGGAGACACAAGGAGCCGCGTGTTAACACACGAGAACCGGGCCCAGAATTTTAACTTGCTGGCCAAGTGAAAAAGCCGTGGAGACGTACTTTTCTTTTTCTTTTTTTTTTCACTGAGCTCCCTTGCATGCCAACCTGAACCTCGCTTCTGCACACCCCAAAAGAAGCGCCAGATTCCCCACAGGATTATTTGTGGACCTCACCATGTTTGCACGCCGCAAAACGCAACTCAGGTTTT
The DNA here is from genome assembly GCF_963383615.2 of Lipophrys pholis. Classification (NCBI taxonomy): domain Eukaryota; kingdom Metazoa; phylum Chordata; class Actinopteri; order Blenniiformes; family Blenniidae; genus Lipophrys; species Lipophrys pholis. The sequence goes on along the minus strand of NC_137638.1, from coordinate 32,578,725 downwards.
TTTCTCTGGGACGCTGGAGACACACCTGCGGCCCCAAATAAAGGGATTTTCCCCGGCCACCAGAAGCACATTTCACCCTCGTCCAACTCAAGTAAGAGGCTTAAGGCTGATTCCTCCTCCATAAGAAGAAGAAGAAAGTTCGGCAGTGCGGGATCCTGCAGAACAAAATGACGTCATTTCCTTCTTCCACCTTCTGGCCGAACAAATTAGTTTCAGCTGTTCCAACCGTCCTGGCTGAACTGTGTAGGAGCGGCTCTGCCGGAACTTCTGCACTGCCGTGTGCTGCCATGTGTGTTCCAGCTCTCTAATGACTATCAGTCATATTTTAATCATATTTAGCTTGTAACATCGCTACTGTCTGAGCCCCGCAGCTCATTAGAATGTGGGAGTGCAGGCTTACGTGATGCACCTGAACGCATCACTAACAGCTGTCAGCTTTAGTTAAAACCAGACCAACATGGCGCTCAGACAGAAACTCTCTTTTATTACTGGAGCAGTTCAGAGGATTCTCCCGGCTAGCTCAGTTGATAGAGCATGAGACTCACAATCTCAGGGGTAGTGGGTTCGTGTCCCATGCCGGGCGTCACCTTCCTGTGGGCTCACCACCTGCAGGAAGGTTCTTAATCGGTGCATTGTGATCTGGGTGACAGTGCTCAGACTGTCACCCCCGCGACCCGGAAACGGATAAGCGGAAGAAAATGAATGAATGAATGAATGAACAGTTCAGAGGAATGTATTTCTGAAAGCACTAGAGGGGGCGTGACCTATGGTGAGGGGGCGTGGTCTGTGAGTTCGACAGCTTATCAGAGTATGAACTGTCCTGCTGAAAAAGCTTTTTTTTTGGCAGCTGGCTGACGTCACTGACAAATTTCTTCTTGTTCTTATGGGTTCAAAAAAGGAGAATGCAGGGGCCTTTAGATTCTGAGCGGGAAAGGTAGAATAATGTGGTATTGATATTGCTGTGTGTTTTATTTTGTCCTCGTGAAATTCCAGGATGCCGATCACCCCTCTGTTTCCAAGCAGTTTGTGTCGGCGTGCGCACGAGCCTCTTGGAGTTATCACTCAGATCTCAGAGACTAAGAAGGCTTGCAGTCTCTCCCAGCCTCTGTGGGTAACTCCTAGTCTCTCGCGTTAGCGAGTCTGCAGCCAACCATTTTCTCTCTCTCTCTCTCTCTTCCTCCTTCGTTTCCCGTCTCATCACTAACCCGGCGCACGGCGCAGCAGCAGCTGTTCCCGGTCGCACTGTCACTTCCTTCTGGGACCATGTGTAGTTAACTGCAGCTCGGATTTCTCAGGCACGAGAAACCCAGCTCGGTCTCTGCAGGCCTCACGAGCCATGCACAAAGCCCAGTGACGTCACACTACCCCGGAAAGAGCGCGCAGGGCGCCCCCTCGTTGCCGCAAGTGTCTTTGCACTCGCTCTGTGTACCACCACCCGGTGGACGCACCGAGTCACTGCATCGCCTGGTGCTTCCTAGTGGTCGTCATGGTCTTTACACAGACCCCGAAGTCTGCCTGCCCCTGGTGGACGTTCGTGGTCATTTTACACACGCACACGCACACACACACACACACACACACACACACACACACACACACACACACACACACACACACACACACACACACACACACACACACACACACACACACACACACACACACACACTCTCTTTGTACATAGTGTTTGCTGTTTGATAGATTAGATCTCCGTGTTAGATGACGTTTGATACTTAAGTGTGTTGATTTATAAAATGAGTTCTAAATTATTTATGAATTAATACACTTGTGTTAATAAACTCCTGTTAGCTGAACTGAACGATTCTTGGTGATTATTGTGTTTTTATTGTTGACAATTCACTGGTTTGTAACAGTCTGTGCTCGGATCTCACACCTTCCCTTTTATTTAAGATTGTTATATTTTTACACAGAAATATTAACTAACTTAAATAAACCTTTTACAAACGAGACTGATATTTTGGTAATAAGCTATTTCCAGATTCTCTGGTGGTGCCCCTTTTTATTGTTAATGAATTTATTCAAATTAATAATTTTTCATTAATACATTTATTCTGATAATTTATTAAGTTTAAGTAATTACTCAATTACTTTAGGAGTTGTCAATGAGTAAATGCCAGTTTACTTCCATTAATAATTCAAATGTTTCATGAAATCACTTCCAGTTATTTATTACTTACAGTAATTTAATGTTAATAACCAACCATAAATACCAACAGCAGCTTCACTAGAAAATGGTCCAAAGTGGCCTAAACCAGTCCGAACTGAAACCTTTATTATTAAGAGACGTCGATGTACTCAAAGCGCCTCTTACTGTGACTCAATGGTATAAAGACATTAATTAGAAAACTTGGAGTGATCAAGGAATCGACGAGTTGTCAGTGCCAGGCAAAATTCAGATTTTTTTACTCACAGTGACTCATATCTGACCTGTTTTGAAGCTCCAATTCAGATTTTTTCACACCAGACCCAGGCCTCGTTCATATGAGATACTAATTCTGATATTTTTCTATATGTGACTGCTTCATCATTGACGTGTGACTTATGTCATGGATAAGCGTTGGAGGAAGTGGCCCCGCCAGAATAAAAGCTGTTAAAAGCTGTGCTGTCTTTTTTCATCATTCTCCTTCTTCTGTCCTCCTCACGTTGTCTACATTGTGTCGCTCATGTTTAACAACCACTTGAAAATGAATCTACATGCTGACCTGTGTTGCCAGATATGGCGGGTATCCCCCAATTAGGGAGCCAAACTCTCTTACCTTTAAACTTTGTTTATTTTGTGCATCTGTGTGTTTATGGCTTGTTCTTTACTACACATATAATAGTTTTAGGGTTTTGACACAGGGTAAGATTTGGGCGGGTTTTTATTGAGGTGTGAGGGTTTTGTGTTGTTCGCACTGGAAACTGTGAGAGACATCTGGCAACCCTGGTGCTGATCGATGCGTCATGCGTAAATAGCGTGCTGCTCGGTGTGACTTCAAGTCATGTTCTGTGCTCTGGGGCCCAAAAACATTTCGTCCGATCACGTTCACACGGCAGGTCATGTTTGAAATGATCACCAAAAAAATGGGATCCCAGCAAAAAATCTGAATTGATCTGAAAAAGACCTGCAGTGTGGGCGGAGCCTCAGTGAGCTAGCTTAAAGTGTAATAATTGTCCTCACTTGGGATTCATTTGGGCCTTTTGGTGATCATTCTCAGGAACCTTGCGAAAACAAAGGCTCAGTGTGGAGAACTGCATCGGTGTTGTGTTTTCCACATCTGGCAAATACATTGTCACTGCAACTAATTGGTAGATCAAGGTAACTACAAGGTGGGACGAGGTTTGTTGTGGGAAAGATTACATTGCTTCAGACATCTGAAAGGACATATATGTCAATGATGTTTCATTACTGATTGGAAGTTGCTTCCAACAGTTGCAAAGTGTTGGTGCCACGTATAAAGTAACATTTCATCGTCTAAAAGAAGATGTGCTTTTGTTTTGTATGTCAATATAAGAGTGCCAATTGTGATAAATAATATCAAATTTGCTTCCGTCTAAGGCAGGCCACCAGAATACTCTCAAGTGTTTCTCAGAACAAAAAAACACAGAAATGATTCCGGTGGACTTACTGCAGCATTACTTACTGCACAGCACATAGTAGAATGGGTTGATTTTGATTGATGATCTATGTAATAGATTGGAGAATGGATGAGTTCATTTACTTTTTTCATTTAGCGGTAAAGAAAAGAAAGTTTGCCAGCATGATTCATCACTGTTCCCCCAAAAGAAGGCTGTGGAAAAAACCCCAAAAAAAAACATTAACATGCAATTACCATGTCAGACAGAGGGAAGAAATGGCTTCGACTTACCGAGAACTCTGTGACAGGTGCATTGTGGGAGAAGTGATTCTTACGCAGGGGGTAAGTGAATTGTCATTACCTGTCTGTTTCTTATGACACTTGGCTGGGTGCCATCTGATTTGTTACAGGAGTTTTGAATTGGCCTGCTGCCCTCGCCAGCGGCGAGGAGCCGACTCACCAGATTAGCAGGGGGAGATATAAGCCTTCTCCTCACAGGTCAAGAGCTCAGCCACTCAGAGGTCACGCATCAGTCAAGCAGGGTGTGAGATGTGTGAAGTTGAGCAGCAAAAAAAACCCTGCGTGACAGACGCTGGCTTTTTCATTCCCTTTGTGCTTATTCAAAAATCATAAAATGGGAATAGGCGAATGGTGGGGAAAGAAAAGAGGGGAGTAGTAAATGCAGGGTGGCGACTGTGCAAGGAATGGCCGTCGATTTATTGTGAAAATCACGGGGAAAGGGATCAATACCATATATGTTGCCTCCATTAGCTTGATTAAAAAGAGGGGTGGAAGAAAGCTGCAAGCTAAACAACATTATTCCAGGGATTACAGGGGGATGAGGATTTGGGCTGCACGGAAAAAGACACACATTGCAGTCTAGTAACAAGACCAGCTTCTGACTTTGTACAAGCAAAATGTGACTCAGTCTCCTTCAAACTGTGTCGTAGCATCAATGTGTCACTCTATGACAGCATCAAAATATCTGGATCACAAGTAAATTAATAGTTTTAACATACTGTATTTTGACAGTTTGATCCTCTGGAAATTAGCCCATCAACACTGTGACATAGATTAAACAGGAAATCAGCACTGGGCCTGATCTGACTCACAAAAGGTTTGCACCGAAGCGTCATCGTACATGTTCATGTGGAAGCTGATTTAAAAATGTGGTGCAGGGTGGAGTTTATCAGACCTGCTTAATAATACACACTTGCCTTCATTGATATGGAATATTATGGTGTTTTCATGATCACGCAACATGGCATTTTATGCTATTAGATTGATGCACAATGCAATTTAGTACCTATGAAAAAGTTGCTTTTTTTCTCGATGGTGCGAATCGTCACAGCCTTCAGCAGAGATAATAATAATAATAATAATAATAATAATAATAATAATTAATAATAATAATAGCTTGGATTTATAAAGCACTTTCTTGGCGCTGACTCGTAGCGCGTCCAGAGACCATGATTCTTCCACACCAGTCCCTCCAGTGATGCTAAGCTACGTTGTAGCCACAGCTGCCCTGGGGCTGCTGACGGAGGCCTGGCTGCCATTTTGCGTCAACCGTCTCCGACCACCACCAACATTCATGCACCATTCATACCTGAAAAAACATCATTGACCTTTCCCAGCTGGCTCCCCATGACTCTTCCTTGAGAACTTCGTCATTAAGTATTTTTTATGTGTTGCTTCTCACATTTTCACTTTGTGACCAATCCTGTCCTATATTGCATTTGTTTGGTCAGAATTCAGATTCACTTGCTATAATGCACCGGTATCGAGCTGCATCTTGAGCTTACAGAGGCTCAGCACTTCATCAAAGCGCCCCATGGCCAAAATCAAGCCGATAAACATGGGAGCGATTCCTTCAGCAGATCGTTCTCCTTTAAACTCCCTGTGTGTGCTTGGTGTCCCTCATGGGGGCATCAAGCATCAATGTTGTGTGATTTTTGGCTGTCTGCAATAAAAGATTGAATTGTGGGAGAATCATTAGTAAAATCTGTGGGTGTGTCTTAATCGGTGATGGTAACGTGTGCAAGGTTCATGGGACGGCCGAGTCAGTGCTTGTAAGCCTGCGATCAATAGTCAGCTGCTGCAGTGACCTGCAGCCTTTTGTTTGGTTGACATGGAGTTTTGTTGGAAATGAAAGACTACAACAGCAGATGATGTAAAATGCTAGTAGATCCTAGCAAGTACTGACTCCAAGATCCATACATTCCACTTGAGATTTGATTGATGACAAGTTGACACTTCATTAAAATGCTGATATTTGGTTTCTGGCTTGGCAGCAGCTCCAGGTTCAGTAGAAAGGCTGACTGAGGGTACGCCTAAATAGTCCCCCCTGTCTCCTTCTCTATCCACTGCTCCTTCACCCTGGAAGTCTTTAGTGTGGCGGCCATGATAAGGACCGTCTGAATTCTCAATAAGCAAAGGAAAGGAGGCTCGTTGCTTCCTTTAGAACCTCCTTTAGCCTAGGAACCACTGATGCGTCCTTTAGAACCTCCTTTAGCCTAGGAACCACTGATGCTTCCTTTAGAACCTCCTTTAGCCTAGGAACCACTGATGCTTCCTTTAGAACCTCCTTTAGCCTAGGAACCACTGATGCTTCCTTTAGAACCTCCTTTAGCCTAGGAACCACTGATGCTTCCTTTACCAAAGGAGACCAGCTCATGTTCCCCCACTTGTAGTTCTTTCCCCACCATGGCAGACGTCACTAACTAGAGCCTCCGTCGCATTATTATGACGTCACTAAGTGAAAGTGCTGTCTGACTGCCACACCACCGTGATCACCTTTACTAACTCCTTTCACTAACTCCTTTAGGAAGCCTCCTAACACCTTTCCTTAACTCCTTTAGGAAGCCTCCTAACACCTTTCACTAACTCCTTTAGGAAGCCTCCTAACACCTTTACTAACTCCTTTAGGAAGCCTCCTAACACCTTTTCTTAACTCCTTTAGGAAGCCTCCTAACACCTTTCACTAACTCCTTTAGTAAGCCTAACTCCTTTCACTAACTCCTTTAGGAAGCCTCCTAACACCTTTCCTTAACTCCTTTAGGAAGCCTCCTAACACCTTTACTAACTCCTTTAGGAAGCCTCCTAACACCTTTCCTTAACTCCTTTAGGAAGCCTCCTAACACCTTTCACTAACTCCTTTAGGAAGCCTCCTAACACCTTTACTAACTCCTTTAGGAAGCCTCCTAACACCTTTTCTTAACTCCTTTAGGAAGCCTCCTAACACCTTTCACTAACTCCTTTAGTAAGCCTAACTCCTTTCACTAACTCCTTTAGGAAGCCTCCTAACACCTTTCCTTAACTCCTTTAGGAAGCCTCCTAACACCTTTCCTTAACTCCTTTAGTAAGCCTAACTCCTTTCACGAACTAAGCCTCCTAACACCTTTCACTAACTCCTTTAGGAAGCCTCCTAACACCTTTCCTTAACTCCTTTAGGAAGCCTCCTAACACCTTTTACTAACTCCTTTAGGAAGCCTCCTAACACCTTTACTAACTCCTTTAGGAAGCCTCCTAACACCTTTCACTAACTCCTTTAGGAAGCCTCCTAACACCTTTCCTTAACTCCTTTAGGAAGTCTCCTAACACCTTTACTAACTCCTTTAGGAAGCCTCCTAACACCTTTCACTAACTCCTTCAGGAAGCCTCCTAACACCTTTCCTTAACTCCTTTAGGAAGTCTCCTAACACCTTTCACTAACTCCTTTAGGAAGCCTCCTAACACCTTTCCTTAACTCCTTTAGGAAGCCTCCTAACACCTTTTACTAACTCCTTTAGGAAGCCTCCTAACACCTTTCCTTAACCCTGTGACGTCATCCATGGGGTTAAGGTAAAGTCGATAGTTAAGGAGTTAGGAGGGACAATTCCTACATACCTTCAGTGTCTACCAGTAGAAAGGAGGCGGAGCTTCCAGCTGTCAGGCTCCTCCCATGAGGCAGCAGCTCCAGGTTCAGTAGAAAGGCTGACTGAGGGTGGGTCTTCGACATGTGACACATTCAGACGTTTCTGGGTGTGCGAGGACCCATTCAACGCTGCTTGCAGCTTTAATTGTTTTTTCTCAGTAAAAGTGCTAAGTTGCATTTGGCGCTATACAAATCAAATTTTCAATAATTCCATCTCTGTTTAAGCATTGCTTGAGACTCTAAAGTTGAGCGGTTCCCATGACTGAAATGCATTACCTTTTTTACTTATAGCCAGAAAGTTGAGAGCAAGATGCATCCATGCTGTTGTCTGACATGCACTGTTGTGACTTTCCTCCCAGGAAATGAATCTGAGTTAAACAACTGTAACATACAATTATTCTCAGGTTCTTAGGAAATAACAGCAATAACAATAATTAACTAATAATTATTCCTAAGAATAGTTCCTAGAAGTTTACCATCAGAAAGACTTTGCACCTATTTGACCTTTTGATCCTGTTAAACGTTGGTCGCAACATTTGAAACTGTGTTTTGAGGTGTGGCAGTGATTAATGGCCTCACCATGTCAGATCAGATCTTGTCAGACCAGAGAAAAGTTCTCATATAAAATGCAGGTTAAACAGTGAAGAAAAAAATATAGACTCAATTCAGTTTGTGTGTTCTTGTGTAATGTGAGGGGAGGCTCAGCTCTTACCTTAGTGTCACCTTGACCTTTCACCTGGAAATTCACAAGTTTCGTGAATTTGATGAGAAAATAATTAAAATACTAGGAAACAATACAGAAGTGTGTGTACATCTCAAAAATTGATAATATCATGAAAATGTCCAGTATTTTTTGTGACTCATTTCAGAAAGTCAAACCCATATATGATATAGACTCATGACAGAGTCGAGTATTTGAAGCCTTTATTTCTTTAAATGTTGATGATTATGGCTTACACAGAGTGAAAACTCAAAATTCAGTGTCTTGGAAAGTAAGAATATTACATAAGAGCAAGAAAAGAAGGATATTTTAAACAGAAATGTAAGCCTTCTGAAAAGTCTGTTCATCTCTCTGCACTCAATACTTGGTTGCTCCTTTAGCATGAAGTACTGCGTCTTAGCGGCATGGCCTGGAGGCCATCAACCTGTGGTACTGCTCAGGTGGAATGAAGCCCAGGAAGCTTTGGTAGCAGCCTTCAGGTCATCTGGTGTCTCTCACCGTCCTCTGGACAATAGCCAGAGATTGTCTCTGGGGTTCTGCTGGCCAGTCCAGCACAGTAACACCAGGGTCATTTAAGCAGCTTCTGGTACCTTTGGTACCTTTGGTACCTTTGGCAGTGTGGGCAGGTGCCAAGTCCTGCTGGAACATGAACTCAGCGTCTCCATAAAGCTCGTCAGCAGGAGGAAGCATGAAGAGCTCTAAAGGTTCCTGCTGGACGCTGCCTTGACTGTGGACTTCAGAAGACCCAGTGGAGGGACAGCAGCAGAGGACATGGCAGCACAAATCATCACAGACTGAGGAAACTTCACTCTGGACTTCAAGCAAGGTGGATTCTGAGCCTCTCCACTCTTCCTCCACACTCTGGGACCTGGAGTTCACTCTTCCTCCACACTCTGCGACCTGGAGTTCACTCTTCCTCCACACTCTGGGACCTGGAGTTCACTCTACCTCCACACTCTGGGACCTGGAGCACACTCTTCCTCCACACTCTGGGACCTGGAGTTCACTCTTCCTCCACACTCTGGGACCTGGAGTTCACTCTTCCTCCACACTCTGCGACCTGGGGTTCACTCTACCTCCACACTCTGGGACCTGGAGCTCACTCTTCCTCCACACTCTGGGACCTGGAGTTCACTCTTCCTCCACACTCTGGGACCTGGAGTTCCAAATGAGATCAAAATGTTCTTTCCTGTGAAACAAGGACTTTGGACCACTGAGCAACAGTCCAATTCTTGTCGTCTCTTGTTCAGGAGTGTCTTGACCCCAGGAAGACACATTAGGATCCCATGTCTAGGATTGGTCAGTGCCTAGTGGCTCTTGATGCGCTGACTCCAGCCTCAGTCCGTCCTTGTCCAGCATTTTGCTGGACAATCCTCTCCAGGCTGCGCTCCTCCCTTTTGCTGCTGCACCTTTTCCTTCCACTCCACCTTCTCTGGACATGCTTGATCCAGCACTCTGTGAACAAGCAGCTTCTTCAGCAAGGACCTTTAGTGGACGGTGTCAATGACTGTCTTCTGGACATCTGTCCAGTCAGCAGTCTTCCCCACGATTGTGTCCCCTACTGACCCAGACTGAGACCATTTAAAGGCTCAGGGAACCTTTGCAGGGGTTTGGACTTCATTAGCTGATGAGGGTGAGACACCATGGGTACGTCCAAAACTCAACTTTTACACAAGATTAAAATTTTCTGAGACACTGAATTTTGGGTTTTCACTATCTGTAAGTCAGAATCATCAACATTTCAAGAAATAAAGGCTTGAAATATTTCACTCTATGTGTCATGAGCCTAGATCATATATGGGTTTGACTTTCTGAAATGAGTGACAACAAATATTGAACATTTTCATGATATTCTCAATTTGTGAGATGTACCTGTATGTATATATATATATATATATATATATATATATATATATATACAGGTACATCTCAAAAATCCATGTAATTCATAACCAATTGTTTTTCTATGTTCATTTGTCAATGTGTGTTGAAACTTTTCAATAAAATGCAATGGGCGGGTTCATGGCCAGAGTGGGACTCATGTTCAGCCCCTCGAGTTTCACACCTCAGACCTACCTTAGATCACCACCTATTAAAACCATGTAATTATAATTTTACATGTGAAGTCTATAGTGTTGTTCTGTAAAGCCTGGTAATTCAGTGTAATTTTCTAAAATATTTCCAATTAATTGCAAGTAAGGGTTGCTTCATAATGAAATTTAGTTCAACACAAGTGCACCATTATACAATACATCTTTTTTTACATATATATTTTTTTCTGAATCTATATTTCAAATAAGTGTTAACAGATATCCAAACCTTAAAACTGAAACAAAAACAACACTATCATGTGTTTTTCAAATAAACATGACCAACCCTGGAACATGAATAAACCTTGAGCAGTGCACTGGTCTCTGCCTCTTTGTTCATGACAATATCATTGTCCACAGACATGAGGATTCCTTTGTCGGTGCTCATGAGCATGAATGCCTCAAGTTTCTTCAGGTCAAAGTGCTCCTGAGTCTGTTTTTAATGAAATGTACTATTGAGAAACTTCTCATGGATTGGAAGTACTGCTCGATTGTTCACACACTGTTCCAACAGCTCAGCTGTTCCTTCATAGTGACGGGATAAATCCCTTCATCACCACTGGCTCTGCTTCTCACACTAAATCACTTTTTAAAAATGTTCTTTTTAAAAAGTTCTCTGCACAAATCTCCTCTTTTTACAAAGTTCAGCTCAGTTTCAGTAATGTAGAGCTGAATCATCTAGAATCTCAAGACATTTCTCATATGGAGCAGGTTTCCATCCTACACTTCATTATATTGAATCTAATAATCTGATCTATCCTGAGATCAGTCCAACCTGCTTGGTGCTGCTGGATCTGCTTTCTGAGGAACCAAAAGACAAAGTTTACCAGTTATGTGGCGTTGCCTCAGACTATTATTCAAATGATATAATTTCATGTTATTTGCCACAAAGCCACAGAATTCACCGACTTGATCATTAAATTGAACGGAGGTTTGGAGGCAAAGTTAAACATCTTACCTGTTCCATGGTCCTCATTGGTAGTTTCTAACCATGAGCTGCTTTTGATGAACAAGTTGCCAATCTCAGCACATGTTGTTTCTGTTTCCAGAACTTTCCTCTTTTTAATTCTAGTCTTCTCTGCTCCACCTTGTTCTTTCTATCCATCTTTCAAACCCACTGACCAAGTGGACGGGCGGGTTACGGACGGGTTACGTCATCAGGGTGCGTCTTCAAAAAAAGAAGCTGCCAGTGGTGAACTGTAAATAAAGTTTATTTAAAATAAATAGAAGAAGCTGTCAGTAGAAGGAGGCGGCCCAGGAACAGCGGGAATCCAACAACTCTTTTTCATAGTTATTTAGACCGGATTTAACAGAAGAATATAATTATCACCATCAACATTTTTGAAAATCCTTATTTTATATGTTGAGTGCAGAAACAAAACAATGACGTTTCCAATGATCACCAAGGAGCACCAAACAAAACGTAGAATTATACACACCACCCTCACTTTATTTTACAGCTGTAAAGAAAGACTGTTACAGCACGGTGTGTGGAGGCTGGGGGTGGTGGAGGTGGAGGTGGGGGAGTTGGGGTATGGTGGTGCTGGAGTGGCGTGGCTGGCAGGTAACCTGGCTAACACTTGGCAACGTGCTCGCTGGCTCTAATTGGCCTATCAGTGGCAGTAATGACAGCCGGCTTGAGGCGGCGGCTAGATGTGGACGGAGGAGAAGCATGCAGGCACAACGCCGCACATCAAGCCCACGACCACCTGCTGCTCACTTTGTGGCACATTTCAGTCATGTTAGACAAAGCTGGGTGCTGAGACATCAGACCCTTCCTTCACAAAGTGATATACAGCAGCTCCTCTCACGTCAGAAATATGTTTAGAATGTTCTAAATCTCTACCGAGCCAACTGTCCATCCCTCTTCTATACTACCTTTTCCCTGTGGCTGATCCCAGCTAACAATGAGTGAAGGCAGGTTATGTAACTTCTTTCACTTCAACGTATAATTTAAACATATCTATTCAACATTTATGCTTTATTGGAATTAACTGCTTCTAAATCCTTGGCATGGCACAATACAGATATTACTGCATATATACAAGGTTCGATCTATTTGACTTGCATTTTCAAAGTAACTTTCAAGGTACTTATTAGCCTCTAACTACTGGCTCCCTAATAATGTTTTTAATATCTGTCGATGTGAAAACGCATTAATGACAAAATATTTCATCTTGATATAGAGATTCAGTGAGATTTTCAGATCGTCATGTATGTTTGTGTTATTGGAGTGCCTCTACGTGTGAGCAGCTCTACTTCATTTGGGTTTTAAGATACACTTATTTCATGTGTTTTTTGCAATTTGCTAAAACTAACATATGCAATGGGAGGGGATGGGATGGGCAGACCAGAGGAGTGTATTGCCCTCTTCCACCCAGGAAAATATCACCACTTAAAAAAAACATATAAATGTGTTGGACCACATTGAAAGAATATTAGTGTAAAAAGGGAAAAAAAGAACGTTTTTCCACTTGAAAACTGACGTTATTAGTTAAAGTGTTCCACTGAAAATATGATGGAGATTAAACTTTTAATGTTGTTGAAACAAAAGCGTAAAAGGTGACATTGAGTGGTGATTGAGACAGATGACAAAATGTATGTAGACAAAGACGAAAAACATATTGAAGACAAAATTCCTCCAAATCTGACCACAAAGGAGACACATGTAACGGAAAACGGAAATGTACCTTCAGTTACAATAATGTTTACATCATTCACTGTTTTCCACTATCGAAATTCATACCATTTAAACAAATTCTTCAGAAAACTAACCATGATTAAAATACTCTCTGTACAATATCTTACATGTAATCAGTTAAATACAAACATATAAAAGAGGGACAGCGTAACCAGTGTAGTGTAACCTTATGTAGTTTAACCAAAACAAACTAAAAACAAACACGCACACGCACACACACACACACACACACACACACACACACACACACACACACACACACACACACACACACACACACACACACACACACACACACCTCACTCTGTCGACCAATGGTGATAATTAGATGGCTACAGCATTTGAGTCTGTCAGACGAAGTGCATGCAAACACAGAAAGAAATATGATAAAACACCCTGCCGGCGTATGAATGAATGAATGAATGAATGAATGAATGAATGAAACAGGGAGATGCCAGAGCCCCAAGGTATTGTGCTGATCCATAAACTGAAACCTCTGAATGACAACCCAAGCATGTGTCACATAAAAGCACTGCATCCATCCATCCATCCATCCATCCATCCATCCATCCATCCATCCATCCATCCATCCATCCATCCATCCATCCATCCATCCATCCATCCATCCATCCATTTTCTCCCACTTATCCATTTCCGGGTGGTGGGGGTGGCAGTCTGAGCACCAGATCAGACTGCCCACCCAGATCACATTGCACCGTTTAACAACTTTTCCTGTGGGTGGTGAGCCCACGGGAAGCACTGCTTCCAGCAGAAAACAAAAAACAAACAAAACAATAAAAAAACGCACAGAAAAATGATGAGCGAACAAACGGCAGAGAATCATACATGATTTCTAAGCCATAAATAACCATACAATGAGTTCACGACCTTTGACCTTTCTTATTTTCTCCAATGAAAACCAGCATGTCTGATGCAAGTGTAACCGTGGAAAGCAACAATTAGTCGTTCTCAAGGAGAAACACTAATATTTGGACTGGTCATCCAACAATTGAGGTTTTGCAGGGACAACCTTTTCCCTTTAATTTTCACTCACCCGCTTGTACCTTGACACGTCGATCTAGACCATCAGTCCCTTTCAGTTTCAACCACCTGTCCCAGGTGTCCTCCTTGATGGTAACTACATCATCTACTTTCTAATTGCAATGCAGAACATGCCACTTTCAGCAGCCCTCCTGTGTTTCCCAACAGTCACCATGTCGCTTTGTTCCCTTGTCTTTCACCTCCGGCTTGTTGCCACAGTCTTGACATCCTGCTGCTCATTAGTTTGGGTCGTAAACACTTGAGCTAACTTTGCCTCAAGAGCACCCAGGAGCAACTCACTGGAGGGGCTCAGTGCTGGAATGACCTGTCACTCCCATAGAAACGGGATCCCTACAAACCAGTTGCAAAATGAGATGTCTGAGATGGAAAGAGTTTTGTTCTATATCAACATAGTGCCACTGACTTGGCTCTATGCTCTCCTTTATCAGTTGAACACTGTTGGCCATGAAACCTGTGTGCTTCATTGTTGACGTAAGCTAATATTCAGTCCAAAAGAATTTCCCATCACTTTTTATTTCCAGCTCTGGCCTTAACATGACACTCATCCTGGCAGTGATGACAGAGGCTGAAAGCTCCAACCTTGGGATACTTATGATCTTAATGATCCATTAAGTTTGCATTAGCCATTACCAAACTGCAATGCACCTCCTCCTTGACATTCACATATCTGATGTAGGAACACGAGCCATAACCAGTGTCACTGGCATCTGAGAAATGGTGCAGTTCCACTCTAGCACTGGAACCAAAATTGCAGGGGTGCTAATTGTGAATAGTTATTTCCTTCAACCTCTGGAGAACCTCCTTCCATTCCTCCCACCGTGGATCCTGGGACTCATGGACTGAATCATCCCATCCAGTGCTCTTAGGACACATCTCCAGCAAGATACACTTTCGACTTAAAGTGAACAGAACCACGAAAGAAAGGAAGTCATAAAGACCGGCAACAACTGAGAGGAGACCTCAGCAAGTTGAGGGGTGCTCTTTGGGGCTGATATTGAAACCAAGGGTATCGTTTTTACTGAATACCAAGAATGTGCCCCTCTGGTATCGTATAGGGGTTAAAGCCAGGAGCATCGGCGGTAACTGCTCATTCAGATCCTTTGCCTCTTTGACTGTTGGGACGCTATTCAGCCCATCATCCACATAGAAGTTCTTTTCAGTGACAGCTGCGACTGAAGGGAAGTCTTTTGTTGCTGAGGTAGGTACTTCAGACCAAAGACGGCGAACCCAGGTGAGGAGCTAGCCCTAAAGTGATGGACAGTCACCCTGTTCTCCCTTGGTTCTGTTTCCAGCTGTCAACCCTCAAACAAGAGAAGTATCTGGTAGTTGCAAGCTTCAGGTGTAACACTGAAGGCATGAAACATTTTTTCGATGTCAAAAAGCACATCCACCGACTCCTTCTTCTGGCAAAGTACTCCGACCAATGAATCATGTCTGGGCCCATCAGTAGAGTGCTGTTAAACAAGATTCCCTGAAAGTTTGCAGAACCATAAAAAAAAATAAAACACTCACAATTTACCCGGATTCCTGGGATATTAAACGCCACGATGAGCAATGTACCATATGGTCTCTGCGTCAACTGCTGGGGGGAATGGCTCAGAATCACCTCTCTGAAAAATCTCCTCCATGAATGCCAAGTAATGCTCATAATACTGCCTACTTGCCTTTAACTTCCTTTTCAAATGTTGCAGGCATACCATGGCCAGCTTCCTGTTTTTTTTTTTCTTTCCCCTCGTCCTGTTCAGCAGCTTGACCAAACAATATGATGTGATTTAGAGCCTTCGGAGTCAGAACAATTTTTGCTCTTGAACAGGAAGAGACCTGGAGTCTCCTCTTGCTGCTGCTTTATTAGGAGCTGGCATGGCTGCTGTACACGACCGGGGGGGGAACGCTCAAAGAGAGAGAGAAGAGAAGAGAGATTGAGGGGGAGGGAGGGGGGGACAACATAGAACACCTTGTTAGTGCGACATATATTATTTGCAGTTATCACACTGATCCAAATACTTTCCAACTGTTATTAGATTAAAGCAGCCTGAGCAGCTCTATCTAGACAGTAACATGATTTACTAGATTAACCAGCCTGAGCAGCTCTATCTAGACAGTAACATGATTTTCTAGATTAACCAGCCTGAGCAGCTCTATCTAGACAGTAACATGATTTTCTAGATTAACCAGCCTGAGCAGCTCTATCTAGACAGTAACATGATTTTCTAGATTAAACCAGCCTGAGCAGCTCTTTTTTTTTCATTATGGGTATGTTGACAGCTGTGCTTGTGCTGAGTTTGAGACTCACTGATGGGGTGTTAATGTCTCTGCTAGCTGTTAGCAGTGCAGTGGCTCTGTGGATCCAGTGGGGCGTAGGTGAGGATTCTGGTGTTGATGACACAAACACCAGGACAAAGCTTGAAGTGGTACAAGTACATTGTGTGAATACGTGGGCCATTACCTTGTAGATTTCTGTCTATGAATTTTGATGAAGTTGCAAGATTGTTGCTTGTTTCCACAGTGCCTTCCTTTTTTCATGATGTGTCAGCAGGTCAGATGGAGTCAGCTACATATATTACAGGGGTGAACCACTTGCCTGTTGGTATTATGTCTCTTTCCTAATTATCCGAAGGAAAGATGATTTTCATGAATGAAGGTTTTCTTCTCCTCCATTGCCTTCTCATTAAAGATTGGGCATTTAACAATACCGTATGTTATATTTTTACAAACCAGACAGGGTGGCACTGACCCCGTGTTCTCGGCTGTAATGGTGGACTTCCTTGTTTGAACACTGGTTTTTAATGCTTTGTCTCTCTTTCGAACCCTCTCTAATGTGGCGTGAAAATTCCACAGAACGGATGAGGTCATCGGATTGCAGGCTCCTCCTTTTGCATAAACTCTACAAATTGGAAAAAGCTTGGATAGTCTCCAGACTAATCCAATTCTTCCACCATCTACGCAACAACCACTCAGTATTTTTTTAAGGAGTTTATGATTTTCTTCACAATCATTCAAAATTACCAAACCTTGAACAAGAGTCAAAGCCCCTGACACATCCTCGAAGAAAATGAGAAAAATCTCTGTGCAATAGGCTCATTGGCAGATATCCTGGGCCACTTTGTTAGCCGGTCTCTGAAGGCTGTTTGCACCACAAATGGCCTTCCATAACAGTCCTGAAGAGTTGCCCAGGTCCCCTTGTATGCATCCTCTGATAAAAGAATCCTTCAACAGCTTTGCATGCCTCCCCGGGGAGACAAGTTTTGAGCTAGAACATCTTCTCACTGGTTGGGAGGGGCTTTTCTCCAATCGGGGCCATGTAAGATATCTTCCAATCTGATGTCTTCAGAGGGTCACCAGTGAATATTATTGACTCTGGGACTAGAAGACGGCTGAAAGTGAGCAAGTTTGTAATTGCTGGTGCGAAACTGGCCTAATCCTCAACCTTTCATTGGTTGGATAATGCTGGCAAAGGCTGAAAGGGTGTGGCGTGGGTCTGTGCGTCTGTATTCAGTATTTTGAACTTATGTTCTTCACAACTCTGAAGTACTGCACAGATGTTATAAGCTTTAACCTGAGTGCTAAAGTCTGTTTACTACAGCCGCTTTCCTTTGTACGTGTGTGTGTGTGTGTGTGTGTGTGTGTGTGTGTGTGTGTGTGTGTGTGTGTGTGTGTGTGTGTGTGTGTGCGTGTGTGTGTGTGTGTGTGTGTGTGTGCATGTGTGTGTGTGTGTGTGTGTGTGTGTGTGTGTGTGTGTGTGTGTGTGTGTGTGTGTGTGTGTGTGTGTGTGGATGAGCAGGTCTGTGACCACAGAAGGGCTCGAGCATAATGAGCAGGACGAGTCCTTTCCCGTCCCAGACTGGACCAGGCGTCCAGCATATGAAGTTCTGGGTTGATTGGATCATGTACAGCTTTGATATAAATGTTTGTACTTCCATGGGGGAAAACCAAAATCCACCGTGCCACCGCAGACATGTCTTTTGATGACAGGTCACCATTTTCTTCATGACTCACCATGAATGTTTCAAGGTCTATGTCACCACATTTGAGCCTAATATGGGCAACAGACTAACAAGAATACATCAAAGTGTGAAAAAAGTTGAAATTACTGCTACCACAAGGTGGCGCTATGACTGAGAATGGACATTAGCATATGGATGTGTTCAGGGCAGCAATGTGATGACACGTGAAGTTTCAGGCAGACTGCAGCATGTCGAGCAGAGTTACACATCACTTCCTGTTTCATGGCGAACCATCAGATTTTTAATCACGCCCTCAAGTTTTCATGTTGTTGCTTTCATGTTCATGTTTTCATCAAGAAGGCCTGTTGTATACACTGGCCAACCTTCAGGCCTCTTGGACTCACTCCCTTAGAGATCCCTGTTTCACAAATTTCACACATGACGCAAAATGGCGGACTTCCTGTTGGGTTTTGAGTATGGCTGTCAGTGATATTTTCATGCTTCCTGTTTATGTCTACCAAAGTTCTTGGACGTAGGTGAAAGGCGATGCCTATCGTAGATGTTGCAAATGTGAAAATAATGTAAGGGGCACTATGGAGCCAGTTTGTGAGACACATGCTCAATGACTATAAAATACTATATTTTTCACCACGTCTCATGTGTGTGCAAACTGTCACCAAGGTTTGAGCACTTTTGGCTGTGAAAGAAGAAAAAGAAGAATGTTGAACTGTTTTAGAAACACTGTGCATCACATCAGCAGCATCAAGTCAAGCTGCTCTCATATTTGTTAAACAGATGTCATCTTTGTGTGGTTTGACCTGTAGGAGTCTGCTGCTGCTGACTCAGGTAAATAGGTCGGCTGTACGGTATCGCTGACCTCTGCCCACACTGACCCACAGAGAGATGGGGCTTTCACTACGCTCACAAAAGTGTTGAGACTCTATTTATTCGGCCCTGAAACCCGATCGGAGGGAAGAGAGAAGTCCCCAAACATCAGTTCGCTCTGTCAGAGTGTCCCGGCTCTGCGGGGACGGGGGAGGACGGCTCCAGACTGGTCAGACTACACCTACACCCAGTCCCAACAAACGGCGGCACTGTCGCTGTTCGGCAGCTGACACCGGCCAAGGACCAACGCAGAGACGTCAGCTGCACAAGACTTCAGGGAACATGCATTCATGCACGCTGTATTTCAAAATATACAGACAACTGTTGATTAATGAAGTCGTACAAATGCAAATAATACAAAGAATGAAACAAATTGTGGAATTGTCTATTGAAAGACGCTGCAGTGAGCATAACAAAGGCAATAACAACTGCAAAAAAGAAGCCACCTAAAGCAACATTAGAGAAGAGGTCCTCTTTTCTTAGAAAGATCTAGTAATTTCAGCTCAGCATCGTCGCAACCAGCAGTTATTAAAGCTACTCAGATAAAGTCGCTGTCAAACCATCATTCAAACTGTTTCAAACCTTCCATGCAAGTTGAATAGTGCAACCTCTTTCTTTATTTACATAAATGTGTATATCTTTACACATGTTTCAGTCTTTACAATCATAAGAGCTTCTGTCAGATCTGGTCATTAGATTTAGATTTATTATTGTTTTCTTTCTTTTGAGTAAATCCAAATTGAGTTTCTTCTCGATGTGAAGCTCTTTGAATGACTTTGTTGATGAAATCCTCAACTTTGTTTTTATTTTTATTTTGTATTTGTATTTGTATTTATTCCATTCATTAAAAAGAAGAAAATTAAAATCAATTTAATATTAACACAAAAGTTTACAAACTTTTGAATGAAAAGGAGCAGAAGGAAAAATATTCTTATATAATCTGCCCCTTTGTACCAATAATCGCTTCACAACAGCTTGAGAAAACAACAACAAATAACAAAATGTCTGAAGATTGAGAAGCAAGCGTCGCCACTCATTCTTATCAAATTTGTCTTTCATAAGAAACAAAATTAAACAAACCAGAAAACAAGACGAAAGAACAAAACAGACAAGCAAAAGTTCGACATCAACAACACAAAAACAAAAACAAAAACAAAACTCCAAGACATTATGGTGCTTTAGAGAAGTTCACTGTATTTTAATAATATACTTGTTTTAATTAGATGTTTTGTTTTACATTCTTTTAAATGGTGCTCAGATTGTTCCACAATGTGTCTCCTTTCACAGAAAAGCACCGAATTTCAATTTGTCCTGAACTTTGGTTCCATAAAGATCTTTTTCTTTTCAGTTATACTGACTGACTCTTTCTGCAAATCTGACATGGAGATTTACAGGTTAGATTTTTTGATGCGCTTTATACATAATATGCAAAATGCTGTGATCTACAATGTCACTGTACTTCAACAGTTTTCACTGAAAGAATAATGGCTTTGTAGGATGTCTGGATTCTTTTCTGCTTATTATTCGTATGGCTCTTTTTTGTAATATGAAGACTGACTGGATGTTTGTCTTACATGCTTTTCCCCAAACTTCAACACAGCAGGTCAGATAAGGACCAATCAGACTGTGAGACAACATGGACAGAGCTTTGTTATCCAATAGATCCTTTACTTTGTGTAGGACAGCAATTGTTTTTGATATTTTCATGTTTTTATCATTTATGTGTGATTTCCAGCTCAAATTCTCATCAATCATAACACCCAGGAATTTTTTTTCCCTAACTCTATTTATTTCAATATTATCTATAATAACTGAGCATTTAATATCTTTCCTTCTCTTACTAAATACCATAAAGTTTGTTTTTCCCAAATTTAGTGACAATTTATTAATGTCAAACCAGTCTTTTATTTTTTTAATTTCATTATTGACTACTTCGAACACCTATGTTAAAATTTCCCCAGAATAAAATAAAGTTGTGTCATCTGCAAAGAGAATACATCTGAGCAGTTTAAAAACACAAACAAAATCATTGATGTATAAAATAAACAGTTTTGGCCCCAGGACCGACCCTTGAGGCACACCACATTTTAAATTATATAATGCAGATTTTACATTGTTCATCTGGACATACTGCTTTCTATTTTCTAGGTAACTTGAAATCCATTGATGTGCCACCCCTCTAATATCATATTTATTCAATTTGTGTAAGAGTATTGTTTGGTCTATGATATCAAAAGCCTTTTTAAGGTCAACAAAAATGCTTACAAAATAATGTCTTTCATCTATTGCGATTGACATTTCTTCAGTTAATTGCATGGGTACCATTGATGTGGAGTGATTGGTTCTGAAGCCATACTGACTACTGTGTAAAATATTAGATCTTTCTAGGAATTTGTCCAACCTGGCTACAAAGAATTTTTCTAAGATTTTTGAAAATTGTGGCAACAAGGATCCTGGTCTGAAGTTGGAGAATTAATGTTTACCTCCATTTTTATACAGTAGAATAACTGTAGCTGCAACTAATATCATGTCCATATCCAAACAGTCGGTGGATCTTTTTCCTGCACAACCTTTTGCAATATTCAGTAATTCTTCTTTCTCTACCTTACCGAGAAAAATACTATTCACATTATCCATTATTGGGTTTTCACCTGCAGTACCTTCTATTGTTTTTAGATGATGAACCTTCCTTCTTCTTATGTGTAACCCAGACAAATATGTTAACATATATGTTTCATTTATCTTTTGAAAGGATTGAAAAACTGTTCAAAGTACCTGGGTGTAAGTTAAAAACAAGTAAAATCATAACATGAGTTTGATATATTTTATTTTGAAGTGCTGCCAGTGGTTTGGTGTGTTAGGTTCAGTGAAAAGCGGAAGGGATGCTTTAGGGAGGGAGGAGGAACTTCATTTATGCATCATTGAGTAAATAAATGAGTTTCTTGATCGTTAACCTAATGGTCGCTAATGACCAATCCTTAAATGCTGTTTGGATTACCTGTGGACATTTGCAGCTCAAGTTTGTCCAGGTGTTTAGTGGTAACTGAAGTGGTTTAGCACGGGACAGTTAGCATTAGCTGGCTCAGTGGATGTCTGGCAGGAGAAGGAGTTTACTGAAGTCAGCCTGCTGTGGAGACTGCTCTTTCATTATTCCTTCCTGGATGTGAAGATTGGTCGTAAGGGAAGTGCTAGGAGACGGCTAGAAGAGTCTCTGGACATGGTTCACTGGAGTATGAGGCTGGACCAGGAGACCCCCCCCCCCCCCCCCTCCGGCCGGTCAACCAGCAGCCATGTCAGCTTCCAAGACAGCAACAAGATGACATTCTAAATTTCTTCCTGTTGAAGAGCAAGAACTGTTCTTACACCGGAAGGCTCTCAATCACATCATATTACTTCCCCAAGGACAAGGGGAGAGGGAACAGAAGCTAAGTTTAGGGTGCAGGGGTGACATGGCAGTTAAAAGCATTTGCAGTCCAAATGAAATTTTAAAAAATTTCAGAGAACCATGGGAAAAACTGTTCATGTCAAGAAATGTTCTGCAGAAAATCAAAAGTACGATGCACAAGAAAATAGAAAAGATAAAAAATAAAAAAGAAGTAAAAGCTTCAAGTCCAAAGAAACAAGTGCTGGTGTGACACAATTAAAGGTGTGTGTGTGTGTGTGTGTGTGTGTGTGTGTGTGTGTGTGTGTGTGTGTGTGTGTGTGTGTGTGTGTGTGTGTGTGTGTGTGTGTGTGTGTGTGTGTGTGTGAGTGAGTATAAAAGATAAATTTGATTTACTCAGAGATAAAACAATAAATCTTCATTACTAAAGGACAGAGGCTCAACAATTAGGAGTAGTTTTTTCCTTTTTCTCAGGTATCAAAATTAAATTATTTTCTCATTTGTACACTTGTCCTGCATTGACTTACATTTCTTATTAATACCATTTGATTTTTGACATTTAAGTGTTCACTCGATAACAAAGGTTGAAATTGCTTAAACACCTTTTAAAAAGTGGCAGTTTCCTTGTTTGTGTGAATGTCTCACCACAGCATCGACGAGCATTTGGTGTTTTATACTAGAGAGCTCAATAACTCTGCTTTCGCCATGATGATGCACCCAGATCACTTTCGAATGGTGCAAACCTGAGAGATTAACCGCGCTTAATTAGAAATACAATAACCTGCTGGTGACAAAAGTCTGCGGCGTCTCTCAGCGCCGCTCAGGAAGGGCGATGACTGAGCGCAGATTGACTCGGGGGGTTCAGAACGCTCCTCAACACTGCTGACACAGCAGCCAATCATCCGCCAGCGTTTCTTCACTTCAGGAGCTGAACACAGAACCAGAAGAAGAAGTAAACCTGATTAACAGAGAAAAGTTTTCATTAACACCAGCAGCGACGAGGCCTGGCATTGGGATGGCAATGAACCTGAACACACACACACACACACACACACACACACACACACACACACACACACACACACACACACACACACACACACACACACACACACACACACACACACACACACACACACACACACACACACACATTGATTTTCCCTGTTTTGTACGACAGTGCATTGAAAGGTTGGTTATTTCTGTGCTCAAAACGTATAAAGTGAAAACTTTCAAGCTGGTGTATTTATTTTTTTTCCTTTAAATTGAGGGCGATGGCCTTGGTTCTAATAAATTGGGAAAATAAGGATTCGCTAAAATATGTTCATGTTGTGATATACATTAAGTTTTTGATTTCCATGATTTATAGTATAAAATGATAAAGAATCATATAATAAAGGCTCAGATTTATTACACTTAATATTTTGACTTTGACAAAAATTGCATTCCTGAAGGTTAAACTATATTCTTCACCATTCAACTATCTTTGAATTTACTAATTACATTTCAGTTCTAAAAAGTCAATTTAATTGTTGTGATTTGTCTTTATTCTCAGGTATTTTAATTTTATTTGGAAAATCTTCTTGCTTTTCTGCATCGTTTCTTCATTTTAAATAATAAATGTTTATTTATGGATATGAAACTTTCTTTTCATGGATGAATCCTTATTCTTGTTATTTTGTTTGCATTATCAGCAGTGCCACTTAATAAATCATAACTGTTTTGTCTCAAAACTACATTTTAATCCTGAACTCGTCATAGTTATTGTTGATCATTTCACTTTCCTAAAATTCATATTTTATTGAACCATTTATCTCCACTTTGTTTTCAACCCTTTGAATTTTGTTGATAACAATTCCTTTTTATTCATATGTCTTCTTTTGTCATCATATTTCCAGTTATTTTAACTTTGTTTTCAACAGTCATTTGTAATCCAACTTAATTTAGTCAACTTGACTTTATTGTGTCTCTTCTCTCAAATGGAATTTATTTCCTTAGAATTTGAATTATTTTTGATAAATCAAGTTTAAATTCACATTTTGACCTTCAACCTTGACATTTAGCTTTTATCCTCAATATTTTCGATTTAAAAATATACCCTACTTTACAAGTTAAAGTTCATATGTCATGTTAATTCTTAATTATTTTACTTAATATCTAAAAATGTTTTTTTCAAAATTAATCTTTATTTTGTGATTAGACTTTATTGTCTATATGTAAGAACAACTTTTCATCTTTACTTTTTGAGTAATTTGATTGACTGTCATGTTTAGTCTCAACTCATTAGTTTGGTTTTAGTGGTTTGCAATGTGTCTGTGTTTTTTAATTTTATTCAAATTTATTCAGACTTTTGTTGAACGTCATGTGTTTTGTTAATTAACATATTGTGAACTAGTAACAGACCCCCCTCTTAGTTTTTCCTTCATTCTGACTTGACAGGCCATCGTCATATTCACAAAGTGGCTTTCGACACTTTGATATGTTGAAAACTAATATCAGTGTTTGGTGTCCAGTCCCATCTGGGGCTGGAGAAGGACCTTCGGACTGGACAGAACAGGAGGATTCATAAAGAAAGCAGCCACAAGAAAACTAAGGCAGTGTTTGATGGTTTATGGAAACAAATAAGGAGACAAAAGCAGGTTGGAGGGAGGCAGCAGTGAAATCCTTTCCAGCCTGGAGCAGCTCAATTAGCAGGCAGTGCACCGCGCTCTTTGTTTCTGCGCTCCACTTTATGAATCAGGTTAAATTTCCCTGCTGGAGAGCTTCCTGCGAGTGCATCCCTGGCCAGGGACGGACAAACCGGCTCTTTTCAGCGAGTCAGCGCTGGAGTGGGACACAGAAAGGAAAGTGGATATACCAGGTGGCAGTGCACTTGAACATCTCATTATGTTTTCAGGGACACAATGTGGGACAAGGTGGTGAGGACGGGGGGCCACAAAGGAGAAAGCACCTTCCTCACTTGCCTTCACCTGGAGAGGGCTGTCAGGAGCGGGGGACGCAGAAATGTTCTGCCATATGTGTCGGTCAGTCAAACGTTACGTCTCGTCCTCAACGGCAGATTAAGATGTGTCAGTGTTTTTTTAGAGGGAAACCTCACACATGTCCTGTTGCTTCAAGCTATTATATTACTTCCTGTCTTGGTTCAACACTTAGGTTTGTGTGCCCCAGAATCTTTGCCTCGGCCTGAGTGACAGACAATGCTCATTTAAAACACAAAAGCACATCGAGTCTCATTCAGACTACAGCTGCCCTCTTTCAGACCTGTATTCTAAAGCCACTTTCTGTTGTCCCCTGCTCAGGTTTTTCCCCTACGGAGAGAAATAAAGCTGGGCCCCACTGCAGTGCATTCGGTGTGAGGGGAGAGAAGGGCTGGCCTGTGTGAAAGAAAGCTCTCCACTGAGGGGACACCTTAGAGGTTTGTCCAGGGCAGCGGCTCCGAGAAATAGAAGGTGAAGTAGGAGGGTAAAACATCATGCAGGTGGGCGATTTGTCCCTAATGTGTTTATGAATGATTCCCTGATAATGGTTGTGGTGGTGGTGGTGGTGGGGGGGGGTGGGGTGGGGGGGGGGGGGGGGGGGGGGGGGGCTAAGGACGGCTGCTGATTCCAAACGAGCTTCTCCTCTTGTTGTGTCTGTTTCACCCCCAATTTTCTGATTTAGGACCTTTTCCTGGCAAAAAGTTCCTGGTGTTGCTGGAGCGTCACTCTGCTTAACATATGTGTTTGTGTTGTGGAAGGTAAGCCAAACTCCTTCACCTTTTGGGATGGGGTGGAGGGTGGGGGGGTCATCACGGTGTTCAGGGGCATTTCAACTGAATGTTAATTAAAACTATGTGACGAAGCTTTGCACTGAATGTGTAAAAATAAATGTTTGACTTATTTGACCTGTCATTTGTTTGTGTGACACCATGTGTCACTCTTTATGTGTTTGCCTTTGTGTGTGTGTGTGTGTGTGTGTGTGTGTTTGTGTGTTTGTGTGTGTGTGTGTGTGTGTGTGTGTGTGTGTGTGTGTGTGTGTGTTTGTGAGAAGGAACAAAATTAAAATAATATATACTGTATATACAAATAATATATCAATAGACTGATTTAGTTGATTATTCGATTTTAGTTGGTATATATATATATATCTCACTCTATCTATCAGTTTTTATTCATAAATAAATAGGTGCCTCAGTCAATACTGCCTTTCACTGGGTATTACAACGTGAGTTGAGAGTGGAAATTGTATTTTTTGGGGTTGAGAAATATTAAAATTGAGTCAATGGATTGGGGAGAGTGCTAATACGACAGTGTGTACTATAGATTATTAGACTGTGCTTTCTTTCTGTGTTGGAACACACCATGTAGCCGTCAGCTATCAATAATCTCTCCCCACGCCGCAGCCCAGTCTCCATGTACAGTCAGGAACACCATCAGACTGATAGCAGCAATGAGTGACAGATGATCAGCTGCAGCAGACATTACCCAGACTCAGCAGTCAGGGGAACAAGAACGCTTCACTAGTTTTAAAAAGGAAGAGGAGGCTGTGGAGGGCAGGGGAGGGGTCCATTTTTATTCTTGCATGAGGCACATTCTCTTTTTGCAGTGTATCAAAATACAGGATGCACTGTCTGATTTCTGTTCCCTTGCAACTATCTTGTCCCAATTCAAACCTCTTGTGGTTTATGTGGCTGAGATCCTGTTTCCAACGGAGCCACCTGACCATGAAAAGAGTGTGTGTGTCACGTTGCAGCCGCGCTGTACAGCCGCCAGAGCCCAGGGAGGCACCTGCAGCCCGGCATGCCTGAGGAACCACGCTTCTGCCCAAATCAATGGGTCTAATGGGGATTACTGCGTGGCACGGAGGACAGAAGAAGAAGAAGAAGTGTTGTGGCTTCTGCATTGTGGTTTGGCTTTTGTATTTGTGTTGGTATTGTGTCATTCATATTAATGCCGTAGCGTTTGTATTTGTCGCTCTCTTTGTTAGTAGTATTGTTGCTTCTGTTAGGAGAACATGTTCAACAGCATTAATGTTGTGAACTGCCTTTTTTCATGTAGGATTGACACTAACTGTCTGTTTCTACAGCATTTGGTCTATTGTGGTGTTTTTATATTAATGTTTATATTAATTGCTTTATAAATAAAGTTGCTTGCTTGATTGCTAATAAATAATCCTGCACTTCATCTTCTCTCGCTGAGAATTCTCACCTCAGGAAAAAGCCTCAGTGCTTCACATAAATGTATATTATTTTTCAATTAAACCTTTATTTAACCAGGTGAGTCCCATTAAGTTTGCAGGATCTCTTTTTACATTTACATTTAACAAGCATTATAACACTAAAATACATATACATTATTAAAACACATACATCTTGGCTGAGAGTTCTCCCAGGCGGAGGGTTCTTCCAGGTTGCAGGTTCTTCCAGGCTGCAGGTTCTTCCAGGCGGAGAGTTCTTCCAGGCTGCAGGTTCTTCCAGGTTGCAGGTTCTTCCAGGCTGCAGGTTCTTCCAGGCGGAGGGTTCTTCCAGGTTGCAGGTTCTTCTAGGCTGAGGGTTCTTCTAGGCTGCAGGGGTAGAGAACTTGTTCAGTGGACTTTAGGGACTGTGAATAAAAGGATTCATTTGAGCGCAGACAATAATTGTGGGTTTTAAGTAAAATATGCCCACAAAGGTAAGAGGGGAAAAGGCCAAAGAAGGATTAATAAATAAAATGGTGGCAGTGTGTGAGTGTGCACATGGTCCGGGAGGCCCACTGAACTCTGGCATCTAAGATGTAATGGTGAGTTCAAGTTTTGCAGCGTGTAAAAACCCAACAGAGCCACGATACAACTCCAACTGTCATGATGAGGGCTGAAAAGGAAAAACATAGCGCCGCCAGGTTTTTAAGCAGAATTAGCAGTGGGAAAGCGTCCTGAGGGGTTTGAGGAAGTCCCAACACGCTGCAGTCTCACCGTCAGGCAACATGACAGCCAAATGGCCCGTTTAGGAGCGAAGACAGCCCACATGAGCCGTGTGAAGAACAACACCCTGACAGGCCATAATTATTGTTTATGCTCCTCAGCAGCATCCTCAGCCTCATAATCACCATGGTTTTTATCAAATTAATTATCATCATTATCATCAACGTTACCCCAGCTGATTCACTGGAGCACAACTCACCACTGAAGGTACTGTATTTAAATTGATGTCGCAGCTCCAAATATTCAACTGGTTTCTGGAAGGATTCCCGCCTCTCCACTGTTTGTCGTCTCATTATTATTTATTTTTTCCCTTAATTTGGTCTGTGTGATCCTTCCGGACAGCCTGAAATCAATAAGCAGCTGAATGACATTAGCATGGATTCCATGTGTGCAGCCGGTGACGTCATGGGCGGTGGAATCTGCCTGGAGGTCTGCAGGCAGGACCGAGCCCAGTGGCACTCAGTGAAAAAGCACAATTAGTGCAGCGAGCATGGTTAATCCAGCGTTATTCCTAGTATTTATGAGGTGCTGGTAAAAACTACAGAAATTATTAAACAGCCTTTCAGCTCTTTGGTCTGAGATACAAGAGTGGAAACCTCAGCACTGCTCTGGACACTGCAGCTTTATTGTAATGTTGCATTAAAAGCAGTATCAAAGATTGATGAATTACTCAGTTTAAAGGAGAATGAAAATTTCTATTAAGAGCTCATTGAGGCAAAATTCACAGCGATCGAACTGAGAGCAGAGGATTCAAAATCTATTTTAATAAGATTCTTGCAGCAAGAGAGACAAATCCCAGTACAACCTCCATCTAAGGATGTCCGAGAGTTGACTAACGTCTTCCAGGGTGGAACAAACCAGCGCTGTGTTTAAACAATGTGCAGGTGCCAGGGTGCCCTTCCTCAGTGGAAGAACAGTGAGACCTGGGAACATTCTCACAGGAACATCATTCAATCAGTCAGGTTTCATTGGTTTGATGGGCACATGTAAATCCACAGTCGTATGCAACAGTCCCCAGGAGAAGGGCGACAGTGAAGCAGTCACAAGCTGCTCTGATAGGTTTTGGTGTGCGTTGTCGGCATGCCGAGCTTCTCCCTCTCCCAGGAACACTGGAGTGAAACTGCAGATTTGTATGTTTGTGTAGGTAGTTTGATGTGTTTCCACACCAAAAGAGATTCATTTGACTTGGACGTCAGTGAAATGGTTAAACTGCTGTTTAATAGTGAGAAGGCTTGCTTTAGTACGTGTTGGTGACCGGCGTCACCATGAACACACGAGAGTCAGTTGTAGTTCGTATACGTATATTGTAAGAAATGTCTTCATTTGAAAACTCTGACTTGAAGGCTTTAGTAGCTTTCTAAAATCTGAACGTGTTTATAGAGAGAATGTTTCTTAATTGATGTATTTCCAGGAAGAATCAAATATTTGCTCAAACAATATTCCTAAAAGATAGTTTACCATGATATACAATGAGCTGAGAGTGATTATAGTTGTACCTGATATGTGGAAATATTACCGATTATAGAAATAACATTCTACTAAAGTGGAAAGGTTTTTAATTTATGACCTGCTCTGCTGCATTCTGTCACAAGAGACTCTCAAATCTCCAAAATTACTGGAAAGGCAAATGTGTGCATTTATTCCAGACCTGGGTGGTTAATCTTTACAGCTGTGAGAATAGAGCCATACAAACTGTATTGAAATCAAAGCCACTGAGTTACATAGCTCATCTCCATACATATAGTACAAAAATACTTGAGGTGGATGTGGATGTTTCCTGCAAATATATTTCAAGTGGTGGAGAATAAATGCCTAGTGCCATTTTTCAGTGACTTCTCGAAATTTACTTGTCAATCTTTTAACCTGAAATAGTTGTGGCACCAAATGCACGTGGATATTTCTTTTTCAAAAGTCAAATTGCTGACAATAGGTGTGATTAAATATGGACTCGAACAGGCCTGGCCGTTATTAACCTGGGAACGTAAAAAACAGGGAATATGTACAACCGGTAATAAACCTAATTTCCATTGTGATCAAAGGTCTTTTGGATTTGTGGATGAAGCCCGTCTGCATAAATCAATGAAATAAACACCAGTTCCCACAGAGAGAGCCGCAGAATGAGCACATCAGCTTGCAGTACCGGCTCCTGTCTTGCGGCCTTGTGCAGATATTCAGCTGACAAACTGCAGATACAACAGGTTTCTGCTGCTATCTATCACATCTCATCATATTATAACAAAGCATTGTTGAACTATTCAATGCATAAATGAACCTGAGCTGCAGCACACAAAAGGTTTTGTGGGTAAAGTATTAAATATCACAAGTTTTTATTGCTCTCCTTTCATGCAGATTCACAGAGTTGTCGGACTGCTGCTTGATGTGACATTGAAGCCCCGACAGGACATTCAGCGCCTCCCCCCGCTGTGCAGCAAGCAGAATAGAAACACAATGTGTGTAACGCAGGCAGCAAGGCAAGGCAGCGGAGGCACAGGGCTCCCCGAGGATTACCAGCTACCTTTCTGTTCCTTAAGGTTTGCCTCTCTTTTAATCACCTGTAAGAAACAACATAAGCTTAATCAATCGTATCTTCAAATTTATATCACAAGAAATGCTTGTGGTTGCTTTATAAAGATGTTTTTGTCCGCTCAAATGAATCACCCCTCCATGCAAACAATGGAGAGCATTCTGGAGGTATGACACACCATTTCTAACACATTGTTGATACCAATGTATGTTTCATAGGAAATGAAAATGCTGATGTTAAAATGAGTCTTTCTAAAGTTTTGGATGTTTTCAAAATCACTCATGTGAATCCATGTAGAGCTGTTTGTTATTAGGCAACTCAACTCAACTTTTTCTGTGAAGCATTTTAAAACAGCTTCAGCTGAACCAAAGGGCTGTACAAGTATCCTCAGAAAACCTAGAAATATCAACTGCAAACAATGAAAATACAATAAAAACAATATAAGGGCAACAATAAAAAACTGAAGCAGAGACTCAAGCTGGATTCAAAGAGAAAGAATTAAATCAGGTGAGTTTTACCAATGGACACTGAAGTTTTAGTCTGATGTTCCATAACTTTGTGGTCTGTCCCCTCTGAGCTTCCGTTTGGACCTCAGTACCTTCAACCAATTCAAAATAGATTCTATCTAAATGGAATAAACCCTGCCTGGATTACATCAATTATTCTAAAAAAGAAAAATCACATAACAATGTGACTGTAAATGAAATGTGAAATTAGTCCGACCTGATTGTGTTTGAGCTCTTCACTTGTCTGAAGTCTGCAGGACTTCTTTAGGTCAGGAATCATTTCTGGTCACTTTCAAAACTAGTTGTTTATGTCCTGTCAAAAGGCCCAGAAGCTTCACCTCCATCCCTCAACCATCTTTTCTACCTCTTTATCCAGTTCAGGGTCCTGAGCTGACCCTGCTGACTGGGAGTCTATCACAGGACATACAGACACACACAGTAACACACATTTAGAGCCACCTTCAGCTTCAGATGCACGTGCTTGAACTGTACTGCTAACTTCCCCCTTGGAGGGCAAACCACGACGCCACCGTGCCCCCACTGCAGAACACACCGGTGTAAAATCGACACGTAATCTTCACATTATACTTTTCGTTTGATACATTCACTGCCTCCAGTACTAGAGGCAGCAGGGCAGCCACTCAGCCTGATGGTCCCTCCACCATGTATCACCGTAACTCTCTTTTAGTCCTTGGTTTGCTGGCCTATAAAAAAGCTTTAGTCAATTGTGTCAAAAGAACATTTTCTGACACGGGTTGCCTTTTTGTGCCTCATTTTCAGTCCTTGGCCTTAGTCCGTCTACTCCTGATAGGTTTCACGTACAAACTGAAAGCTTTGCATTGTGCGAGCTCAGTCTAAACCTCTATAAATGTCTTTTGTGGTCATTTTAACCTTTAAGCTCTTCAAGTTGTTTTTGCTTGGCTTTCCTTCCAGGTAACATTACAAAGCTCTTCTATGTAACAGTGTCAGACACTCTGCAGGAGAATTTGTAATTAGGTCATGACTCAATGCTGCCAAGTACTAATAGGTCACCCCCTACCTTTCTAACCACACCTTTGTGCTGCTGGATGTGACTTTTATTCCAATAAAGATCCTAAACATTTCCCCTCAAACTCATAAGATTTCCTCTTTGCTGGTCATCTTGGGATATTGTGTGTTTCAGAGTGAGAGCATTTCATTTTGTTCCATCGCTGCTTGAAAATGTCTTCAATTAACCACATTTTTAAAAACGCAGCGTTTAATTTGCATGTTTTCTCCATGAATATCTTGACATTCACAGCCAACAGACACATAATGCAATAGTCTCAATAGCAGCAGGTTCTACTCTCAGCGAACTCTGCTCTACAGTGAAGTTTTCCTCTCTTTTCACACGGAGACGACTGGCCCGAATCTGCAGCTCAGCAATGGCACCAGTCTGGTCAGTTCCCCCTTTTATAATTCTCATCAATAACCAGACAGTGCTGAAAGACGCAGCCATTGTGTCACTGCCCCGGTGACATTTGCATCCAGCAGCAGGCTGCATATGTTGGAGCTGAAACCGAGAAGACGGCATCATTTAAGTTGTCATCATGGCATTGGTTGTTTACTGCTAAAAACTCATGCAAAGGCCTGCAATCTGTTGGCTTTCTGCAGGGCCTCAGCACAATTAACGCAATGTTCTCCGTCTGCAAATGGAGGCGAGCTGTCATCTCTCACAGAGATGTCTGAGCACTGTTTAGCTGCTGAATGGGAGATAGGCCCTCGGTGATTGCCCTGAAAGCTGAGCTCAGCCTTCCTCTTGAAAAGACAAACGCAGGGCAAAAGAGAGGATTTACCCCTTGCAGGACAAAGAAAACTACAAAATCCCTTCGGTGTTTTCAGGGCTCCTTTTGACGTGAACACCCAAGCCAGAGCCTTAAAATAGAAAGTTAACTGCTCGTGTCACTCAGCTGCTGACAAGCAGAGGATAACAGGCCCCGGCTGTAATCTCTCTGCGTTGTATCTGAGTCCTGGAACAGGCTCCTGAGCAGAAACTCCAGTGGCAGGGCTTTTATGGAAGAAGGAGGTCCTAGAAGCGACAAAGTGGCTCCTATCTGCTTTGGAGAGCCGGCTCTCAGTGCACTCTGACTCATGCTGACACTGCCCTTCAGTGACAAAGCCCAGAAATGTGCCATCACTTCTTCAAATGGCTAAATAGCAGATTGTGATGAGCTTGCAATTTTAATAAACTACTTAAAAATGTTCCTGGTTGACCTTGTTGTAGCGATCACCTGCCTTGGTGTTTGATAAACCCTCTCCTACTGTTCTTTCAATGTGAGAAACATTTTTCAGGAGTATAACTTTAGTACATGTGCAGAGAACCAAGA
>NC_137638.1:32417634-32540134 GCF_963383615.2 Lipophrys pholis | reverse complement strand
CAGGGTTGGGCACCCCAGCTTTATAGAATCCAGACCTGATCTGGGAAGCCCAAAGCTTTTATATGAAGGCTCCTGCTTGTGTAGGTGAAAGTGTGTGGGAGCCTTGGTTTGACTTCACTTTAATACTTTGGTGTATGAGAGAGAAAGCGCAGACAAGATGAGGGGACAGCATACCATATTTGCAAAATATAATGAACTATTGAACAAAGACTCTTAATAAACTGATCATGGTCCAGTTATAAAGTGCATGTTTAAAGAAATCCTGGTTTTGCAACACAGAAAGGCTGTCCATCCCAGCATGCAGCTGTGCATTATATATATTGTGAATTGGAGCAGTTTGATCACTCACTCGGAGCAGTTCCTGGGACCACACATCATACAGACAAACTAGCACACAAAGAACATGGTGCCAGAAGGAAACAATGTTTGAGTTCAAACTTAATGATGTGCTAATTTCTGCTGATGTTCTAATACAACCTGCGGTACCTTGCTCCTCAGCATCTGTGCACATGCAGGGATCACATGGTAAGTGGGGATGGCCGGGCGGCAGCGAAGGAAGACAATGACACTGGATGATAACACCAAATGTCAGATGTAATAAGTCTCAGTGTGACTCTGCAGTACGTGGGCTGTCGTTTTTAGACCTGTCTCCTGGCAACAGACTATTATTTTAGCCGGCGGAGAGACACTTCAGTGTGATGTTGCAGCCAAATAGCTCTGAGTTACTGCATCAACTAACTCTGCATACACGTCTCAAGACCCACAGACAACATGACTTCTTAATACCATTCTGGATTTCATTTTTTTCATTCTTCTCCATGAAGTAACAAATGTACTGACATTTCAGTGGATTTAAAATCTTTCATACTTCACTGTATCTGTTTTCACATCTTACCTGTTCAGTTTGGATATGTGCGCACAATCAGTCTCAGATCAATCTGTGATGCCTCCAATCAGACTTTGAATAATAGGATGTTGCTCATATAACTAACTAACTAACAAACTGACTGACTGACTGACTGACTGACTGACTGACTGGCTGACTGACTGACTAATGAATGAGAAAAAAATAAAATAAAAAACACAATAGATATAGAGTAATCATCATTTTGAAATATATTATTTCTTTAAATATAAAATCTATGGGATAATGAAATCTATAATTAGGCATTTATTTTGTATATGTATTGAATGAAATGATTACTAAATAGAGAACAACAATAAATTATTGACATTTGTATCTCATTAAAAACACAGGAGTTATAAAATTAAAAAAACAACAACAAAAAAACAGCTCATCAGTGGAAAACAGTTGTCATAGCATTAGCATTCACATTAGCACCACTCAGGTTGATTTTGTTATAGATGGAGCAGCAGCCTCACCTCATGCCACACTTGATTCTATTGATCATCTGAAGATGAACAGCAATAACCCAGAGGAGGATAGCTCCATTGTTTAATGAACAATTGCAAACACTAAAGAAATCTGCATGAAAATTAGAGAAGAAATGGCATCTAATTCAATTAGGAGTATTTCAAACTGCCTGGAGAGATAGTTTGTTAATCTATATTAAAAAATCTTTTTTTGCAAAACTGGAACTGCCTTCTATTCCTCCTTAATAGAAGAAAAGAACAACAACACAGGTTTCTCTTCAGCACTGTAGCCAGGCAGACAAAAAGTCACAGCTCTATCCAACCTCATATCCCTTTAACTTTGAGCAGTGGTGACTTTGTAAACTTCTTTAATGACAAAATTCTAACTATTAGGGATAAAATTAAAGACTCACTGCCCAAAGCTGTTACAGACTGATCAATAACATCCTCTGTTCCCCCAGTAGAACCTGGTTCTCAGTTATCCAGCCTACATACTTTAAACTTCAATTGCGACTTCATCTAAACCAGGGGTGCCCAACCCTGGTCCTCCAGGGTTCCTGTCCTGCAGGGTTTAGCTCCTCCCAGTTGCAACACACCTGATTACAATGAGGGGCTCGTTATTGGGCTTTTTGCACAACCTTGGTGATGACATCATCATTAGAGTCAGGTATGCTGAAGCAGGGAGGAGCTAAAACATGCAAGACACCGGCCTTCCAGGACCAGGGTTGGGCACCCCTGATCTAATCTAACAACTTGTCTGTTAGATCCCATCCCCACTAGACTGGGGGTTCTCAACAGTTTTCACCTCACCACCCACATTTTCCAGTTGTAATTAGGTCACAACCCACTTTTTCAAAATTCAAACAACAAAAAAAATATAAACAATAATAATATTAATATGAATATAACATTGGGTTGCGGTGGGGGTGGGGAGGCGATACTTCGCCGGAGTTTTAGAGGCCATCCACACGAGAATGCCGTTTCACGTAAACAAGTTGTTTTTGGCCGATTATCCATACGAGGCAACGTTATAGTGAGGAAATTCATATGTGCCTCAGAAACCGGCTCTTTTTAACACAACTGCTTCACCCAGGATTCACTGGGAATGCAGGCTTTTGCCTAAAAACAACAGTTTACGACAGTTATACGTCACACCGTCGTGACACACACACATACACAGGTCAGTGTGGTATGCCACAGACATCTCAGCTCGAGTCTCAAGATTCTGTTGGAATTTATTGAAAAAAATCTGTGTTTTCTTTGAAATGTTTCAATTTGCTTGGTGGTTTAGTGGGTCGGACTGGAGCCATGAGCGAGACGGTTTTTGGTTTGACACCGATGTCTTAACTCTGTATCCTCCCATCTTTAAAAAACCAATAAGCTAACATTTGACAGCTCTATGGAGAATTTTTTTTATTTTATAAAAACCCAAACAACAAATAGTACATTGTTATACATCTCATTAAAATGACATTTCTTTGATGTTGGTTTCTCTGCCTCTGAGTTGAGATGCCATCTTTTTGCAGAAAACATTCCCACCTCCATTATTCTACAAAGAGATGCACAAACAACTTTACATACGTAAAAAAAAGATCTATGAGTGGAGGGACTTTCAGCACAGTGATTGTATGCTCTATATTTTCATTTGCAGTAATCAGTGTAGACGGCTCCGTGCAGTGGAAGTGTGGGGGGGCTCCGTGCAGTGAAAGTGTGGGGGGAGCTCCGTGCAGTGGAAGTGTGGGGGGGCTCCGTGCAGTGGAAGTGTGGGGGGAGCTCACCATAAGAAGGTCTGAGTCCCAGGAGCTCTCTCTGCTCACACTTATTGGATTTGCTGGTGCAGCCGCGGCCTCGTCCTGTCTAAGTGCTGCACCAGGCATATGGCCAGGCTTGTGCAGCCTAATTACAGGCATTATCTCATTCACCATTGTGAGGGACTGTTGTGCCATCTTCCATTTATTTAATTAGGCTTCTCACATATTGGAAAAGCCTAGTTTGGGCCGCAAATGTAACATATGTGTTGTAGACTTTGGGGGTGTTGTAATGTATTGAAAATACATTCAAGCATATCTTTTTTTTTTTTACTGATGTGGAGCAATTTGTCAAGCAATTAGGCTTGCTAATTAAATTTTTGTGGCGCTAATCAAACGAATATGCTAAAACATTCTTTACATTGCCAGTCTACTGTCTGTTCCCATTTAACTTGATGGCTTAAGAGAGCCTCCTACTCCTGGCTCCCACTCCACTTGATCACCTCATTTGCATTTTATATTGGTAAATCAAATTAAGCACCCGTAGCTTTTAACATGATTGACTGCGGCCAGGGCTGCTCAGATGGGACTTATTCTGCTCAGAAAATGAGACCAATTTTAATGTGCAGAGCAGAGAGCTCCGGCTCGCCTCACATTCAGCAAATCGCATTCACTCAGCTAATTAAAATGATTTTTCCCCCTTTTTGTCTGTGTTTGCCAAAGGCCTTTGATAGATTTGCCCACCTGCTGTTTTACTGTACGTCTCGTTTTCCAGCTTTTTGTCCCGCAGTGGAAGCCTCCCCTCTCCCACAATGTGCTGCTTTCTATCCCTGGGCTGCTGGATCATTACTGCTCTACTACACTGTATCACCACAGCCAATAACCAATCAATGAGCCTCTGTTGTGCCTGTTTAGCTCCTGATAATACATTTTCCTAAATGGTAATGGCATCCAGTATAGCAATGTCGAGGGAATAATCTGTAAATACACTTGATGATGGCATTGCACAGGCAGTTGAGTGATTCAGACACACTTATAGGTCAAATAAACAAAAACATATAGTGTGAATAATCTATTTCTGTATTTCAGTAGACGATATTGGCTGCAATGAATGACCTATTCACCTGACTCAGAGACGTTTGAGGCACATTCACATTTACAATTTTTTAAAGTACATTACATATATTGACATTTAATTCTATGTTAAACTATCATCTACAACAATTTCTTAGGTTTATAATGCACAATAAATGAAAAATATTAAGACAAACATTAAATATATGCAATAAAGCATCAGTGATCCTCTGTCACGCCTGTTTGGCTCCTGAGAAAACATTTTACAAAAGGATGCTGACATAGAGCCTGCAGAATAATTCTGGACATCAAGAAATACATTTGATTATTGCATTGCACAGTTGATTGGCGCATTCAAATAAACTTTATATGTCAAAAAAATACAAGCTCAAAAATGTACAATGAGGGAAAAAAATCTACTAATTTATTTCTCAAGAGAATTTTGGCTCCTGTGTGTGAGCAAAATTCTGGTTTTGTAATAATATGTAAAGACAAATATTTAGGTTTTGATTGGGGATTTATGTTTAAATGTAGAGCAAATTATATTGTCAATTTCACAGTAACTATATGGTGATGATGATTCACCAGGTCATTTCACTGCAAAATGTTACCGTTTTTGTTTTATTAAACCAACTGAAGCAATAACCCCTCAGTGATCCTCTGTGGTACTTGTTTTTGTAGGTGCTCGTGAAATACAGTATAGCAATGTCTGGCGAATTATTATTCATCAATTCATATTCTATAGCTCTTTATGTAATGTGAAGTCATGGGGTGCAGCAGCCTGGACAGCCAGTCCATCAAAGAGGAAAAGAATAACAGACTGACTCAGCATTACACAGACACTGTCAATCTAATGCAGTTTTATCTGGGTCTGGTCCCTGCAGGTTTTAGGTGTCTCCCACCTCTGCCTGAGTCAAATGAATATTATTATCAAGCTTTACCATCGAGGAAAATAACCAGCATGTAGAATCAAAAGGGACTAAACTGATATGTAACTCATATGCAAAAGACAGATTGTTTATTAATAGATGTTTCCAATAGATGCAATTAGGGTGACTTTATGTATTTTCATGATGTTATAGAATTTAAAATTGCACAGTCTATATTATTCATTTGCTGTTTTTAAGGAACCATTTATAAGACAAATACCCTTTTGGTAACCTTTCTATTACATCCTGTTTCTTTTGAAGTATATGTCATAAACTGATAACAGTAGTATCATTAAATTGTTATATGTAACATTGAGATGGGTGAGCTTGCTGTGTGAAGCATCTTTTCAACATGAGAATATAAACTTATTTATAAACTTGAAATATAATCAATACTTGGGGTAGAATTAGTGACTGCAGGGCAGTGGTACTACAGGTATTCAAGACTTCTCAAGCTATAAATATGGAGGTTTGTGTAATTTTAGTCAGTATAATACTTTTCAAGATATATTATCATGTGAGCGTTGTGACCTTAGAGTAAATATTCTAACACTTCAGTTGTTTCAATGAATATAATTTAGAGGGTTGTGATTGTATTTTCTGCAAAACATTTTTTACAGTGCGGACTCAGCCAGTAATCAAACATTAAAGAAGGCTGTGATAAAAGGTGACCTGGCATGTCAGATTTATTGATCAGTGTCTCCCATCTGACAGCCTTTAGGCTGCTGGCCGGACTACAATCACCTCCATTTGAAGATGCTGCACAACAAAAGTGACAAGAGGCTCCTATGTTGTATTCTCAACCAACAAACAGTGAATGCAGAGATTTCCGGTTTTGATAGGTACCTTTTAGATGTAATTATTCATAAATATAGGTTTGGCGTTTCCAAAAAATTCATGGAAAGTTCTTTTTGAGTGAAAGCCCAAATGGAAATGTATTAAAACTTAAAAGAAGAAAAAAAGGAGGAAAACTAGCATGTCATATTGTGTAAAGTAATGTGTAGTTATTTTACTCCTCTCACATCAGATATAATTGATAGAATACAAATTGGAAAAAATAAAAACAATAAGCAAGATTCCATTGATAGATCAGAAAAACTGCATGTGCATGTGGATATTTTGAAAAGAGATAAAAGTTATATGAGCTGCACCGGTGGAAAAGAGCAAGGAAGAGAGAAAATGCTGTTCTTTGGGGAGTATTCCCACTGGGAATAATAGGTGCAGCACAGTGCTGGCACCAGGCGCTTCCCCAGAACGCGACAGTCAGCTTAATTGCAGCTTTTAGGATCATTACTGTTCCCATGTGAATGTCAAAATGGACAAGGCTAGTGGGCCTTTGACAAACAGGCAACCACCACCCACCGCTCTGCAGTCACAAGGGGCAGGCCTAGAACTGAGAGAAAAATACAGGCCCTGTTTGTTGTCCTCCCTCCTTTAAAGCGGAAGAGAAAAAAGCCACAGAAAAGATGTTTTTGGTGCGGAGAGAAAATAAAGCCTTACTATCATTTCTTGTCTTTCAAAAAGTAAGTAATTATTATTATTTAACTGTTTGGAAAAGACAGATCATGACAAAAATATCTTAAGTAGTTATGAAGTGCAAATTCAATGAAAAACCCTTGTTTAGAATCTCATGTTAGAATCTCTTTTGATCCGGTAATAAAAGGTTGAAAAGTACTAGCTGATTCTGAACGATGTGCCGATCTGAGATTATCTTTGAATCAGAACGCTGATCAAAGCATATCAGTCTCTGGAGACAAATGTGTGTACTCTCTGGGATCTATGGTAAGCAGAACACATTATACGACAATAAGAATTGTGAATGAGCGGTCACACTGGAAGAGGTGCAATGCATTGAGCATTTAACACAAGGACATGGTTTAGTCTGGGGCAGCGTGAAGCTCATCACATGCACTAACAAGAGTGTTCAGCTCAATGACTTTAATTCTGATATAGAGCGAGCTCAGAGTCTTAACACGTTTCATGCCAAGTTTGACTCCCATGATTTTACGGCTATCCACCGAGGCGAAAAACCATCTTGTGTCAGTCTCTCCACAGAACTCCTTTTTCAACGAGGGCGATTTAATAAGGTGTTCCTTTTTATTTCTCTCTTTCCCCTCGTCCTGTTCAGCAGCTTGACCAAACAATATGATGTGATCTAGAACCTTCTGGTGTCAGAACAGTTTTTGCTCTTGAACAGGAAGAGACCTGGAGTCTCCTCCTGCTGCTGCCTTTATTAGGAGCTGGCGTGGCTGCTGTACACGACCGGGGGGGAACGCTCAAAGAGAGAGAGAAGAGAGAAGATTGGGGGGAGGGAGGGGGGACTGTTGTCGCCTGTAGCGACACCACAGGGCCCGAAGCCATCGGGCCCGGACACCACCATCCCGGCGGCCGGCAGCCCCCCAGACCCGGGCAGGCCCCAGCAAACCACCCCAGAGAGCCACGCCCCAGCCCAGAAAGCACCAGACGGAGAATGCAGAGAAGACCCCCCCAAGCAAGAGGAGCCCACAAGAGAAGGACAAAGGGCACAGGGGCCCAGCCACCACGCTAAGACCAGCCATAGCAGGGCCCCCAGGCCGAGTGGGCCGGGTTCCCACCCAATCCCGGCGGGGCAGAAAAGGCCCCAGCCGACACGCCTCGGACCAAACCCCCCCGGCCCCCCCAGACCAGGAAGAGCGAAGGCTCGGCCGGGCCCGGTCAGAGGACAGCCAAGCTACCAAACCCAGGAGCCTCGTACCCACCCCCGGCGCCGCAGCGGGCACCCCCACCAGAAAGGGGAAGGCACCCTGCCCCCAGGGCCCCGAAGCCCCACACCCACCCACCCCAGCCAGACGGCCCAGTCGGGACCCAACGCCCAGCACTCTCTTTTCATTTCTGTGAGATCACCTGACAAGCAAAGTGCAGGTGAGACTAGAATAGGGGGGCCCAGGTAGAACCATAAACCTTAACTGATCTTTTGCCAGAATGTTTAGACTGGTGTACACAGCCATAGTGTGTGTAAATAGTATCAGGTAGATCATAGTGTGTAGATAGTATCAGGGAGATCACAGTGTGTAGATAGTATCAGGGAGATAACAGTGTGTAGATAGTATCAAGGAGATCACAGTGTGCAGATAGTATCAGGGAGATAACAGTGTGTAGATAGTATCAAGGAGATCACAGTGTGTAGATAGTATCAGGGAGATCACAGTGTGTAGATAGTACCAGGGAGATCACAGTGTGTAGATAATATCAAGGAGATCACCTGTGCAGTTTGAACATATGTTAGTGGGAGTGAGACCCATCTTGAACATCCTTGGTCCTGTGTAATGAACTCTGTGAAGGACCTTGTATTGTAAAGTACTCTGTGAAGGACCTTGTACTGTTTGAGGTGAATATTGGTGTTTTGGCTCATTTTGAA
Organism: Lipophrys pholis; assembly: GCF_963383615.2. Classification (NCBI taxonomy): domain Eukaryota; kingdom Metazoa; phylum Chordata; class Actinopteri; order Blenniiformes; family Blenniidae; genus Lipophrys; species Lipophrys pholis. The sequence goes on along the minus strand of NC_137638.1, from coordinate 32,531,612 downwards.
TGTACAGTATTTGTACAGAGTTGTGAGCCAAATCATTGGGTCTCTGTTGATGTTGAGATCTTCCCATCTGGAGGTTGAAGGGATGTTGAGATATTTGAAGCTGACAGGATTGAGATCATTTTAGAAAGTGGTTTAGGAGCTGAGATCTTCAGGAGCGTTGTCACTGTCTGAGGTCAGTTCAGCTCAATCTCTTCTAGTTTGAACTTAGTTTGTATTATTGACCGGAGCTGAAGATATTTTTGCATAAGAATTTTGAGACATGAGAATCAAGAGTGTTAAACCAGGTTTTTGGTGGTTTTGTTGGGATCATTGAGAAGATGTAAGTCATTTTGATTGTTGCTGCTCTCCCCATAAGTGATAGAGGAAGTGTCCTCCATAATAATATTAATAATAATAATAAGGTGTTTCAAACGGTGGAGACCAAAGAAAGGTCCTGATATCGATGGCTGTTGACTGAGACCGTGTCCTGTCCAGCTAGGCTACATTTTTTTGAAATAATATTTTAAATGTGTCTCTTGTGCAGCAGGAGTGCCAGCTCCATGGAAGAAGTTCATAGTGCTGCCTGTTGCTAAAACAAGCCGCCCCTCCACTTTAAATAACTTCCGTCCAGGGGCCTTAACCACTATGGTTATGAAACAACTCATAAAACTGGTCAAATACGAGTTGTTCTCCAAAACTAAGCTCCTGATGGACCCTCTTCAGGTTGCTTATAGAGCTAAGAGGGACGTCCAAGATGCGACTGATACTTTACTTAACCTTGTATGTAAGCATTTTGAAAGTAGTAAGTATCATGCCAGGATGCTTTTCTTTGAGTTCTTATTAGCTTTAAACACAATCCAGCCTCATATTTTACATTGTAGAGAAGCTGATTAATGTATTTGGTGTTGATGCATGTGTTGTGGGTTGGGTCCTTGATTTTCTCATAATTTAATCACAAGTCAGGGTCAACAGAGCACTGTCCAGCCGACTGACCTCCTCCACTAGATCGCCTCAAGGCTGCTTATCCGCCCTTTAATATATTTCAAATATATGCAAGCCACCACAATGACAGATTCATCATCAAGCAGGCTGACAATTCAGAAATGATGAATTGGGGATTTGGAAGTTGGACATGGGTAGGTCTTTTATGATTTTATACTATAGTGCAAAGAAGCTTTCCTATAGATCAATTATACTAAAACAAGAGACCTGCATTGATCTTAGATGGTCCTGTCAGCTTCTTCAAACATTGTGGTCCTGAATTGCTTGTTGAAAAAGGCTAACAATGATTATTCCTTCTGAGAAAGCTTCCCAGGTTTCAGGTGGATAGGACCCCGATGAAGCTCTTCTACTGTTCCTATATCCAGTCATATGCCGGCCTGGTAACCGGAGCATCAAGGACGAGAACTACTTTTGAAAGAAGCCTCTAAAGTGGCTGGGTGTGTTTTAACAGTCTTAACAACATTTTGAATGGACGAGTTAAAAGGAAAGCTCAGTCCGTTCTTATGCTACTCATCCTCTTGATCAGGAGTATAAGTTGCTCCCCTCCAGCCTTCGCCTGGCAGAACCTCAGCCCAGAAAAAACAGGTCTAAGTTCTGCTTTGTACCTTTGAACATACCTCCATCCAAGTTATGCACTGCTCTCCCATATGTACTGTGCTGCACTTTATCCTGTTATCAGCTCAGATTGGTAGGACATGCTGCCATGTCCTTTTTAACTCGTCCCTGAATGCAGTGGTTTACAATCCAATGTCCAGCATGGTAAAGATGTCTGCCTGCTTTAATACACTGGCATCTCATGATTATTTTTTCCTAAAGAAAACAGCCCAATAAAGGACCCTGCATTGTAGCCAAGTGGGTTTCAACAGAGAGACCTAAAGCCTGCAGGACAAGGGCCCTTCAGGTTCCAGGTTGGAAACCTCTACCTTAAGGAATGAAGTGATCAAGCGGACAAGCCCATTGGCATTTCTTGCCAAAATCAGTTCTAACAATCCTGCTTATGTGTCCAACCATTGGTGATCTCAGTGTTCGGACATCAGCAAACCAGGTGAAATAACACAGATAAAACAAGCATCTCTTCCTGTGTCCACCCACACCTTGTGTTCCTGTCTTTGAGACACAATGCTCACAAAGGAATACAGTTGTCATACAAAACAGCTCTGCTGTGAGTGCTACAAAGACTATCGCAGCCAAGTTGTTGGTCTCAACTTTGGTCTCAAGCTTAAAGAAACACTCATAAATATACTATAATGGTCACATAAGGTCTGTCGTGCCAGTGAGGCCACCTTTTTGCTGCTGTCTGGGTTTGATGTTTATTCTAGGCACATCAAAGAAATAAGAACCACATATTCAAACATTTGCAAGACAATCAATCCATCCATCCATCTTGTATATGGCTTTATTCTGTGGAGGGTTCCTGATCCCAGCTCAGCCAGCTATGGGCAAGGGCAGGTACATCTGGTAGGTTGCCAGTACCAAGCCAACCTGTAGCACTTGAGCCTCCCACCCTTGGGTTCTTCCGCAGAGACATGGAGACAGATTCCCAAAACGCCACTCTTTATTCAATTAAATGAAAACCAAACTCAAAAACACACACTCAGACACTGCTGCCTCTTTCAGGTTCTCCTCCTGTGTCTGTGTGTTATCTCCACCTGTAACACCTGTGTCTGGGCAGCTCCTCATTTATGAGCAGAGAGGTGATTAAACACCTGATATGAATCAGGTGTTTAATCACCAATGGATGGATCGGTGGATGGACAGAAGGACGAATGGACAGATGGATGGATAGGTGGATGGACAGAAGAACGGATGGACAGATGGATGGATAGGTGGATGGACAGAAGGGCAGATTGATGGATATGTGGATGGACAGAATGACAGATGGACGGATGGATGGATAGGTGCATGGATAGAAGGACAGACAGACAGAAAGACCCTGCTACATTACAAAACAGCAAGCAGTTTAAAAATACCAATTACACTTTTCAATTGAACAAATTTGTTCAAAGAGTTTTGACTTTGCTCAGGGAGATAAAATGTGGAAGCTGTATGGATGTATTATTGGTTATGATGCATTTTTCCAACAGCTTGGTGCAGCATAGCAATACAAGCCAGGGTTGTTGTCTCCTGAGCCTCAGTAAAAACTATGAGAGTAGAACATAAAGATCTCAGGACTGGTCCTGAAGGTAGAATCTGATAAGATGTAAAGCACTGTGCAGCCTGTGTCCAGAATGTGCAGAGCTGATAAAGTGGCATTCATGTATGTGGATAGATAGGTGTCATTTTCAAAGTGAGTGTGTTCACAATTAGACAATCAGAGATTGCACTCACTTTACCGGCATGGGAAGCAAAACAGGACAAATCTCTCATATAGTTCACTGGTTCCTCCATCACTTTGGGCCCTCAGGTTGGCTTTTGGCTTAGATTTTCCATAAGATCACAGTGAGGCACCAATCACAGCTGGACACACCAACATACAGAAAAGTAATGGGCTCTTCTTTCTAATTTCAAGCAAATGTCTCATTCTGATTTTCTTTGACATGCGCAAATCTAATTTTGACAGCACAGATCAGACAAAACCTTGTGCCCCCTGTGATTTCTGCCCCCCTCCTCATAGGGACCAAGGAACCACAGATACAGAATTTCTTTGGGGGGTGAGTCCCATTTATTCCTGAAAGTTTACTATATGTATTTTAAACATCCCTACATTAATAATATGTGATGTGTGTCTGTGTGAATGGATGCTCAAGCTTCCCTCTCTCGTTTCCACCCCTGACCTTTGCAGATGCCAGTTGTCATGGCTGCGAATGGCTCATTACAGATATGTGCTGGTAGAGGAGCCCATTCATGATTCAAGAGCTGGAGGGAAGTGGCTCTCCATGAGCCTTGGCCTCATCCCTACAATCATCCAATGAGGTCTTCCATTGAGCGCCATTCCTCGCAGTGTCGAGCATAATGTGGAGTACTCCTTGTCTACAAGCCCTGTCAAAAGTCTTCACTCGTTGAATTTCTGTCACTGATGCCTCATTCCAGTTTTCCTGATTTCTTGTTCTTGTTCTTCTCTTTTGTTTTACGGTTACTGGCAGATGAAAGATACATTCCTATCATTAATGAACAGACGTTAACGTCTGAACCACAGTGCTCCAATATTCTCCAAAACCTATGGAAAACATATATGATCTGCACGGTTGTCCGCGGTGACATACTCCCTCCGCACCAAGAACTCTGCAGACCAGAACTGCTGTAATCTGGAGCTGAAACACAAAATGCTTCCGTTGTTCCTCTTGTTACTAACATAGAAATAAACCATGTTCTCTGTATTTGTGACGGAACGATCACAGAGCCGATTGCTGTGACTGAACTGTTGTGCTGCAATGCACCGAGGGAGTTTGGGGTGTTTGGAGTTTAAATGTTGATATTGTGGTAAATATCAGTGTTACAGTGTTATTAGTGGTTGTGTTTTATTTTATTTTTGTGGTTTAGTCTATTTGGGCTTTCGTCTACTGCTCTAACTGCTGCATTTTTGACGGGCTAAATTAGCTCAAACCTTTGCACACACATCAGAAATTAAATTATTCTATGGTCATTGTGCATGTGTCTGGCAAAATGGCTCCATAGTACCCCCTACATAGTTTTTCACTTTTCTAACATCTACTATGAGCAACATGTTCAACACATTTTACCTATGTCCAAGAAATTTGGCAGACATATGCAGCATGTCGGGCCTCACAAAAATGCCACTGATACCCAGATTCTAAGGCCACGTTTACACGTACCCAGTTTAAAAAAGAATTACAGATATTTCCCTCTCTGCGTTTAAAACAAATTCTTAATTTACACTGACCCAAATTAACAGCTGGTTCAGAGCTGCTATGAGCAGCCAAACCTGTAGGGGGCAGTGTAGCAAGAAGCATGAAGCCTTGATAGCCGATCAGAATCCTGGAAAAAAAACAGGACGTCGCGAATTGTGAGGGAAACATCCACCTACCCGTCTTTAGATGCAAACAGAGACACAGAGTTTATCCAGATCTCCAGTGTGGCCAGAGTTTTCAGGAATCATCCTTTGTGGGAAATCGGAGCTGGTTTATTTGTAAATGTGTGGCCCAAACGCAGAGAAAATACAAGTACAAGTACAGGTACAAGTGGAAACCATCACCAATGGAAATAAGTTATTACCTTCTAAAAGAAGACTACATTTAAACCAAGCAAGAAGGGATATAGGATGCATCAGCTAAAATGTCAGGTAGAAAAGGAAATGTATTACTGTTAAGAAGTAAAATCTACATGCCACAATGTAGTATTTAATAGTCCACAATGCATTGGAATGCATCATCAAGGTCTTTTTTTTTTAAAAAGACCTTAAATGATGCATTTGCATGGAGCAGACCCCAATCCCCCCTTCCCCCGCACTGGTCGCTGACCCCAAAAAGTTTGGACACCCAGATTTTTGGGATGAACACCCAAATCTTCCTAAAACCATGGTCCTGATGTGCTTCAAATACTTACCAATCTCAAGGATAACATCACAAAGTTTGGGTCCACGGTATGAGAAAATAGAATCCCTTTCATGTCCTCTTACCAATAGATGGCGCAATGACTATTTAAAAATGTATGAGTGTCAATGTCCAGCATTTGAAGTTTGGGGTTGATTGGATCATTTGCAGTTGAGATGTCAACACACTTTTGATAACAAGTCATCATTTCTTCATGACTAACCTTGAACGTGTCAAGGTCTATTTCACCACATTTGAGCCTAATATGGATACATCAAAGTGTAAAAAAAAAGTATAAATTCCTGTGCCCACAAGGGGGCGCTATGATTCTGAAGGTACATTAGCATATGGATGTTTTCAGAGCAGCACTGTGATGACAGTGATGACAGATGAAGTTTCAGGTAGATTGAGTGTAGAGCAGAGGTACACATCACTTCCTGTTTCATGGCGAACCATCAGATTTTTATTGGAACACCGTGGCCACGCACCTTGAGATTATAGTTTGTTAGTTTTTTTTTCTCCTCGTCCTGTTCGGCAGCTTGGGCAAACAATATGATGTGTTTGAGAGCCTTCTGGTGTCAGAACAGTTTTTGCTCTTGAACAGGAAGAGACCTGGAGTCTTCTCCTGCTGCTGTCTTTATTAGGAGTTGGTATGGCTGCTGTACACGACCGGGGGGGACGCTCAAAGAGAGAGAGAAGAGAGAAGGTTGAGGGGGGGATGGGGTGGACATACAATACCCTTGTTAGTGCTACATATATTATTTGCAGTTATCACACTGATCCAATTACTTTCCAACTGTTATTAGATTAACCAGCCTGAGCAGCTCTATCTGGACAGTAATATGATTTTCTAGATTAACCAGCCTGAGCAGCTCTATCCAGACAGTAACATGATTTTCTAGATTAACCAGCCTGAGCAGCCCTATCTAGACAGTAACATGATTTTCTAGATTAAACCAGCCTGAGTAGCTCTATCTAGACAGTAACATGATTTTCTAGATTAACCAGCCTGAGCAGCTCTATCTAGACGGTAACATGATTTTCTAGATTAACCAGCCTGAGCAGCTCTATCTAGACAGTAACATGATTTTCTAGATTAACCAGCCTGAGCAGCTCTATCTGGACAGTAACATGAAGCAGGAACATGAATTAACAAAGAAGCAACAACAAAAGAAAAACATGATATTGAAAGTTGAACGAATGATGGCAGAAAACATCAGTAACATATCTCATTGATGAGGAGTGGAAATGTGTGTGTGTGTGTGTGTGTGTGTGTGTGTGTGGTTTGTCCACTGGGTGTGGTCGGAACTGTTGTGGGGGGACCTGTAGCGACAGCTCGGGGCCCGAGGTCATCGGGCCTGGATTCCGCCACCCCGGCGGCCGGCAGCCCGCCAGCCCTGGGAGGCCCCAACAAACCACCCCAGAGAGCCACGCCCCCCCGCCCAGAAAGCACCAGACGGAGAATGCAGAGACGACCCCCCCCCAGGCAAGAAGAGCCTACAAGAGAAGGATAAAGGGCGCAGGGCGCAGGGCGCAGGGCGCAGGGCCCCAGGCGCCGACCCATTCTGTCAAGCCGAGACCGGGCGGCCAAGCGGGCCGAGAGCCCCCACAATCCCGGCGGCGAAGCCCGCCGCACCCCGGGAGCCGGACCCCCGACCACCTCCCCCAACCCGGCAGGGCAGAGAAGGCCCCAGCCGCCGTGTCCCGGACCAGCCAACCCCCCCCACCCAGACCAGGAAGAGCGAAGGCTCGGCCGGGCCCGGTCGGAGGACAGTCAACTCTTCACCCCCAGGAGCCTCATAATCCACCACCCACACTCCCGCCCCATGATACTCCGACCCTGATCTTGATAGACACACCCACCCACCACACACACACACACACACACACACACACACACACACACACACACACACACACACACACACACACACACACACACACACACACACACACACACACACACACACACACACACTTTGGGGGAGGGTGAAGCCTCCTGCCTCCCAGGCCACCAGCCGGACCCCCACCAGGCCACCGCGAGATCCCATTCTCCAATAATCCAACCGCGAATTCCAGCCGTACTCACCCCGGACCCTGAGATTATAGTTACATTTTGAAGGCCTATTAGATATTCCGGCCAGATTTCAGGTCTCATGCTGCCCAACATGCTGCATATGTCTACTAAATTTCTTGGACATAGGTCAAACGTGTTAAAGGTGTTGCCTGTAGTAAATGTTACAATTGTGAGTACAATGTAGGGGGCGCTATGGAGCAATTTAGCCAGATGCATGCACAATGAACATAAAATATAAAACCTTTCACCACCTCTGACATGTGTGTAAAGTTCCACAAACGTTTGAGCATGTTTAGTCCATCAAAAATGCAGCCGTTAGCACAGTAGAAGAAAGTCCATCCATCGATCCGTCCATCCTTTGTCCACCTCTTATCCGGGGCCGGGTCGCGGGGGCAGCAGTCTAAGCAAGGAAGCCCAGACTTCCCTCGCCCCAGACACTTCCTCCAGCTCCTCCGGTGGGACCCCGAGGCGTTCCCAGGCCAGCCGAGAGACATAGTCTCTCCAGCGTGTCCTAGGTCTGCCCCGTGTCCTCCTACCGGAGGGACATGCCAGGAACAGCTCCCGAGGGAGGCGTCCGGGGGACATCCGAAACAGATGCCCGAGCCACCTCAGCTGGCTCCTCTGGATGTGGAGGAGCAGCGGCTCTACTCCGAGCTCCTCCCTGGTGACTGAGCTCCTCACCCTATCTCTAAGGGTGCGCCCAGCCACCCTACGGAGGAAACTCATTTCAGCAGCTTGTATCCGGGATCTCGTTCTTTCGGTCATGACCCAAAGCTCATGACCATAGGTGAGGGGAGGAACGAAGATCAATCGGTAAATCGAGAGCCTCGTCTTTTGGCTCAGCTCCTTCTTCACCACGACGGACCGATACAGCGACCGCATAACTGCAGACGCTGCACCGATCCGCCGGTCGATCTCACGCTCCATCTTCCCCCAACTCGTGAACAAGACCCTGAGATACTTGAACTCCTCCACTTGGGACAAGGGCTCTCCACCCACCTGAAGGGGGCAAGCCACCTTTTTCCGGTCGAGAACCATGGCCTCGGATTTAGAGATGAACCCTGGAGGACCCGATGGCGAGTATAGATCTGGTCCTGTGTTCCATGACAAGGACGAAAACCGCAATGTTCCTCTTGGATCCGAGGTTCAACTAACGGCCGGATCCTCCTCTCCAGTACCCTGGAATAGACTTTCCCAGGGAAAGAAAGTAAAATATTAAAAATAATAATACCTTACATTCCGATGGTATTGCTGTTCTGTGTATGTCAAAGTAAAAGCCACATAAACATTTAAGACTTCAATCCAAAAATGTTGATTTTACTCAAACTATTTGGACTGTCATGTTAATGTTCTAATGGTGTCATGTCAATATAAACATGTAGACTTTACTGTGAACAATTAGATTTTTGATCGAAACAGACTCAGGTTCCATTTACACAGCAACAATATCAAGTTAAAATGCAGAACCTTTGTTGTCCTTTGGGGTCCGTTTACATGACAATTGTGCTCAGAAAACCTAACTTTCTGAGAAAATTCCGGCTCCATCTCCATGTAAACAATGGAAATGCTGAAAAACAACCAACAAAAACCAACTTGTGGCCCAACATGTTAAAAATGTTGTTTTCAGTGTTTCTGAAATGAGCATTGTTTTTAAAAAGCAAAAACGTTTCTAAAATGAAAATGCCAAAACTTTATTGACTTACAGTAAATACTTAAACTGAAATGTAAATATTTGAACATAAATGTAAATATTTAGAGGTTAATTTAACTATTTAAACTTTACAGTGAACATTTAGACTTCTATCAAAAGATTTACTTTCTTGGTGACATTTCAATTTTAACTCAAAACATTTAAACATTTAGATTTTAATCAGAAAGTTTTGACATCACTGCAAACTGAGCACATTTATATTTTACTGCAAACTGTAATCAAAACATTTGAAGTTTACTGTGTATTTTTAGACTTCACTCTAAATATTTAGACCATAATATAACCATTTGTACTTTACATTGAACATTTAGAATAGAATAAATAGAGTAGAATGAGAATACTGTATTAACCCCTGAGGGAAATTCCTTAAACATTCTAACATTGTAAACAGTAACATTTCACTGTAAATAATCTGACTTTAATGTAAACATTTGCATCGCATGGCATTTAAAATATTAAAAATGTTTAATGTTTTTGCGGAAAGAAAGTGAGACTAGAAACATTTCGTCTTTTTTGTTGTTGTGGTTTAATTTGGCAGTAAAACAAGCATCCTACCAGTCAAATTACCCTGCAGTAAAGCAGTATCTGGGTATTTACAAATGCAGAGAATCTGAAGCAATTCACATAAACAGAACCAATGAGAATAATCACTGTTAACGCTCACGAGGCAGAATTTTCTGCAGGTGAACAATATTTGTGAAGATAAACAAAAGCTGCCTGGAAAAGACCTGTCCACTGTCATTTATAACGTGGAGGGGGGGGCAGAATCAATTTCCGGGTGGGATATGCATACCAGGTAAGAGGCTTTTCAATGATTTTCCAGTCAAGCTTGTTTTGGTTTCCACTGTTGTTGTGCCAATTTCAGTGGCGACCCTGAGCGCACAAATCCAGCCTATCACAACAAGGAAGGTCAAAACTCTCAGGTGTTGTGCTCGTCTGAGTGCTTCAAAGCCAAGTGCGTTATCGTTTTCACCCAGAGAGAGGCTGCCATAGTAGAGGAGGATGAAGGTTAGCGCACAGCGCGTCGCTTGGAGTACTTTAAAGCCATACCTGGTTTGTTTTGCACTCTGCCTTGTTTTGCACATTCACAGGAGGCGAGCGGCCTTCTTCCTGCTGAACCATGGGAAAGTCACATTTGGGTCTCCACATTGCATCAGCCGCTCCCTGCTGCAGCACTGTTGGCCTCGGTAACGCCGTGCAGAGTGGGCGGCTGCGCAGAAAGTCACCTGATGGTTAAACTGCTGCTGATTATGGAGAAAGCAGCACATTCGCCTGTTAACCAGCAAAACAAAAAAAAAGCAGCTTTTTAAATTGAGCGTTTTTAGAGAAAAGTTCTCACTCCTAATTTAAGATTTGTTTGTTTTGTTTGCAACAATTCTACTTCTAATGAACAAAATGTCTGAATCACATGTAAACTCAAATGTTTGTTGTTACCGCTTTTGTTGTCTTGCACACTGAGGATCACTGGTGTAAACCTTTTATTTCTATAGTGGTGGCTGGCGGCGGGGGAGAGCGAAGCGAGCTGGAGGTGAACTCTGCAGAAAAGCAGGTTGTGGATTTTCTTGGGTCCAAGAACATACATGTGGACACGAATATGATTGAGGCATGTCATCCTCTCCCCACGAGGGTCAACATTCAGCCTGCTGTGATCCTGAGGTTTGCTAATCGAAAATACAAAGTCGCATTGATGAAGCAAGGAAAAAAACTGAAAGGTACTAACGTTTTTCTGAATGATCACTTGACTAAAAGAAATGCGGACATTGCCAAAAAAGCCAGATTCTTGAGGAAACAAAACAAAATTCAGAAGACTTGGGTTATGAATTGTAAAATATACATTAAACTTAATGGATCACCTGAAAACGCTAAAGTATTGGTCATAAGAGACATTGAAGAACTGAATAAGTATGAATGAATTCATTAGTGGGTCAATGACATAATAATGAAGAGATACTCATGCAATGACATCCAATCATACTTCATATACCTCTGATAGCAGTGACCTAGGATTACTGCAAAGAATCTTGGACTATGAGCTCTTTGAGCTGAAAACTTCAGAGTACACCGAACATAATGCATTAGATTTGGAAGATCAGTTAGACCCAGATAACCTGTTCTTAACATCTGACGCAATTAATTGCAAATACTACACTGAGAATGAATTTAACAACTCTGTTAAAATAGAAGGGAAATTCTCAATTATTCATTTCAATAGTAGAAGCATGTACGCGAATTTTGACGCAATCAAAGATTACGTACAACAGTTTGAGCATCCATTTAGTATCATTGCAATATCAGAAACATGGTTTAATGAGGATAAAGGCATTGTTTTTTGAGTTAAATAATTATACGTTAAACTATGTAAACAGATCCAATAAAGGGGGAGGAGGAGTTGCTATATACGTCCTCAAGGAATTTAAATTCAAAATATTAGAAAATATGACAGCATCAATAAACAACTTACTTGAATGCTTATCAATAGAAATTATCAATGAAAAAAGAAAAATATAATAGTTAGTTGTCTATACAGGTCACCAGGCTCATCCGTGGAAATATTTACAAACTGGGCAGAAAAAACATTCTCAGAATTAAGTAACAAAGTATTATTTATCTGTGGGGATTATAACATTGATTTGATAAATCCAAATAAACATAATACTACTGATGAGTATATTAATAGGATGTACAGTTTGAGTTTATACCCGACTGTCACAAGACCTAGCAGAATAACAAAGCCCAGTGCTCCCCTCATTGACAACATCTTCACTAACAATATGCAGTTCACAAATGTCAGCGGCCTAATGCTTTGTGATATAACGGATCATCTGCCCGTATTTATTGTGTATGATGATAAAGGGTTAGATCAAAAATCACCTCAAAAATATTATTATAAACGCGCAAAAACTGAGGACTCAATTTATTCGCTTTATAGTGACTTAATAAAACAAGATTGGAAAGAGGTTTATAACAAGAATGATGTAGATAGTGCTTATGATACTTTCATGGAAATCTTTAGTGTAGTATACAATAGAAACTGTCCAATTCGGCAATTTAGTAAAAACAGCAAAACAATAAAATGTCTGTGGTTAACCATGGGTTTACAAAATGCATGTAAGAAGAAAAATACTCTATATAGACAGTTTATTAGACTAAAAACAGAATACTCTGAAAGCAGATATAAAACATATAAAAATAAACTGACCGATATATTAAGAAATACTAAGAAACTATATTATACCAATCTATTACATATAAACAAGAACAACATGAAAGGGGTATGGGGAATACCAAACACTATAATCAAAGGTAATGCAAACAATAATTCATATCCAAACTATTTCACTGATGGGAACAATGACAATCATAATATGAAGGATATTGTGGAAAGTTTTAATAGATTTTTTGTAAATGTTGGACCGGATCTGGCAGCAGAGATTCTGGAGTGTCGTAGCAACGAAATGGAGTCATTGATAGACATTAATTCAAAAACGATGTTTTTGACTGGAGTAACTGAAGCAGAAATAATAGATGTCGTTAACGGGTGTAAGAATAAATCCTCTACAGATTGTTTTGATATAGATATGACACTAGTTAAACAACTTATATATGGTATCGTGAAACCATTAACCTACATATGCAACTTATCGTTTCAAACAGGAACATTTCAAAATAAAATGAAAATTGCAAAAGTTATACCAATACATAAAAATGGGAACAAACACATCTTCACTAACTACAGACCTGTCTCTCTGCTCCCCCACTTTTCTAAAATCTTAGAGAAACTTCAGAACAGTAGAATGGACAATTTCATAGAGAAGCATGAACTAATTAATGGAGGTCAGTTTGGGTTTGGAGCAGCAAGGTCAACTTCAATGGCCATCATCGATGCAATAGAAGAGATTACCAATAGCTTAGAGGGAAAGAAACATGCAGCTGGAGGATTTATTGACTTGAAAAAAGCATTTGATCCACTTAATCATTCTATATTATTAAAGAAATTAGACAGATATGGCATAAGGGGAGTGGCTTTGAGCTGGATTAAAAGCTATTTAACTGGGAGACAACAGGATGTGAAGATGGGGGAATTTACATCAGGATATTTGGACATTGGTTGTGGGGTCCCACAGGGATCTGTCTTAAACCCAAAGTTGTTCAATTTATACATTAATGACATTTTTAATGTGTCAAAATTATTAAAATTAGTTATTTTTGCAGACGACACAAACATTTTCTATTCTAATGACAATTACAGTGATTTAGTAACTAATCTAAACTGTGAACTAAGGAAATTAAAAACATGGATGGACATTAACAAATTGTCCCTCAACTTAAACAAAACAAAAGTAATGTTTTTGGGTAATTATAATGGAAAAGCAGACCCAGTAATTATAGACGGTGTAGTTTTAGATACAGTATCAGAAATTAAATTCTTAGGAGTCACCATTGACAGTAAATTAAGCTGGAAACCACACATCAGTCACATACAAGGTAAAGTCTCCAAAAGCATCTCAATCATTAATAAAGACAAGTTTTTCTTAAATTACAATGCATTATTTCTATTATATGGTTCCTTAGTTTTGCCATATCTAAATTATTGTGTAGAAGTTTGGGGCAATAACTATAAAAGTTCATTACACCCCCTTGTTATACTCCAAAAACGGGCTGTAAGAATTCTACACAAAGTAGGATATTGTGATCACACTAATATATTATTTTTGCAGTCTAAAATGTTAAAATTGCATGATTTAGTTGAATTCTCTACTGCCCAACTTCTGTTTAAAGCAAACAAAAATGTGCTACCTGCAAGAATACAAATGCTTTTTGCACGCACAGAAGGGGGATATAACCTGAGGGGGGGGGGGGGGGGGGGGGGGGGGTATAACCTGAGGGGGGGGGGGGGGGGGGTAACTTTAAGGTTCAAGCAGTGTCTTCCACTAGGAAAAGTATGTGTGTGTCTGTATGTGGAGTTAAACTCTGGAACAAAATGGGAGTAGAGCACAAACAATGTCCAAATATTCATCAGTTCAAATCAAGATATAAAAAAATAGTATGGTCAAAATACCAGAAGGAGGAAATGGGTACTTGATTACTAATGGGTGTTACAAAGTGATGTATACTTTAAAGGTCAGATCTAGCTAATGATGAAGTCTATTGTTGTTCTTACTATTATACTATTGCAGTTGTTATTATTGTTATTATTGTTATTGGTATCATTATTATTATCATTAGGGTTGTTATTATTGTAAGAGGATATAACATGTAATTCAGTTCACAAGAAATAACCAAGTGATTATATTGTATTAGTAATATCTTACATTATATAACAGACTATATGTCTTGGCTGTTTTTGTTGTTGTTTTATTTTCTGTTTTATTTTAACAGTGTTATTGTAGCAGCCACATTATCATTATTATTTAAGTTTATGAACAGGGGTGGGAGTTAATAAGCTTGTCTTCTTCCCACTCCTTTTTGAGCTAGAGTGTTGATTTTATTTTTTCTTTTATTGTATTTTTTTCTGGCTTTTATGCCTGTGTTGTGTGTTGTGTAGCTCGAGATAAATTTGGAAATGAAAATGAAATGAAAAATTTTTGGCTTCTTGAATATATAATAAAAATGGGTGGAGTTCAGGAACTTGTTCTGTAGTTTCATTAAAGTTGATAACGTTTTCCATAATTCAATCCAGAAAATGAAATCAATGTCTTTTGGGGTGATATTTTGCATTTTTTTCTTACATTTTTGCAGAAATGTTTTTTTCTTTGCTAAATATTTCAATTGCACAGTATTTAACTCCTACATGTTATTTATGCTCTTTAAATGCATTTTGCACCCTTTTATCCACAAGAAACTATCAGTTCATCAAGCAAAAGAGGGAAAATATGTTTTAAATTAGATAAATAATGTGAGGAATGGGCTATAGGAGATAAGAGTTAAGTAAGTAAGTAAGTAAGTAAATT
Organism: Lipophrys pholis; assembly: GCF_963383615.2. Taxonomy (NCBI): domain Eukaryota; kingdom Metazoa; phylum Chordata; class Actinopteri; order Blenniiformes; family Blenniidae; genus Lipophrys; species Lipophrys pholis. The sequence goes on along the minus strand of NC_137638.1, from coordinate 32,516,402 downwards.
TTATTTCTATAGCGCTTTTCACAGACACGGAGTCACAAAGTACTTCACAGTAAAGACAAATAAAAACAGATCAGAGAAAAAACTTATCTTAAAAACACAACAAATACCGAGAGTCAGTGGCAGCGTGGGTCGATTAGACTAGAATGCTTTAGAAAAGAAATGTGTTTTAAGGCACTTTTTAAATATGTCCACTGAGTCCAGAACTTTTTAAATATGTCCACTGAGTCCAGAACTTTTTAAAGATGTCCGCTGAGTCCAGAACTTTTGAAATATGTCCACTGAGTCCAGAACTTTTTAAAGATGTCCGCTGAGTCCAGAACTTTTGAAATATGTCCACTGAGTCCAGAGAGCGCAGGTCCAGTGGGAGTTCATTCCAAAGTCGGGGCGCAGCAGCTTTGAATGATCCTTTAACAGGTTCTGCCCAGACGTTCTCAAGCTCCGAGTGGAGCTGTTGGGCTTAATGAGGTCAGCAATGTAAGGAGGAGCTTGACCATGTAGGGCTTAATGAGGTCAGCAATGTAAGGAGGAGCTGGACCATGTAGGGCTTAATGAGGTCAGCAATGTAAGGAGGAGCTGGACCATGTAGGGCTGAAGCGTTAGCACCAAGAAGCTCAGCAGGGAGCCAGTGAAGAGATCTTAACACAGGGGGAAGATGGTTCCTCCTGGTGGTGCTGGTCTAAAGTCTGGAGGCTGAGTTCTGGACTAACTGGAACCGAGCAGCTCTTCTTTGTTGAGGCATGTGTAGAGGCTGTTGCAGTCATCCAGGCGTGAGGACACAAATGCATGGATAATCATTTGGAGGTCTCCCTGGACATCATGGACCTGAGCTTGGTGATGTTAGGTAACTGAAAGAAGCAGGTCTTTATCAGCTGCCTTCAGTGATGATCCAGGGACATGGACTGGTCAAAGAACAGCCCTAAGTTCCTCAGCTTTGTTTTGGCTGAAAGGCTCAGTTCACCCAGGTTCTGTTTGATAGAGGGGGGACCACTATCTGGGGACATAATAAGTGTCTCAGTTGAAGACTATTTTCACTGAACCACTGCATCACTTGTGTGAGACAGTTGATTAAGGAGCTAGGTTTGTGGACCTCTGAGGTCTTAAAGGAACAGTACAACTGAAGATCATCTGGTGGTAGGACACGTCACTGAACTGCTGGATTATCTGACCCAGAGGAAGAACATAGAACAAGAACAGGAGAGGCCCCAATACAGAGCCTTGGGACACACCGTACAGCAGATTGACGGACTCAGACATTATATGGTGGACAGACACTCTGAAGGTTCCACCTCTCAGGTATGAGGAGAACCATTGAAACACTGGACCCGAGATTTCAATCCGGACACGTAACCTGTTTATCAGGATCAGGTGGTGGACTGTGTCTCAGGCTGAGGAGATGTCCAATAGGACCAACACCCTGCATGTCCCTGAGTCTGCAGACATCATGATGTCCCTGGACACTTTCAACAGAGCAGTCTCTGTAGAGCGGTGTTTACCAAACCCTCTGAAAGGCGATGTTTACCAAACCCTCTGTAGGGCGGTGTTTACCAAACCCTCTGTAGAGCGGTGTTTACCAAACCCTCTGTAGTGCGGTGTTTACCAAACCCTCTGTAGAGTGGTGTTTACCAAACCCTCTGTAGAGTGGTGTTTACCAAACCCTCTGTTGAGCGGTGTTTACCAAACCCTCTGTAGGGCGGTGTTTACCAAACCCTCTGTAGAGCGGTGTTTACCAAACCCTCTGTTGAGCGGTGTTTACCAAACCCTCTGTAGAGTGGTGTTTACCAAACCCTCTGTAGAGCGGTGTTTACCAAACCCTCTGTAGAGCAGTGTTTACCAAACCCTGATTGAAACACATCAGAGATGTTAGGAGACTCCAGACATGAGGACAGTTACAATGAAACCACTTTGTCCATCAGTTTGTCCAAAAGGGACGTTTAGAACTGGTCCTGAAGTTCCTGAGGTCTGATTGGTCCAGATTGGGTTTTTAACTTTCGGTTCCACAATAGCGAGTTTGAACAGATTAGGAAACCTGCCTGAAGAGAGCGACAGATTAAAAATCCTGGTCACCCATGGTCCTGTTGTGCCAAAGGTATTCACAAAGAGCTTAGATGGCAGTGCGTCTTCAGAACTGGAGGACGGGTTCATTTTAGCCACCAGAGCAGAGACGTCTTCAAGACACACAGGATTAAAAGAGGACCACAGTTGGGAGGAGGTTCAGTTGGAGATGGGCTACATAAAGAAAGTGGTGGGATTTTATGCTTTTTGTCCCGGATCTTATTGATAAAAAAGTTCAAAAAGTCTTTGTTGTCTTCCTTACACAGGACAGGAATAGCCATAGTAGCAGGGGACATAATGGAGTCCATAGTGTCAAACAGCACTTTAGGATTTCTTTTGTTGGATCAGTTGAGAGAAATACTTAGTTCTTGCCTCCTTGATTGTTTTGTTTAAGGAAGACACTAGATCCCTGAGATGTCCTCTATGGACTTCCAGCTTGGTAGAGTTCCAACAGGATCTTTTCAGATTCCTGATATTGTCGTCAAATCCAGGGGCAGGACAGATTTCGAGAGACATTATTGCATTTTAGCGGAGCCACCTGGTGGAGAATAGACCCACAATGTGAATTAAAATAGTGCATCAGGTCATTAACATCAGCACAGTGGTTCAAAGCACGAGGATGAAACACAGCAGGACATGTCTCAGCTGCAGACTCTGTAATGATCCTCCTTTCTGTCCTTGTAGGACCAGGCCTGGGCTCTGGAGGGACATGCAGGTCAAGAAACACACAGCTATGATCACTAAGGTGGACATCCTCTACTCTAACATTTCAACATGGAGGCCAAGTGAAGACACCAGGTCCAGGGTGTGTCCCTTGCTGTGGGCGGGGCCCGATACATGTTGTTTAAAGTTTAAAGAGTCCGTCATGGATAAGAGTTCTACTGCTGGGCTGGACAAGTCATCATCGATTTGCAGGTTCAAATCTCCCAGAATTAAAACTCTTTCAAGTTTTATTGTGGACGTCAAAAAGACATTAAAATCCGTTAAGAAAGCTCCAGGAGGACCAGCAGGACCAGGAGGACCAGCAGGACCAGGAGGACGGTAGATCAGACAGCAATAAAACATGTTGGAGGAGACACTTTGATCATTTGAAGCTCAAAAGATGAGAAGCTGTCAATGTTCCTCATCCTGCATGTGTACACTGCAGCAACGCACCCCCCTCCCCTTCTGGGGAGGGGGGCACAGACGGTGGTGGAAGTGTGTCTTTGTAGCCCCCCAGTCCTTAAACAGACGCCCCATCGAGTCCTTTATGTTGAACAGAGAGTCACGGTCGTAGGTTCAGACAGCGTGGGCACCATCACCGAGCATTATGGCTGGATGACCTCATAACTCATGACAAAGAATACAAATAGTCTGCAGCAGTGGAGCAGCGGCACACACACACACACACACACACACACACACACACACACACACACACACACACACACACACACACGCACACAGGCGCCATCTTGGTTACTATGGAAAAACGAGTCAAAGGTTGGCAAAAAAAAAAAGTTTGAATGCACTTGTATTTTTCTTTTTTAGTGATAAATACTCCCTGTCCTCCTTTGAGTCATAGCATCATTCTCATTTCAGAAAAGTTACACGTTCACATGGAAACGTTTTGAAAATTATGTTTGTTTACGTGGCAACGGCAGAATCACTGAAATCAATGCATGTTGGCCACTAGTTGGCGCTGTTGTTAGTTTTAGTGATGAAAATATGCACACACACACACACACACACACACACACACACACACACACACACACACACACACACACACACACACACACACACACACACACACACACACACACACACACACACACACAGCAGAGAACAATGAGCTCTAAACATGAACACTGGGAGGACAGACATTCTAGTGGACAGACCACCAAGTTGGATTGTTACTATGGTGACTGTCAAAATAAAACTACCAAGTTGGATTGTTCTTATGGTGACTGTCAAAATAAAATTACCAAGTTGGATGTTATTATGGTGACTGTCAAAATAAAACTACCAAGTTGGATTGAGAGGAAGGAAACAGGACCGGGAGCAGAGTTTCCACCTGGAGACGGAGCGTTATCAAAAATATGCATTTCCCTCCGCCCAATGGTTTTCAAAAAGTTCACTTTGGGAGCCGTTTCCAAAACGTTGCGTTTTCAGAGGCTCTGAACACTGTTGTTGTGTAAACAGAACCTAAAACATATTTTCAAGTGGACACGTTATTGTGTAAATGAGACCAAAGTGTGTTAGATGGGCTGGTGGTTATAGAGAAAAAAATTTAAATACGCGTGGGAACGATGTAATAAGTCGTTCCCTGAAATTAATAATACGAGGGAACGGGATTATTTAATCTGCGTTCGCGGAGCCGCGGCTCTCGAGATTCTGCAGAGCTCCTCCTGTCAGTCAGCTACGTCAGATATAATTTAGAAGCAGTTTTCCATTGTGGTTTATTTTTCACACTTTTCATGGTGACATTATTCGAACTAACGTCACGTCCAGGTCTTGTTTCACGTTCTGACCGCAGGCTGAGGAGCTGCAGCCGCTGAGCAAGGCAGTGTGAGGCTGCAGGGGGCGCTCCGCTCCAATATTATTTTCTAACCCACAGAACTTCTTTATAGTGAATACTTTGGGTTCATCAGCAACTAAAAAACAAAGTACATACTACTGTAAATGAAAGCTTGGAGTTTATAGGAATAAAATGAGCCTTTTAACGGCTTCATGTGAAAGAGAACTTTAATCAGTGTGTTTATGGAGGTTACCATGGAAACAGTTTCAGAGCAGCGTTCTATCATTCTACACCTCCATTCTTCTCCATGTTGAAGCGTTTGATTCAGACACATCCAGGAATAAAGTGAAAGGAGCAGAAATTCACTATGTAATGCTGAAGTGTTGAAAAATAAGACCCAAACTCATTCACACGTTATTTATTTCCCCTCTATGTCCACTCTGGGGCTCTGGACTAAAGCAAGACGGACGTGAAAAAACACCAACAGAGAGACGAAGAGACGTAATGTCTTCTTTCTCTTTGGTGCATCTGAGGTTCAGGTCAGACTAGATGGAGCGACCCGGACTAAACAATGAATCCAGTCCGTCTCCTGGTTCCTGGATGAGCGCTGTCAGCGCCAAATTGGTGAAATCAGGAACCTTTTCCCTTTTTGGAGTGACGCAATGACGTGGCTCCCACTGGCTCCGTTAACGGTGGAAAAGAACCGGTTCTTTGGTGGTGCTCATTTAAGAACTGGAACCTGGTTCTTTTTGGTGGAAAAGCCCTAATAATAACTCACCTTCCCAAAGCTTTTCCCAGTTTTCCAGACAGGAATATTAGTAGCATGTTTTAATAGCAGCATGTGGCACAACAGCCATTCAATGGCAGGAAATGATCCAAAGTAACATGCAAAGTTTCTTCAATATCTATCTTTAAATCCACATCTAAGTCACAAGTCAAGACCAACAGACATCTGGTGTTTCATTTCAGAAAACTTTGACAGTTGTTCAAGCTCCAAGGTTTTTTCCACAGAAGTTGGGATGGTGTGTAGACATAAACAAAGCAGTATATGATACAATATCAACTCATTTTGAATTTGGTTGTCATCACAGGTCCAAAAGAAAAGGAGGAGCTTTAGCAGCAGACACACCCCATTCTGTTAACAACTGTCTGCAGCTGTGTGTGAACTGAGGAGACTGGGAGAGTTGTTTAAGCAGCAGTGCTCTTTCTCTTCTTTTACCCAATTTAATTTAGATGCACCATTGTTTTACTTATTTGGTTTCACCACATGTTCATCAGCAGTTATTACAGGAAGTGAAGCAGCTTGTTGACTTGCTTGCTTTTGGTCATTTTCCTCGATGTTTATGCTTTTGTGCTTCTGACTTTTGCTGTGTTGCTACCAGACATGAGGTTGAAATGTTGTATACAATCTATTGCAGTTCAGCTTTAAGTGATTGTACACAGTTATGGACATGCAGCACAAGAATGCACAGGGCATCAAAACACATCATGTATCTCTGTTCAGTCTGTGCTTTACTGTGAAGATTGCAAATTATGATATTGCAGTACATTTGCGAGGTATCGGGAGCCCTATTTTTCTTGCCTATGGATGCCCAACAGTTGTGAGCATTAGTATGAAGTACTACCTCGATTATCTGGTACCTTGGTTACCCAGATCTGCGCTGTGCTTTATGTGGTATAAGCAGTCATGGTCCTAGATTTGATCCAGGAGGTGTGATAGAGTGAGGTGTGCTTCTCATCACAGACGCTGGATCATTTTTCTGCAGACCAGAAGGTGTGTGAAAAGGACCTGTGATGGAGTTAAACACAAGAAAGACCAAGGTGCGGTGCTGATGGAAGTGGAGCATGTTTCAAAATAAAACAGCCTGCAAACTAACAGAAATGTAAACGTTCATTTTCAAAATGAAACCTTTTCTTCTCTCTCTGCAGCCTGGTGCCAAATGTAAGGAACACTGTATTGTTCCATGCACAAACTTCTTCTAAGTAAAAGGAATAACACATGCTATACATGTAGTATTGAAATGAAAAATGTTTTCATTCATTAAACACTGTTAATTGTTTATATAAGTCATTTTTAGGATGGAATCGTTATCCTGTAAAATGGTTCACTTCTGGTTCCAGGTTTCACACAGAACCCTTTGCTGGATGCATGTTGATGTGAGGCGTCTCAAACCCCGGTTCCTCCGCCCCTGCCAGAGGAAGTGATCCATTAAATATGCATTGGCACCGTACATTAATTTTGTCTTGTGTGAATAGGGGGTAAGATTAGAAGACAGCTGCTGTTAAAGAAAATCATTAATTGATTACCAGTGATGATTGTTTGGCCGAGCAGCTTCTGCTGCGCCGTGCTAATCGGACGACGATCTGAAAGGAGATCACGCCAAATATTTCAGGGGCTCAGAACTGTGTGAGGCATTCACAAACACTAAGACACATAGAGGGTTGGTTTTTCTGTGTGCAGCAGTGAGGATATGTGGAATAATGGCAATACCAGGAGTTTGTCTTTTCCACAGTGGCTCATGCTTGCTCATGTGGATTTGTTGGGTTTTCTCTGTGAAAGTGCTCTGAAATGACTCTGTTGTAATTGGCTCTATATAAATAAAGTTAAAGTGAATTGAATTGAATACCTGCTGAGTCAGAGAGCATTAATGCATAGCAATCCCTGCCTGCTGGTTAACTGAGATCATGATTAAGGTTCAACGTTAAACTTCAATAGCAGCGATCTGCTCTGAGTATCAAGCAACCAGGGTTCAGGTAGAAGGAGGCCTTTCCAAAACTTTATATTATATATATATATATAATACTTGGTGAGAACACATCTGTGTGTGTGTGTGTGTGTGTGTGTGTGTGTGTGTGTGTGTGTGTGTGTGTGTGTGTGTGTGTGTGTGTGTGTGTGTGTGTGTGAGCGAGAGAGACAGAGACAGACTGAGAGAAAGAGAGAGAAAGAGAGAGAAAGAGAGAGCGAGAGAGAGAGAGAAAGAGAGAGTGAGAGAGAGAGAGACAGAGAGAGTGAGACAGAGAGAGAGTGAGACAGAGAGAGAGAGAGAGAGAGTGAGACAGAGAGAGAGAGACAGAGAGAGACAGAGAGAGAGAGAGAGAGAGAGAGAGACAGAGAGTGAGAGAGAGAGAGAGAGACAGAGAGAGAGAGGGAGAGAGAGAGACAGAGAGAGAGAGAGAGAGAGACAGAGAGAGAGAGAGAGAGAGAGAGAGAGAGAGAGAGAGAGGGAGAGACAGAGAGAGACAGAGAGAGAGGGAGAGAGAGAGAGAGAGAGAGAGACAGAGAGAGTGAGACAGAGAGAGAGAGGGAGAGAGAGAGACAGAGAGAGAGAGAGAGAGACAGAGAGAGAGAGAGAGAGAGAGAGACAGAGAGAGAGGGAGAGACAGAGAGAGACAGAGAGAGAGGGAGAGAGAGAGAGAGAGAGAGAGCTCTCTGAACAGCAGTACTAAAAAAGCTCAACAGTATCGTCTATAAGAGACAGTCGGGGGGTTTGGGTGAACTTGTGTCTCACCAGGTTCTGGATTTGTGTTTCCTTGGTTTCGGAGATGCTATCTGTGTGATGCCTCCAGGCTCTCTAATACCCTGCTCATGCACTCCAGGCTCTCTAATACCCTGCTCATGCACTCCAGGAGCAGCTTCTAGTTATTCCTGCTGAATATGACTGAACTGCTAAAGGTCACAGCAGCATGATGAGGTCAACTGCTAAGATCTGGTTTTAATAGAAAACAAATTAGAGACAAGGTGAGCCATGTTCTAACAGCTGGAGTTCCACCAATGCACCCGGTTCTAACGCTGCTGCTTTGGTGGATTTATGCAGCTGAGAAAGCATCCTCATTTTCTGCATGAATGCATCTTGAAATAATATTCAAGCTGCATCTATGACTCAAGAGTAGACAAATAATCTGAGTTGAGATGTTCCATATGTGGTACTTCTATGTGGAGATGATGTTCTCATGAGGTGCCATCTTTACAACATTGTAAACATATAGCTTGGCCACTAATAAACTTGTGTGGAGCTGGTCAACATTAGGCAATGGTTTCAATTTGTCCACACTGTTTACCTGAACACCTAAAAGCTTTTAAATGACTTCCGAACTCATTCCAGTCTAACAGTGATCACTGATTGTCAGTGGAGGGTCTTCAGAGCATTCCTATTCCATGCCAGGTGGTGTGGCGGAGCTTCAGCTGGAGCGTCGATGTGTCCCAGCAGGACGACTCCAGTCTGAACGTGGGTTTAGGTCTTCTGAGTGACATTCACATCATTTCAGAGAATATCATTATTTCCTCCTCCACTTCAAACACATGACTCTTACTTGGTTGTGGACGTGAGGGTGCGGCCACAGCTTGAGCGGTTCAGGGTGAACTGGTCCTTTAGTCCCATCAGGCTGGAGCCACCAGAGCAGTCTCGTTCCCTGAACTCAACCAATCAGGTCTGGTGTCCAAACCTCAAACCCACAGATAGATATTCCCTGCAAAACAATTCAAAGTGGCTTTGATATCCCCAAACTGACCAGCATGCGTTCTCTCATTCTCTCAGTTTATTGACCACATTAATGAGCGATCACTTCCCCATCACCACTTTCCGGTAGCGGCAGCAGATATCGTACAAGTTAGGGAAAAATAGTGTACTTTTGTACTTACACATATTTAATTATTATTGTTGTTGAACTTTCTTCCCCTCACTGTGTTTTTCTCCTGAAAGACTACTTTTCTTCCTCCTCTTATTTAACTGTTGCTCAGGGTCACTGAGATTTTGGTTACTCTCATTCTTGGTGCAATTCTTTTATCTTTGAGCACATTTACGTAATTTCAAAGAATGTCAATATTATATTGTGTTGGAAATGAGGTGACAGAGAACAGAATTTACATTTGGAGTTGATGGATCTAACCACCAGCCTTGACCCAGGACACTGCGGTAGCTTCCCATTGAGAGCACTGATGAATGAACAAATGTTATGTAACAGTTAGTTGTGTTTTCCAGGTTGCTTTAATTGTGGTTTATGTCATCCTCACTTGCTTTTATCATTGAGAACATTTATATAATAGAATGAGTGAACTGTTGGTTTACCATGATTCACTCAGTCATCTCATGAATATGCTGTTTTGGTCCCCCACCCTAACCAGGACTGCAAACGTGTCACAACAAAAATGTGTTTGTCATTTCTTGCCATGTCAATGAAGGTCCAGCTTGGTGATACTGATTGGTTTGAAAAACATAAATATTGATGCCGGTTTCTTTTATTCCACAAATTAAAGACTTAACCTGAATAAACTAAACAAATGCTGTTATTTGTGTGCTGTACAGACTTTTCAAATCACTTTTACTTTTAACAGCTCCATCAAATAAATGGTACTAATGGCACAGACAGCAAGCAGCCCGAATGAAATGCAGAAATAGAGATGATTGCATGAGGAAATTTACAATCATTCAACATAGAAAAAGTGTGGCTCACAGTTTGGGGGCTGATTTACAATTTAAAATAGAATCGATGCCCCAATCAACTTGGCTTTGACATCAGCTCCCAGCTACTATCTACAGTTTGAAACTGTGAACTAGACACCATGTTACCTGAATGAGTTTGACTGACGGAAGCCCAGAGACGGACTCAGCACTGACTCTCCTGTTGTATGCATGGTGGGGGGTGGGGGTGGGGGGGGGGTCTGGGATGCTGGACAAAGAGTCCTGATAACACAGCCTCCTGGTTTGTCTGGCTCTGGGACTGTATTCAGACCTGATGGAGAGATGGAACAAAAGCTGCACTGTACCTTGGGCAGGCCTAAGGGAAGCAACTGCCTTCCTTCTGGATGAGACCACAATGAATCGGGATGGAAATGAGTGAGGGGACCAGCCCTCTGAGAAATCTGGCGCCTGACTCCCAAAAGCCCATCAGGCGAGCAGTGGGGATGTCTGAGATAGTAATTCTTATTCATTTAAATGTTGTTTAAAAATGCTTTGAGCATTTTGACATTCACAAATGTAAAGTGTACTACAAATAAAATGCATCATTTATTATTATTATTATTATTATTATTATTATTATTATTATTATTATTATTATTATTATTATTATTATTATTATTATTTTCCGGTCAAACTCTGTTGGGGGCCACAACACAAGTGAGTGACGCAGCTTGTATTGGGCTCTGTTTGTAACAGAAGGATCATTCAGCTTTCTACATAGAAGCCAAAAGGAAGCCAACACACATTAAATTAATGTGAAAAGACGGATGAGAATTTGGACATTTGGACAATATCGTCCCATTTTTGATCACAACTCAGGTATTAGAAGATTTGCTTTACATTGGTGATAAAACAGATTGAATTTGCATTTGAAGCAGAGTTCTTTAGGCATGACCTCCTTCTTCTTTACCTCTGTAAACAACAAACCAAACAGGTCAATGACATGTATGTATCAGGATTATTAATGCCACACATGAAGTTTCTCAGTGGTTAGTACTCTCGCCTCATAGTGAGAAAGTCCTGGGTTAGTTGTTTGGGCCTTCTGTGTGGATTTTGCATGTTCTCCATGTGCATGCATGGCTTTTCTCCAGGTATCCCAATTTCCTCCTGTGATGAACGAGTAACTGATCCAGCTTCAGTCATGTTTCGCTAGAATCCACCCCATGACCTAGAATTGAATAAATGTGTAGAAGTCTGAAAAAAAGCCAACATGACAGCTGAATGTATACGATGGACTTCCACAGAGCCCTACCTCCATTCCCAGTTCTAAATTAAATAAATAATATGACAGTATATTGAACAGGACATTCATGCTGGCTGTAGATGGCGAGTTTTGCGGGACCGTGGTCGGTGGAAGCTGCAGATGCAGAACCGAGAGCTCAGGGCACGGCAGGTCGGAAGATGCTCTGCCCAACGAATTAAGCGGCATTAAAGCAGAGTGACAGTGACAGCTCAGGCCACTCTCCGCCAGCCTTTATCTTCTTTAGTAACCAGCTCCAACAGAAAGCAGACAGGATTAATTTAGAGATTTGGAAGGTTTGGGGTGGGACTCGTCTGTTATAAACATGAAGACATGATAAGAAAAACCTGCAGTTTCATTTAAATTGAACCTGTGAGCAACAGTGGATGTTACAAACCAACATGAGGGTATTGAAGACAGTAATCTGTTCAAAACAGCACTAAATACCCTCATTAACAATCTGACTCCTATTATTGTTTCTGCAAATACAATTACTATTCTTGCATGAGGAAAGAGACTGCACATTCTTCACTTCCACTGCACTATTTGTTGAGACACTGAATATCAAAACAACAGAAGGGACATAATTAAAATGAAAATGTTAAATTAAAAGTGTAATTCCAGGCATTTATTAGGACCCCATGAGGTCAAATGGAGACTTGATCCATGTAGATTCGTGGCTTAAAGAAAGCCTGATAGTGGTTTTGTTTAATGTCATTACTCTCTTAAAGGCTTAAGTTATTTCTTTGTACACTGGAAAACACTGAAAGATATATTGAATGTGTTCTATAAAACAAAACATAGTATTATGATTTATGGTAAATGAATCATATCTTTTATATTATGACGTGAAATAACATGATCTGTTTAACCACGTCGTCAGAAAGCATCAGGAACATCTGACTAAAGCAGATAAATCATTTTCATCACAAACTGGCCGAGCACATTACTTCTAGAAGCTGTCCATACTATATCGTTTTAAATAATGCTAAATGAGACCATGTTTGAAATGAAAAAGAGGTCCAGACCGCACTGAGGCGAGAGCGAGATGAGAGACCACACTGGGATGTTTCCAGGAATCAGGAAATGAAAAGGAGAAGTCACATTCAGTAAATATGGGGAGATTGAGCTTCGTTCTTCAGCCTTGGGGTAAACTGAGAGAGCATCTGCACCCAACGTGACACCCAGTGGAGCACCCCCCTCCCAGTGGAGCACCCCCCTCCCAGTGAAGCACCCCCCTCCCAGGGAAACACCCGCCCACCTAGTGGAGCACCCCCCTCCCAGTGAAACACCCCCCTCCCAGGGAAACACCCCCCCTCCCAGTGGAGCACCCCCCTCCCAGTGAAGCACCCCCCTCCCAGTGAAACACCCCCCTCCCAGTGAAGCACCCCCCCATCTAGTGAAGCACCCCCCCACCCAGTGAAGCACCACGCCCCCACCCAGATTTTTAAACAGAGTTTAAATGTTCAGGCATCGCCCTCTACTCCACTGTCATAATTCTCATTTCCTTCCAATAAACAGAACAGATAACACAGAACAGCCCTGTAACACCACCATCTTTACACAACATCCACAAAGAAACTTTCTCTCTTTTTTTGTTTTTACTTCAGTTAAGAAAGTTACACAAAAGGTGGCAAATTTTTTGACAATAAATAATAAATAATCTTGTTGCACAGGAACAAACAAAAACATTTTCTTCCAGAGCTAACGGTACATTTTTTAACTTATCATTGTCATTATTATTATCATCATCATTAATTTACACATCTTTGGGAAAGAAAAAAAGTCTCGGACGGACACTAACTCACACAAATGTCCCACGAAGCTTGTGGTAAAATAGAGGTATACCTTGTTGCAAATGCTTTTGAGTGGTTGGAGTCATCATGTGGGGATTTTTTTAATGAAGAAAAGCCATTTGTTCCTCTTCCGTATCGTCCTTTTTGCGTAAAAAAAAAAAAAATCAAAGTCAAGTCTTTGTTTTTCATTTGTTTTCCTCTTTTTTGGCAACTGGAACCAGGCATGAAGGAGGAGAGCAGCCAGCGTCCCCCGACCTTTAACGGAGTGTTTTTCGGGCAGAGATGGGTTGGGGGCCGTTGTGTTGTATTTTGTAGGGTTTTTTTTCTTCTTTTTTTTTTTTAATTAAGAAAATCCCATGATTGTCTTCACAGTGTCAAAATTACAACCAGGGGGTTGTTTTGGTGCGGTGGGGGCCGGGTTGTGGGGTCATGGTCGGGCTTGTGTGTGTTCAGAGTTCAGTGCGTCCTCAGGCCTCGATGGGGCTGGACACCATGCTGTTCGGCGTGTCCGGGAGCTGCGACGACATGGACGCCACCTCGCTGCCCGTTGAGTTGGAGCCCGGACCCCCCTCCGAGAAGCTGACCTGCAGGCGGACACAGCCAGGCTTAGAAACATCGGCACCCGCAAATCTGTTCACCAGCAGCTCGTACAGCCGACAGAGGGAACCGCTCACTCCTCCCCCATGCAGCCAGCACACACAACTAATACCCACTCAATGTTTTTTTATTGCTTTCACAAGTTTTTCTTTCCCTTAACACTTACCTCTCACATTGCTTCAGTTTTTCCCAGCTGTAAATATTTGTTTAATTCTTGTGGGAATGTGCTATAAATAAAGGTGCTAATGAGGCGGTCAAACATGTGGTCTACAGCCCAAAACTGACCAACCAGAAGCTCCAATCTGGCCTAAGGCGAGGTTATTAACGTGCATATTTTATCATTGAATCTCTGAATAAAAATAATTGTCATATAGATACTTTCGAATTGGATGGGATATTGAATAAATTGAATTAACAATGATAAACAGGCAGTTGCAGAATGCTGCTGCAGTGAAAGCTCCGAGTGCTTTTGCTGTGTGGTTAGTGATTTGAAGACGTGCCTCCCGCAGGCGGCACACATCTCACAACCTGAGAAACAAAGCAAGTCCCTGTAAAACACTTTTTACAAGACACTTAAGGTGGCCGTGTGTTTTATACAAAGTGAAAGACATTTTTGAACTTATTTGCACTAAAACAGGTGAAATTTTGGAGTTGTTATTTAAGATCCGATGACAGTCTGTGGAATGGGTTTGAGACTGCTATATAAAGCATATCTCATTTGTATTGAATAAAACTTGACCAAAGCCATACATATTTCATGTCTTGAATCCTAAAAATGTCTGCGTGGAAACAAATTCACTTTATTTCCACACTACTGATTCTGTGTCCTAGAACATCATGTGTTTTGGCCAAAAAATTAAGAATCCCCAAATATGACTTTTGGAATGCACATATACTAAACAGTATCAGTTGCATAATAGATATCATCAGTTATGATATTTATATTAGCGTGGGAATTGCCCATTGCAATTCTGACCATTTAGAGAATTGATGCCGGAGCGGTTTCTCTCCATAAACTGAAGATTAGAGGAAGAAATGTGGACGTTACTGAGCTCCTGTTAACTGTAATAAAATACTAACAGTAACATTTGTGAAGAGCAATTTTTACAGGGATAAACAAAATGACTGACAAAATTTCAGCTGTTTCCCCAACTGCCCCACACTCTGAATTCTGCCGACACAAATCTGCTTCAATACCCATACATTTAAACATCTTATACTCAAATGAGCTAAATCAAGCCTTCATTTCTGTAAAACGAGCCAGTGGCAGGATGTGGAAAACCACATGATTTGCCAAAGTGTCTCATGTGTAAAAGTGACAGTTTGAGTCTTGAGACATATTCATTTATTCCGGTAGTCTTGACAGATCGATGTGTTGTTTTCCAGCAGGCCGAGAAAGCACAAGGCACACCTCTGCAGCTGTCATGGCACTAATTGTCTTTAATCTGTCAAGAATTTGACTTAAAAACTGGATAGCAAAATTGTGGGTGTTTTTCATCAGCCACATACCGTACCTTGTCAAGTTACAACAAAAAGGGATCATGATCAAGGTGTTTTAGAAAAGATAGTGTTTGAAAAGAGTCTACGTTTAATTCTGCGTGCAAAGACGCACATACTGAATCCTGCTCTGGTCACAGAATTATCTGGGTTTTTAATCAGCTGAGCTTTAATTCACATGTATCAGTTGCTTCTGCACAACATATTTGTGTATTTTGCAGTAGCCACATATAAGATCATTGGACCCAAAAGCTACTTGTGTTTTCATAGGAATTTAAAGGAATTTCTCTTGAGATTAATTATTAATTTTATTCTATTGGATTCTATTTAAACGGGCCCCTGAAATTAGAGGCTGGTGATCAAGAATTTTTCTCCCTGAATAAAAGGAATTTGCTACACCCTGTACTCAAATGCATTGCAAACATAATGCTATTTTAAATAATGCCATAATGTATGAAACAGTTCCAATTTCTTGTTCCAAAGGACGCACTGTGGACCAAATGGAGCACTCTGCACACAGAAGGCTTATTTCTATTTTAAATTTTAAGAGTTTTTTCTTTTCTTTTTCCATCACTTTTCAATGATTTATTGCAAGTAACCAATTGTAAGATGTTTTATCTTCTGTGGACAATCATATAAATACTCAAATTAAAATCGGTAATATTAGAAAAAGAGATCATATAATTGCTATCAATATGCAGTGAGCATTTGATGCCTTCTGAAATATTGTAATTATATTTCCCACCTTGGCTTTCAACCAGTTTACTAAAGTTAACAAATAACTTGCTCTCAGCAAGAAAAAATGGGATTATTTCTCGTTTCCTAAATGCTGGCCAAATAATCCACTTAAATGAAGGAAGGCACTGCGTATTTTCTGCATCCTCCTCAGAACTCTTGCGCCTAAATTGCAGCCCGTTTAAGAGATTAATTCCAGGAGGAAATCGTGAAAACGAAGACGATAAATCAATGTCGAGCCCAAAACCACTTCTTATTTTTGAATCCAGCCTTTCTTGCTGCATGTTTCCATTAAGATATTTTTTAGTCAAAAAAACAACAACAAAAAACAAAAAAAACTGATAATATCGATTTTAACCGCGTTAAAACAGCAAACGTTCAGAGGATCTCAGGCCGCTTGTTGTGCCGCCTTGATTAAAATGATAATATTAGTCGCTAAATAAAAAAGGAAAACCTCAAAAACTATTCGGATACGGTTCTAAGATTGTTGAAGAATTGTATACTAAGGCAGAACTTTGACAGGCAACCTGGAATAAAATGTGCGCATCGTTCGGAAGGAACCGCACAAATACTTCCTCTAAAATATTGGTGGAAATTCTGGGTTTTAGTCTCGCGGAATACGAGATAACACAAATCAAGCATATTAACGCAAGTAAATTGCTTTTGGCAAAATAAAGAAAACGAAACAAACCTTTAACCTGGGTGGTAAAGGTATTGGTACGCACGGAGGAACCGTCAGAACGCAAACGGAGGATCTACAAATACCAAACGGAATTAAAAGAATAAATCCCAATCCAGAGCGTCTGGAGGACTGATTGAACATTGAGGAGGAAAAAGGGACGAACCAGTTGTTGGAAGGCCGGCTGGTCGATGTCGCTCTGCAGGGCGAAGTCGCTGAGGACCTTCCAGGGCGGCTGGTAGCTCTGCACCTCCACCGGGTTGGCCTGGATGCCGCCGTCGTGCCTCTCCGGACTGGCCGCCACCATCGGGGTGCCCGTCATTCCCTGGATGTTCTGCAGAGTAGGAAAGGGGGGAGGATGATGATGATGAGGAGGATGCTCCCTGGTCATGCACATCTTTGACTTTGTGGGTGTGAGGAGGCTGAGAGGAGGAGGGTGGGGGTGCTGAAGGCGGGGGTGTGCATGGCCTCTGAAATGAATCCGCCGGTCAATCAGCGGATCGATCAGTAAACATGGCGGACAATTAAATTCGGGGACAGTGTTCAGATGTTTATATCGTAGGAGAACTCGTGCCGTGCGCGTGCGCGCTTGACCTCACGTGTCTGTCCGTGCGTAAAGCCCCGCAGACCCTCCGCGGGGAAACCTTCAACTCGCACTGTGTTGGAGGCCGCTCCGGGATCGTGTTGGTTAGGATTATTTATAACTTTGGTTTGCGGGAAAGCATTTCTTCAGCCAGTAGTTCCATTTCAGCAAGTTGTAGTCAGTGTGGGGTCGCGGGGGGGGGGGGGGGGGGGGGGTATTTTGGCTACGACTGAAACAGGTTTCTGATTAAATGTGTCCGATTCTTTTTTTATTTTTTTTCTGTCAGTGTTGACAAGATCGGGCTTCCAGCGGCTCTCACCGTCTTGTCGTTGGGTTGTTGCTGCTGCAGCTGCTTCATCAGCAGGCTCCTCTTCTTGTCCTTGCACCGCTTGTTCTGGAACCAGACCCGGATGACCCGCGGGCTGAGGCCGGTCATCTCCACCAGCTGCTCCTTCATGAGGGCGTCCGGTCGCGGGTTGGCGTTGTAGCATGTCCGCAGCGTGTGCAGCTGCTTCTCGTTGAGCACCGTCCGGACCCGTGTGGTCTTCTCAGGCTGCTTGTGGACGTGCGGTCGCAGGGCGGGCTGCCGCGCAGAGATTGGTTCTGCTGTTGGGAAAGGATGAAGGGCGACAGGAGAGGACATTAACCAGGAGCAAAAACATAAAAATAAACATACAAAAATATTTCCCAAAAAAAAGACTAAGACGCATGGTCAGGCCTTTTTTATTTTCCTTTTCCCAGCTGCATCGGTGAACTTTCGATGCCAACTGAGTCGATCTTGAGTTTAATCTGAAGCCTCCTGAATCCGTGGACAGCAGTATATTTTTCTGAATATACGGTCTTTTAAGGAATTCTCCAATACAAACATATGTTCTGTTGTTTGCGCGTCAGGCTTGGAAAATATGAACGAAAGCGGCTTTGATTGACCACAGCTGACCCGAGGCCGCCAGCCCACATCAAAACGCAGCAGCAGGACAGACTGGATGCACTCTGTAACGTCCAGCCGAGCAATCGAATGCAAATAGGGATCAACGAAACGCATCCAAATTCGCTTTTGGCGCATTCCCCATCGGCGCTGATAACTTTGTGTATTTCTGACCATCTAATCTAATCTTGCAGCCAAAGCAGTGCTTCAGAAAGCCACCAAGTGGCATACACAGGCGGGATAAGTTCTCTGTTAGGCGATGGTGCTGGGAGAAGCGGATAACACTTCATTTAAAATGTAACTCAAACTTAAATCACTATGACATTACTGTGCGGCCAATCTGAAAGACGGGAGGTGCAGTTCGTTTTTAAAATGAAATATCAGTCCGGTGCGCATGGGACAAGTCACAGCGGGGTTTCTTTTCAGAGAAATGATGCTTCCACACATTCGTTCAGACACACCAGAGAGAAAAGTGGAGCCTGCGCTCTCAGATGGGCCGAGGCGTCTCCAGGACTGTTACCTGCCATCTGCAGCGGTCTGGCGGGGTGCAGCGGGCTGAGCGGGTCCCCGGGGCCCAGGCTGGCCCGCTCCACCACGTCGTGGTCGGCCCGACAGAAGAGACCGTCCTCCCGGAGGGCGAACTCGTCCCCCGGAATGAGCTGCCGGCTGCAGGCCACGCAGCGAAAACACTCGATGTGGTAGACCTTGGAGCGGGCCCGCATCACGAAGTCGTTCTTGCTGAAGCCGATGTTGCATTTCGCGCATTTTATCCCGTATAACCTGCAGACACACACACACACACACACACACACACACACACACACACACACACACACACACACACACACACACACACACACACACACACACACACACACACACGTCCCGATCAGTGTGACTGCACCGAGTCAGCGCGCAATAATAATAATAATAATAATAATAATAATAATAATAATAATAATAATAATAATAATAAATAATACTACTAATAATAACAATTTTAAATTAAAATGCATAATTACTTTGGTGTGAATACTAGCAGCTTAATGACTGTAGTTTCATTATTGGTCATATTATAATTAATACTTGAATACGTTGTCATGCTGCACCTCCAATTTCTACTTTTATTTCGAATTACGGTGAATTGCTTTTTGTACGCCGCAGTTTCATCAATTTCTACTTATTTTTATTTCAGTTTTCACACAGTTCACTAAAAACTAGTATAAAACTGCAACTGCCGGGTTGTAGGTTGATACTGAACTGAACGGGCTGTGATAACGTCAAATCTGTGCGCAATTTACAGGCTAAAAGATTCTTAAGAATACGATTGTTTTACTTTTCTGTATATTTCTGCATATGTCCCTTCTTTTTATACAGAGGCTACATCAAGTAACAATCAATCGAATTGATGAATGCGTGTGTAATGTGAGTTTTACGCGCAGGTTTTGAACCCTTCCTCGGGTTTTGCGCAAATAATTCACATAGAACCGTTTCAGCAGAAAAAAAGTAATGCTCCAAAAAGACGTAAATAAATCCAGATCATCTCAATCAGATGGAAGCAAACTATTCAAAACAAAATGAAAATTCCATATTCCGAGCTGCTCCAGAGAGTGTGGATAGTGGTGGTGGGGTAAAGATGAGCTGGCCCGTCCCGTCCCTACCTGATGTAGTCCCGTTTGCAGTATGTCTTTCCGTCCCGGACAAAACAAGTGCACGATTCGTCCAGGTACTGGCTGCACTCAGCGCATTTGAGGCAGGCTGCGTGCCACTCCAGGTCCGGGGACACGCGCAGGATGTATTGGTCGTGGATCTGGTTCCCGCAGCCCACACACAGAGAAACCAGCCGCTTCTCTGCAGGAACACACACAGCGATCACACACTGCACAGAATTACCTGTTTATTATTATTATTATTATTATTATTATTATTATTATTATTATTATTATTATTATTATTATTATTATTATTATTATGTTTAGGTTGTGTTATTTAGCTCCAGTAAAATCCAGCATTTTCTTTAACAGGCCGAGAAAATATCTTTAAACACATCAAAGCTTAAGTCAACTCTCAACTATCTGCACTTCTTTTCTTTTCTCATCTCCAGAAGCTCCAGAAGCTCCAGAAGCTCCAGAAGCTCCAGAAGCCTCCGGGATGGATGTCTTACTTTTCGGCGGGTCCCCCATGTCCCCCATGTCCACAAAGTAAGGCGACGTTAGGTCCACTGTCACAGCGGGCTGCGGGTGCCTGGAAGCCGGGTGTGTGCGGGGTGTGTGCGGGTCGCTGCTCCGCTGCTGCCGCGGGGCCGATGGATGGGGGCCGGCTGTGCGGTGTGTGCGGTGTGTGCGGTGTGGTGGGGTGGTGTGTGTTGTTGCTGTCCGGCTCGGAGAGGGGAGTGTGTGTGTATTTGTGAGTTGCCGGGGTGTGTGTGGAGCTCTGATCCTGACAAGCTCCCAGGGCTGACGTAGGACATCAGCACGTCATCTGCATGAGCAGCTGATTGGCTCCGCCGACACACGCACACACACACACACACACACACACACACACACACACACACACACACACACACACACACACTCAGAGTTTTGTCCTCCGTCTAATTTTTTTCTTGTAGTTTTTGTTTGGTGCTGGGCGGCCTACTGTGCACACAATAGTGGCCATAAATAAAACACACTTTATATCTCAATTTTTACCTTCTTATTTGAACTGGACTCGCAGTAGGAGGCCAGGAAGAGGAAATCACACGTTTAAACAAATACATTCATATTTTTACCAAAACTCCTTATCAATGATGGGAGAGGACCGAGACAAACAGACGCAATTTCAAGAGCTCTTTTTGGAGAGGTGACGAAATGTAATAGTTTAGCAGGGCAGGATATTTTTACAGGGACTGTGTGGGGCTGTTGGGGTTCAAACTCCTCTGAACATTGCGATTTTCCTTTGTGACACAACTGAAGTAACCTCTTTTATTAAAGGTTTTTGAGGCATGTATAGCATATTTGATGTTTTAAATCAATAATAATAATTGCTTTGTGATTTAGGCTAAATAACACTCCGTGGAGGTCAAATTAAACTGAGGATGGAGGCTCTTTTACCAGAGCAGCAGGGCCCAAAAAATAATTATTTGTTTCAGATAGCTTCTGGCCATTAGTTTGAGAAGCTGTTGAAAGGCTGCGTGCTGGTCCAGCTATAATAAATAAGCACGTCAGCTGGTTTGTGCGATCATATTTAAACTTTCAACCAACTGGGTAGGTTTTGTTGTTGTTGTTGTTGTTTTTTAACACACAGTCATGTCCACAGGATAAAGTAACCCTTATAAATATGCACAAGTATGATTTTAATAGTCTATCAATTCTAACAGATATTTAGTAAAAGAGAAATAATAAACACAAAAACATGCATCTGTCTGCTAACCACTGAGATCAAGTAGTCTATCAAACATGAGTTTATTAGTATTTTCTGAGGTTTTTCTTTAATATAGAATAATATGAGGGGGGTGGTGGCCTTCTTTCAAAGCGCTTCACACAAACTGATCACCGGCCTGCTGTCGATTTATTAAGGACGTTGTTTTAAAAGGTACCACCTGCCGGGGTCACATACAAGAAAGAGAACAACTTTTCTTAGATTAATGCTTGTGATCTCACTGATGATGCCATCTGAACAGCGTGTGCGCGTTTAAGCACACAAATTTAAAAAAAAAAAAAAAAAAGCCCGCACGCGCTTGAAATCAGAGCGCGCGCTCGCGCCCTCTTGTCTAACCGACTGCCGCGGGGGCGCGCACCAGCGGACAGACGACACCCGCAGCAGGATTTTCCAACACACTCTTTAATGTGGAAACAAGTAAAACACAGAATTAGAGAAACAGGCCAACAGGCTGAGTGATAAACAAACACTGGGAAGAAACGTCTTGTTAAATGTTGTTGTATTTATATTTAACCAGGTAAGCCATTAAAACAATTCTTATTTACAATGGCAGCCTTGCAAACAGGGTATTTGAAAGAGAAGATGAAGGGAAGGAAAAGAGAGAGTACTCAGTTAAGATTGTCAGCACAGCATCAATGGTTTATAGTATAATTAGAATTATATAATTATTCTATGTTTTATATATATATAATCATATAACATAATATTCCAGTCAGACAAAACACAAGAAATCCAGCAGGAAGTTGGTGGGACAGGAATAGTGTATTTTTTAAACTGTTGATTATAGGGACATTTAATCATGTCTTTCCTAATAAATGGTCAAGTTGGAATGTTTTTAGTGTTGTTTCTGGATATTTCCAGCTTGTGTATTAATAATTTGCTCATTACAAAGAATTTCAGGAATGTTTATTAGAATAAGAAGAGCAAAGGGCTGTAAACGACATGTGTGTCATTCTGTTTAAGAGGGTGAGAGACATTCTACATGAGAATCAACCAGCCAGTTTCACAACTGTGCAAAGATGGTCAGTTTACAGAGGAATACTGTGTGCAGTGGGGTGTTGTGGAGCACAACATCCAATTTGTATAACGGTGATTGAACTAACATATAGTATAACAGGCTGTTATACTATATGTTAGAGATTCACGAGCTATCACAAAATACATATCACAAAAGAACTGTGATTATTGGTGTTTCCTTTCATTGCCCATTCATGCTCATTGACAGGATTTTAATGTGAAAGAAAAGTATGAAAAAAAAAAACTTGTGAAGTTTAAACTTAAAACAATTTCATGGATTGACAGCATAAATTGTTTCATATCATTGTCACAAACCTAGCGGACTCAAAAGCAAGTGGACACAACAAATCAGTTGAAAAGAGTTTATTTTCAATAACCAGAATAAAGGTGGCCAAGAGGGCGAGGCGAGAGCAAATTCAAAAAAACAGGTAGACGTCCGACAAATACTGAGTCAAAAACACCGAGAAAACAGGAGGAACAGTGAGACTGGAGGAGGCAGAGGGAACAGGTGAACCCCAAAGGTTATCCAGACACATGGAGGACAGACAATCAGACAATTGCTCTCTCACACACACACACACACACACACACACACACACACACACACACACACACACACACACACACACGCACACAAAGACCATGGAGACAATTCACACACACAAAGAAGAACAGGGGGCGGACCCAGACTTCAGTGGGGTCAGATGGTACAGACCACAGACCTGACAGTGGAATAGGTGGACACTACTCCAGCAGCGTCAGCTCCTCCAGCACCGTCAGCCCCTCCAGCACCATCAGTCCCTCCAGTGCCGTCAGCTCCTCCAGCACCGTCAGCCCCCCCAGCGCTGTCAGCCCCTCCAGCGCCTGCTTGACCCTCTTCTCAACCTCCCAGAAGACGGCACCCACCTCACAGGAGGAAGCAGAATCGTGCCGGGTTCGTCTGAGTCAGGTGAGGGGTCAAACAGATGCGAGAGGGTGTTGGGTTTGTGGGTTTTGGATTCAGGATGGTAGGAGTGGGTAGATTTATACGTATTAAAGAAGAGCGCCCACCCGGCCTGGCAAGAGTTCAACCTCTGAACTTTGTGCATGTGCTCAGATTCTTATGGTCGGACCTGGCCGGATGTTTAACCCCCTTCAACCAGTGGCGCCACTCCTCCTGTAGGACATCATTACCAAAGGAAGTTGGGCTAGAAGGTTATGTGTTCGTCTGCATGTATTTACTTATTGTAGGTAGGTAGGTAGGTAGGTAGGTAGGTAGGTAGGTAGGTAGGTATTTTACCAACTTTTCACAAAAACTACTCACCGAAATTCCATGAAATTTTCTGGGATGATTTGTCATCTTCCAAGAACCAATCAAATAGATTTTGGGATGCTCACGGATAACTGTTTTCAAATACATCCCAAAAAACAGTGGGAAAAAAGTCCCATACACAGCGGATGAGAGAGGCACCTCATGTAGATCAAAGGAGATCACCGTCTGTTGCCATGGAGACGCTCCCTGCTCAGTGTTTAACACAGTGATGTAGCTACCTGACAGGCTAACTATCAATATAAGCTAATGGCTATCAAGCTATTGATGCTAACTCAGTAAAGTCTGCACTCTACCAAGTGTAGCTCTAGTTAACAATTCAATTCAACTTTATTTATGTATCTAGTGCAAAACACAACACAGTCATCTCAAGGCACTTTTACAGTCAAAACACAAGAATTCAACATGAGCAAGCATGAGGCACCGTGGAAAGGAAAAACTCCCCCTTTTTAGTAGGAAGAGAGAGAGAGAGAAAGCACAGACAGGGAGAGGTCACTATTACATGTCAATGACATGTAATAGTGACAAATTGTGAGTGAGAAAGGAAAGAAGCTCAGTGGAGCTCCTCCATCAGTCTAAACCTCCATCAGTAACCCTCCATCAGTAAACCTCCATCAGTCTAAACCTCCATCAGTAGACCTCCATCAGTCAAAACCTCAATCATTAAACCTCCATCAGTCTAAACCTCCATCAGTAAACCTCCATCAGTCTAAACCTCAATCATTAAACCTCCATCAGTCTAAACCTCCATCAGTAAACCTCCATCAGTCTAAACCTCAATCATTAAACCTCCATCAGTCTAAACCTCCATCAGTAAACCTCCATCAACTGGACTAGAAAATGTTCCAGGGTGAAGCAGCCTCACTGTAGCTTCATTAAATAGAAACCTTCACAGTAGAGACTGAGTCAGCCTTTCTACTGAACCTAGAGCTGCTTCCTGAGGGGAGGAGCCTGAGAGCTGGAAGCTCCGCCTCCATTCTACTGGTATACACTGAGGGTACGTACTAAAAGTCCCTCCTATGTCCTTACCTATCGACTATCCAGGGTTTACCTGGATGACATCACGGGGTTAAGGAAAGGTGTTAGGAGGCTTCCTAAAGGAGTTAGTGAAAGGTGTTAGGAGGCTTCCTAAAGGAGTTAGTGAAAGGTGTTTGGAGGCTTCCTAAAGGAGTTAGTGAAAGGTGTTAGGAGGCTTCTTAAAGGAGTTAGTGAAAGGTGTTAGGAGGCTTCCTAAAGGAGTTAGTAAAGGTGTTAAGAGGCTTCCTAAAGGAGTTAGTGAAAGGTGTTAAGAGGCTTCCTAAAGGAGTTAGTGAAAGGTGTTAGGAGGCTTCCTAAAGGAGTTAGTAAAGGTGTTAAGAGGCTTCCTAAAGGAGTTAGGAAAGGTGTTAGGAGGCTTCCTAAAGGAGTTAGTGAA
The DNA here is from genome assembly GCF_963383615.2 of Lipophrys pholis. NCBI lineage: Eukaryota > Metazoa > Chordata > Actinopteri > Blenniiformes > Blenniidae > Lipophrys > Lipophrys pholis. Next base: position 32,491,176 of record NC_137638.1, on the reverse strand, counting down.
AAGTGATCATGGTGGTGTGGCAGTCGGACAGCACTTTCACTTAGTGACGTCATAATAATGCGACGGCGGAGCAAGTTAAGTTCCTAGGCTAAAGGAGGTTCTAAAGGAAGCATCAGTGGTCCCTAGGCTAAAGGAGGTTCTAACAAAGGGGTTCTCAATTCCGGGCCTCGAGGGCTGGTGTCTTACATGTTTTAGGTTTCTCCTAGCTGCGACACACCTGAATCCAATAAGGGGCTCATTACTTAGCTTTTTTACAAGCTAAACGATGACATCAACATCAGATCGAGGTGTGCTGAAGCTGGGAGAGAGCAAAAACTTGCAAGGCCCTTGAGGCCCAGAATTGAAAACCCCTGTTTGAAAGGAAGCATCAGTGGTTCCTTTGCTAAAGGAGGTTCTAAAGGAAGCAACGAGCCTCCTTTACTTTGCTTATTAGTTAAGGAGATAGGAGGGACAATTTAGACGTACCTTTCTACTGAACCTGTAGCTGCTTCCTCATGGGAGGAACCTGAGAGCTGGAAGCTCCACCTCCATTCTACTGATAGACACTGAGGATCGAGGATGTCCCTGGAAGACACCCACGACTTATCCTCGGCTCTGTAACTCCCCTAGTCAACTAGGTATTGGTGACCACGACCCTGACAGCGGATCACCAGCAGCTTGCGGACTGTGTAAGCCAGGCCCCCGTCCACAAACTGAGGAGGAAGGGGAGTTCTGGAGGCAGGAACAAGAGGCCTCTTCTTAACAGGTTTGACCTGGCTAACATGAAACGTGGGGTGGACACTCATGGTTCTGGGGAGCTTGAGTAGAACAGATACTGGATTGACTGTCTTGGCAATGAGGAAGGGGCCAATGAAGTGAGGGGCCAACTTGTAGGAAGGCCCCTGGAGATGAAGGTTTTAAGTAGATAGCCACACCCTCTGCTCCACCTGGTAGGAGGAGGTTGGCCTACAATGATGGTCTGCTAAAACAATGTGGCGGGCAGCTGCCCTTAGGAGATTGCGCTGGGTGATGAGTCATCCACGTCGACACCTACGTACCAAAGCTGCGGCATCTCCAGGACTTGGTTCTGGTCTGGTCTGACCGTTTGTCGGAGGTTGGTAGCCAGACGACAGACTAGTAGGAGCACCAATAAAGGAGCAGAACTCCATCCAGAACTGGAAGCTAACTGGGGCCCACGGTCAAAGACAATGTCCAGGGTAAAGCCATGGAGGTGGAATACATGGTGTAGTATGAGTTTAGCTGTCTCCTTGGCTGAGGGAAGTTTGGACAGAGGAAGTGAACCATCTCAGAAAAGCAGTCTACAAAGATGAGGATCATTGTTTGACCATCAGACATGCTGAGTCCAGTGACAAAGTACAGGGAGATATGAGACCAAGGGTGGGATGGTACTGGAAGGGGGATGGGTTTCCCAGCAGGAGGAGAATTAGCCGACTTTGAGCGAGTGCGGATGGGACAGGCAGCAAGGATGTACTCCTTAACATCCTTTTGCATTCTTGGGCCACCACAAATGCTGATGAATGGAAGCGGTGGGTCGTGTGATCCCCGGGTGGCCTGTCAGCTGGAAGGTGTGACCCCAGTGGAGGACCTGCATCCAGAGAGGAGAAGGTACAAACAGGCGATTATTGGGGCACGAGCGTGGTACCTCACAATTCTCCAGAGCATTCCCCCAAGTGATTGCACCCATGATACAGGACACTGGAAGGATCGGTTCATGCTCCATCTTGATGTCCTCTGGGTCATAAACACAGGACAAGGCATCAGGCTTTACATTCTTGCTGACCGGTCTTATAGGTCAAGGTGAAGAGGAACCGGCTAAAAAACAGACTCCATCGTGCTTGTCGAGGATTGAGACACTTGGCTTACCGGAGGTACTCCAAGTTCCGGTGGTCAGTCCAGATGACGAAGGCAACCTCAGCACCCTCCAGCTAATGGTCAAACTCCTTCAAAGCCAACTTAATGGCCAATAGTTCTCTGTCGCCAATGTTTTAGTTCTGCTCTGCAGAGGACAGTCTCCTGGACAGGAAGGCACATGGATGAAGGCGGTTGTCAGTGACTGACCTTTGAGAGAGGACGGCTCCGACCCCGATGTTAGAAGCATCGACCTCCACAATGAATTGCCATTTGGTATCTGGCTGGACAAACACTGGGGCAGAGCAGAAGGTTCTTTTCAGGAGTCTGAAGGCCTTATCCGCCTCGACGTCCTCGACGTCCAGGAAAAGGTCACCTGGGAAGAGGTCAGACTATGCAGAGGGGCAGCGATGGAACTGAAGCCACAAATTAACTTCCTATATAAATTTGCAAATCCCAAGAAGCATTGCAGTTGTTTTCGATTGACAAGTGTAGGCCACTCAGCAATAGCCTTTCCCTTCCCAGGATCCATGCACATGTCTCCCTGAGCCACAATGAATCCAAGAAACGAGACACTGGAAACATGAAGCTCACATTTCTCTGCCTTCTCAAAGAGTTGGTTGGCGAGAAGTGAGAAGAGTGAGAACCTGGTGCACATGCTGGACGTGAGACTCCAAATCTGACTAGAAGATTAGAATATAATCCAAATAAACGAACACAAAAATATTCTAAAATTCCCGTGGGAAATCATTAATCAGGGCCTGGAAGGTTGCTGGGGCATTACAGAGCCCAAAGGCCATCAGAAGGTATTCGTAGGGACCTGAGGGGGTGTTGAAAGCGGTTTTCCACTCATCCACCTCTCAAATCAAAGAAGGCCGAACGACCCCTGAGGCGAGGGCTGAGTCGATGTCGTCCTTCATGGCCTCCTGCTCTGGCCTGAAAAGAGAGTAGATACGCCCCCTGGGGGGAAAGGTACTTGGCAGGAGGTTGATGGCGCAGTCGTAGGGATGGTGTGGTGGAAGGGAGGTGGCCCGGGTCTTACTGAAAACCTCCCTGAGGTCTGTGTAATAGTCTGGAACGTTGGTGAGGTCAGACAAGTCCAGAGCTGCTGAGGGCGAAGTCACAGTTGCAACGAGGGATGTTGTCCTGGATGTGTGAGACTGAGAGAAGCAGTGGTTATCACAGTAGGGTCCCAGCTCAGAACCTGACCCGTGTTCCAATCCAGATGGGGGGTATGTTTCTGGAGCCAGGGCAATCCCAAGACAATAGGGTGCTGGGGGACTTAAAAATATGAAACTGAATTGTCTCTGTGTGGTTGTCGGGGAAACTAACCTGGACTGGCTGAGAGTAATGGGTGATCATGGTAAGTCGTCTTCCGTCCAGAGCCCGTGCCTCAATAAGTTTAGGAAGAGGAGCAGTTCTCAGTCAGATCCACCAACACGTCCTGCTGAGACCATACAGAGGAAAAACTAATTGTTACTTACAGAAATTCAGAGTATGGTCCAGGAGGACGGTACACTAGGACAAGTAGAACTGCTGCTGGGTTTTCTGGTCAGAGTCATGAGATTCAGAGTGAGACTACTCCTCCTCCTCCTCATCCAGTTTCTCGGCTGATATGATGATTAACATGAGTAGTGGGCGTTGCTTCATTTAGGCTGAGATATTCCAGGTCTCAGTGAGGGGACATAGATCACATTTGTGATCTATTATAAAATCACTTACAAGTAAAGATTTGGATGATAGAGAACGCATATATGGAAGACTGCCGTCTATGTATCGACATTGCCGCCCTGCAGGAAACCAGACTGGCAGACGACAGATCCCTGCGGGAACGGAACTCCACGTTCTTCTGGCAAGGGAAGAAAGCCGATGAGCAAAGAATCCATGACGTGGGCTTCACAGTGAAGAACTCCCTGCTGTCCATCATCGAGCCCTCAACAGGGGGGACTGAGAGACTCCTGATTCTGAAAATGTCAACAAGAACGGGCGTGGTAAACCTTGTGTGCTCTACTCTGTGCTCTACTGCAGATGAAAAGGCCCAATTCTATGATGCCTTGACTTGATTGTCCGAAGTGTACCCAACAAAGAAGCACTCTTCATCACGGGAGACTTCAATGCAAGGGTGGGTGCAGACTGTGAAGCCTGGCCTTCAGTAATGGGACGTCATGGGACTGGGAGGATGAATGAGAATGGTCAGAGACTCCTCGAGTTGTGCTCCTTCCACAAACTCGCAGTAACGAACACCTTCTTTTTTTTTTTTTTTTTATTCTTCAAACACAAGGACCGACTGAAAGTATCCTGGTGTCATCCAAGATCCAAACACTGGCATCAACTGGACATGATCCTGACCAGGAAGAGAGACCTGAACAGCACAAAGAACACCCGGAGCATGCACAGCGCGGACTGCGACACGGACCACATCCTCGTCCGTTCCAAGGTCAACCTTACCCCACGCAAGATGCATCACTCCAAGACCAAGAGCCTTCCACGCATCAATGCCAGCCGAGTTTCCTGCAAACTTGTATCCCAGAGACTCCAAGAAACACTCAGAACATCACTGGTGTTGGAGCCAAAATCCTTTGTTCACTCATTTTAATTGATTTATAGTTTGAACGGTTTAAATCAATTTCAATGATTTTAACACTTTGAGTAATTTAATACTCTTATGGGTTGTTGACGAAAGAATGCAGGTTTACTGCTGGGATAACCCGCATTGCTTTTAAATAATTTTTCGGTGTTTTATTGCATTTTTCATGGCTAATTATTCGCACTATTATTGATTACTCAGTTAACTTAATCACAACTTGAATTGATTTATTACTCAGTTAATTTAATTATAACTTGAATTGCCTCTAAAGCTATTGGTCGCTGACTTCATTGCAGATAGATAATTCATATTCTTTATTAATTAATAAATTGATAAATTTATTTAATTAATAATCAAGATTGCTTTCAATCATTTTTAAGTGGTTTTCTTGCAGCTCAGCATCCAATTATCCAGCATTATTAATTCATAAATCGCAAGTTTATCCAATTGATAATTCTAACTACATTTAATTCATTTTCAGTGGTTTAGCGCATTCAAGTAACTCATTGTATTAATTAGTAAACCACGACTTTACTTAATTAAGTCCAACTCTTTCTTGATTACTTCTGATTGTTTCTAAATAAATAACCAAATTTTTTGAATTAACAATCCAGTCTAAATTACTTGCAGATCACCCTCGGTGGTTCACTCCACTGAAGTAATTTAGCCTCCCTTCAATTATTAATTTACACATCTCAGATTTGTTTCATCGATAACTTGAATCATAGATTACTTTCCGTAATTTAATCAGCACTCGTAATCAAGTACTGTTGTTAATTGATTGGTCAATGGCCATTTGTGACGCCTAGCAGCTTGAGTTATTCCCAGGTTACTTCAGCGAGTCGCCTCCTGTGGGTCCACAGATGCTTCGGTAGTTCACACCACTGACCCGCAGTTGTCAACAAAGGAGTGACCAGTCACTCCTAATGACCAGTCACTCCTATTGACAGGTCGTGTCACTGGTGGACCGCCTTAGCGATCTGGCACCTGTGGAGGTTCCTCCCGTCAGGTAACCCTTTATAGCTCAAAGCCGTTGGCCGACAACTGAACATTTACTTTAATCAACCCTTATGGCCTTGCATAACTTACAATTGGCACATTGCCTTAGTAATCTATTACTCCAGTAATCCATTACTTTGGTGGTCTACCGCTAGTGATCAGTAATTGTCAACCAGTAAATAACAATTTACTTCTGTTTGATGATTCGTTTATATGTAAATGACCTCTGATGGTGTAGAACCTTCCAGTAACTTATCACTAGGGAAATTTGCATATTCTGATCAAATGCTGACCCCAACACTGGGAAAAGGCCACCAAGAGCGTCCCACTAAAGACCAAGTTGGGTGAGAGCATCACCGACAAGAAGAAGCAGATGAAGCGGTGGGTGGAGCACTACCTCGAGCTCTACTCCACACAGAACTGTGTGACCAATGTAGTGTTGGATACCTTCAGCCAGCTGCTTGTCCAAGATGAACTGGACGATGAGCCCACAGAGGTAGTACTGAGCAAGGCCATTGACTTTCTCTCCAACCGGGAAAGCTCCCGGAAAGGATGGCATTCCCCCGGAGGTGATCAAGGCAGGGAGAGAAGTCCACATAGAAGACCTCCATGAACTGTTTTGCCTGTGCTGGAGAGAGGGCTCCGTACCACAGGACATGTGCTGCGCCAAGAAAGGGACTCTGAACAAAAACAAAGGTGACAGAAGTGACTGCAACAGCTACCGGGGAATTTCCCTGTTGAATATTGTCGGCAAAGTCTTTGCCAGAGTCGTCTTTGCCCGCCTGCAGGTCCTTGTGGCACGGGTGTACCCCGAGTTGCAATGTGGGTTCAGGGCAGGCAGGTCCACCATCGACATGATATTCTCCGTGAGACAGCTGCGAGAGAAGTGCCAGGAGCAAAACAAGCCACTCTTCCTGTTCCAACTCCTGAAGAAGATCCCTGGAAGCTGCACTCCATCATCAAATTGTTCCACACTGACATGCAGAGCACGGTGTGCTACAATGGAGCAGCATCAGACCTGTTCTCCATCAACAGCGGAGTGAAGCAGGGCTGTGTGCTTGCCCCAACCCTCTTCGGGATGTTCTTCTTGATGCTCCTGTCCCATGCCTTCAAGGAGAATGAAGACAGAGTCTACCTGCACCCTCGGTCCGATAGCAGGCTGTACAACTTGGCCAGGCTCTGAGCCAAGACCAATGTCAGGCACGTCACCATCAGGGAGTCCTTCCTAGCCGACGATGGTGCCATCACAAGGAATGCTGGAGAAGCACTCCAGAGGCTGATCGACCGCTTTTCCCTTGCGTGTGATGAATTTGGCCTCGCGATCAGCATCAAGAAAACAGAGCTGTTGGGACAGGGAACTCACTTCCCTCCAAGCATCCACATAGGGAGTCAGGAGCTCAGCGCAGTTGATTGGTTCCAGTACCTGGGATCCACCATCAGCTCGAACCTCTTCCTCGAACCGGAGATCAGCTCCAGGATTGCCAAGGCCTCTGCAGTGATGTCCAAGCTCCACAAGCGGGTGTGGGCCAACAACAAGCTGATGGTGAACACCAAGATGCAGGTATACAGAGCCTCAGTCTTGTCCATGCTCCTCTACTCCAGCGAAACCTGGACACCATATGCCGCCAAGAGGCGACCGAACAGCTTCATCTCCACTGCCTTTGACGCAACCTGGAGATCAGATGGCAGGACCGGATCCCCAACACTGATGTGCTCAAGCACGCAGGACTGGCATCCAGCTTCACCCTCTTGAGTCAGAGCTGTCTTCGCTGGCTGGGCCACGTCCGCCGAATGGAGGACAGCCAAATACCAAAGGACCTGCTCTATGGCAAACTCTCAGGAGGTTTCAGACCCCAAGGTCGCCCCCAGCTGCGCTTCAAAGACATCTGCAAAAGAGATATGAAGAGTGCTGGAATCAACACGCAGTCCTGGGAAAGCCTTGCAGAGTCTCGGGACTCCTGGAGGGCCACTGTGCACAGCGGCACCAAGCACGCCGAGCAGGACCGCACTGACCACCAGGGGAAGAAGAGAACCGCCCGCAAGTCCAGAGCTGCCCACAAGTCCAGCTCCACAGACCAGGCGGCGAAGACCCACACCTGCAGTCTCTGTGGCAAAGACTGTCACCCCTGCATCGGACTTCACAGCCGCACGAGAAGATGCAGCGTCCGGACCTGATTAGACATGCATGCTGGGATGAAGTCCGTCAGGAGGAAGAAAGAGGGACGGTTCCAGAACAAGTTAAAGTTATCAACAAAACCTAGACTGTGGTTCTGCAGGCGGAAGTCAGAAACGTGTTCAGCCTTAAAATTCTGCTGAAGCGAGCTGAGCCTCAACCAAGTGTGGGAATGGGCCCGGAGATAAAAACAGACTTTCCACAGTTACTTCAAAAGTTAAAAAGCTCATTAAAGTCCTTCCTAGTCACTTTGGATTGCCGGTGGGCCGTATCATTAGTACCCGTATCAAAGCTCCGGGAGCTCATCACCGGGACTGTGGCTCCGGGGAGACAGTGTGTGATCATGTTGAAGAAGAGGATGTTTCTGGTGATGGAATCTCCTATCATTAATATTCTTGGAGAGAAGAGAGGACGAGGAGCAGGTGGTGGGTGAGGATGAGGAGGTGGCCGGGCAGCTGGTTCTGTGGTGGGGCTGTGACGGTGACGGGAGCGGAGCAAGGCAGACTGCCGGAGTGTCTTATCACCGCTTCCCGCCGCAGCAGCCATGATGAGAGGGTCGCTGGTCGTCCAGATTAAAGAGAGGTCGCTCCAGCCCTGGTACCCAACGATGATGAAGAAGATGCAGGGGGGGCAGGAGGAGGGAGATCCAGGTGGGAAGGTACAGGAGGAGAGAGATCCAGGTGGGGAGCTACAGGAGGAGGGAGATCCAGGTGGGGAGCTACAGGAGGAGGGAGATCCAGGTGGGGAGCTACAGGAGGAGGGAGATCCAGGTGGGGAGCTACAGGAGGAGGGAGATCCAGGTGGGGAGCTACAGGAGGAGGGAAATCCAGGTGGGGAGCTACAGGAGGAGGGTAAGATGGAGCAAGATATGATCCCCAGAAGGCATGGTTTATTTGGATGGTGCATATAGAAGTTAAAATGGTAGGGGATACAGAGCTGAAGGTGAGGGAACCTGTTCGGGCTTGCAACCTCACCTTCTGCCGGTTTGGGCGTAGACTCTGCACCCCCCCCTAGTCTGATCCGATGAATCCAGAGAAATCCAATGAGTCCAGAAAAATCACTCTTGTCTGTTTCTAAGATAAGCTTTAAAATGGGTGTGAGGGAAACATAAAGATTCTTCTGTAAGAAAGATCAACACAAACAAAACTACATTTGTTTGCTGCTCCGCTGCTCTGCAGCTCCGCTGCTCTGCAGCAATCACACATAAGGAGGAGAAGTCAAGGAGCCTGAAACGAGAGACAGCATGAACTACAAAATAAAACAGGAAACGAGACAGAAATGTGCCCTGTGACAATTCCCACGCGTTATTTTTATTATTTTCTCTATAACCACTGGGTGTCGCTGTAGATTTCAGAAAGCTGGTTCAGCGTCTCTTCCTCCTCGTAGGTAATGATAACTCCAGCGGTAACTCCGCCCCAGTTGATGGCGTGTCATATCCCGCTCTGGCTCCGCTCTGGCTCCATTCTGGCTCCACTCTGGCTCCGCTCTGGCCCAGCAATGAAGTGGGGCCAGCGTAGCACCAGTTTAGCCCCTGACAGGCCAGGGCTTTGGTGGTGGAAAGACAAAGAAGGGGTGATAAGTCTGGCCCTGGCTCTAAAGTAGCACCGGGTTGTTTTTGGTGGAAAAGCCCCCATTCAGTCCTTGGTAACTGATGCAGGGGCAAAGTCACTACAGGGAGAACTGGCTTGTGGCAGTTCATTCAAACGTCACTTTTTTGATGCTTCAATGTCGACTTTTCCGATCATTGTGAAGCAGAAGTCACAAGCATTGGATTGTTCACCCACTAATGGAAGACAAGCAAGACAAATGAAAATGATAGTACAATCCAATAACTTATGTTCATATGTGATATTGGCTGTGGCAGTGGCTGCTTGAACACCGGAGTGCCCACAGGATCCATCCTTATGGAGTCGGAGGTCCTTCACTAAACCACACCTCAGGAAAATCCTCCAACACCATTGACGAAACTGAAATCAGTTCATTTACCTGCATCATCTCAGTGAATTCTTGAGTTGTGGAGGAAATTAAAGGCTAATTGTTTAATTTACAGAATATCTGCTAGATCACTGTCTACTACTCCGAAAATGATTGGTTACTGACCATAATCATCTACAACGCTTTGAGTTCTTCAATCCGTGCTGCCAGCATCTTCCTGAACATCTATTGGCCTGACACCATTACTAGCTTCTTTGAAAGTCAGGGTCAGCAGCACTGAAGTCATGCTGTTGAAGTCAAAGTGTGTGATGGACCATCACTCGTGAGAACACTTGAAACAAACCCTCAAGAGTCCTGAATCCTCCTTCAAGAAACGGCAGAGCAGGAAAAATGGTCAAACACAGATCTAGCCTGCCGATGAGTCTTTCTGTCACTAGTGTTCTTGCAGTTCTTGCATTACGACCTTCATGATCTTTGTTCTTGAAGTCAAGCCCCTTTAACAGCGTCTGATACAGAGACTCAGGAGAGGTTGTGGCTTTCATGTTTTAGGTTATGGCTTTTATATTTGGGGATGTGGCTTTTGTATTTTAAGTTGGAGTTTTTGCATTTTGGGTTGTGGCTTTACTTTTTGTAGTTTTCATTGGAACTTTTGTTGATTATGTTGCAGTTTGTGGATTGTTTGTTGTGGCTTTTATATTTTGTGTTGCTTTAATAAATTTGGTTTGGTGCTTTGGTATTTTGGTTATTGCTATCATGTTTTCGCTGTGGAAGTTTCTTTGTTGCTTTTATGTCTTTTTTGTTTTTTGTTCTAGCATATGTATGTATTTAGGTAGAGGGTTCATGTCCCACGCCGGGCGCCACCTTCCTGTGGGCTCTCCACCTGCAGGAAGGTTCTTAATGGGTGTAACGTGATCTGGGTGACGGTGCTCAGACTGACACCCCCACCACCCAGAAACGGATAAGAGGGAGGAGATGGATGGATGGATGGATTTTGAATTCATGCTTTTTCTTTTGTAACCTACACACACACACACACACACACACACACACACACACACACACACACACACACACACACACACACACACACACACACACACACACACACACACACACACTTTAAAATCAGCAAATACCATTTGACCAGTCAGAGAGATTTCTGACGTCCACCAAAGGTTGACCTTGAGATTACCTCCAAAGTTGAATGGAATCTCCCCTGGCCTCATGTCTATCTGTGGTGGACACTTTGACAAAACACATGCAGTAGTTTGGACGGAATCTTGCTAACAGACATACAAACAGACACACAGACAAACAAACATACGCCAATGATTTTTTTATACATCTTTGGCGGACGTAGAGTTAACTCATATATTCACAGTATCGCAGAATTGAAAGCAGAATCAAATATGGAAAATAGTTACATTTGAATCAAACAGTGAATTAGAAGAGAAGTGACAGAGTTAATAATCAAACTGATTTAGAAGAGAAGTAACAGAGTTAATAATCAAACTGAATTAGAAGAGAAGTGAAAGAGTTAATAATCAAACACTGAATTAGAAGAGAAGTGACAGAGTTAATAATCAAACACTGAATTAGAAGAGAAGTGACAGAGTTAATAATCAAACTCACCACTTGTTGTCTTCATCTCAACATCTGGTAGAAACACCAGAACAAACCAGAACTGACTTTCAGCCAATCACAGAGCTGGAGCCGATTCAAAAGTCCCCCAAAGTCTCAGACATCAAATGATCTGACAGTCACTCAGTGTTGATCAGTGATTGGTGAGATCGTTACTAAACCCCGCCTCCTCGGGGCAGCTTCATGTCACCCCAGGCTCTGCTCTCTCTCTCTCTCTCTCTCTCTCTCTCTCTCTCTCTCTCTCTCTCTCTCTCTCTCTCTCTCTCTCTCTCTCTCTCTCTCTCTCTCTCTCTCTCTCACTCACTCACTCACTCACTCACACACACACACACACACACACACACACACACACACACACACACACACACACACACACACACACACACACACACACACACACACACACACACACATTATCAGAGGGAGAAATCAAGAAATCTTCTCTTTCACAGGAGATTTTATGTAGAAAATGAAGTGAATACCATTCAGGGCACATTGTTAATTCATTGGCCTAAACATATTTTTAAACTATTACAGTTTATTAATATATTTTATAATGTATTTTTCTGGTCCTTTCTTGTCAGTGGGGGCCAGCGCCCTCTACTGGCCAGCCACCACTGGGAACTGCTAAACTTCTGTGGTCACATTACAGCATTACATCTTTATGATCTATTTTATAAAAGTAGTATTATCATTGACTGCTGGTGCAAACATAATACTAAAACTTCTTCAACTTATTCTGCTGCTTATTCTTTTCCCAAATTGTTGGCTTTTGTTTCCTGGAATTGTACGCCATCCCTTAAATTATACAAGAAGTTATTGTTTTACCGTCAGGGAAATAAACTAAAATATAAACTTACACAGACTGATTTCTGTTTTTCAAATGAGACCAGGGAAAAGAATGACTGGAGAGTTTGAAAGCTCTGTCAGAACTGATGAATTACAAGGTTTAATTCTCTTTTGTAAACATTAAATAGATGATAGCTTTCACTTTTGTTCCCTTTGGATTAAAATCTTCTTAATGGCCCCGTTTCAGGTCTCCTGAAAGCTTAACAATGTATGTAAATATGATATTCAGCTCATGTCCATGCCTAATATCAAATACACTTACTCTGTAATAAGCAGCACACCTGTTTTTATGATGATTTCTCTCCATCACTGTGTCATATGTTGGGAATATTCCAGGAGTACCAGTTCGCCTTGCCGTGAGTCCTCCATCACTCATTCCGCCCGTCCTCCCTCGGACTCCCTGAATGATGTCTGTCAGTCCCTTCTCCTTCACTCAGCTCCTGGCCGGGACATCTCAACAGACAGGCGCAGACGGACAGTCGGCCGTGGCTGCTCTCTGTCCCCTGGGTGCCCCCCTCCACTGCAGGCCATATGGCTGGGCCTGGCCCCCTTCTAGATGGGTCCGAAGACCACCTGAGGCAGCAGGAGCTCTCATAATCACTGGAGACAAGGGCCACTTGACACCAGGCTGACAGATGGTGCTCCAGCACTGCTGCCCTGTACTGCTGCTGCTGTGTGTGTGTGTTCAGATTGAGAGGCACAATAAGGGCGATGATGTGTCAGGGATGGTTAAACATGATGGTGGCAGTCCGTCTTCTTTTGTCTCTGGGGCTGCCTTAGCCCCGGGCCATGACTGCAGGCGCATTTCATCACATAGAAGGATGCTGTGTTTCACCAAAGTACACAAAGCACACTGTGAGCTCAGTGTTCATCTTCTTTCCCCCAAACTTATCATTTCTGGAATAAACTTTTTTTTCTAAATTTTCAAAGAGGAACATGGTGTTTTTGTCTTTTTTGACATGCAGTGTGCTGCAGAAGGACAATTTCAAACTCTTTGTTAACTTCCTGTTGCAACGTGTTGTAGAAGTGATTTGAAGAAAGCTGAATCCATCCTTTGGGAGCAGTTTAGGGTGCAGAGTCTCACTCAACGACACTTCAACATACGCACTGATGAAGATGGAAATTGAACCTGCACCCTTCCGATTGGGAGATGACTGCTTTACCAAACAAGCCGCAGCCGCCCAAGAAAACCTCCTCCTCTGAGTCTGCTTCTGCACCTCTGGACTGGTTTTAAAGACAGCTGTTGGCTTATCGGATTTTTCTCGATAAAAGTGTCATGAGATGGTCATTTCATAAGTGGCATGTAATAAATTACGACTCCCCGGAAGTAATTCGTTTTTTAATAATACATACAATAAAGATTAAAATGAAGGTTTTGGGATAATTTTGTCGACTGTTGTTGATCAAGTGCTGGGCAGGGCTTTAGCAACAGCTGGCTCTCTCACAAAGACTCAAACATCCTTCTTCTCCTATTCCCTGGGCTGCCTCTTCACACAAATACCCTTTACATTGGGTGCCAGAAATGACGCCTGGATTATCCAGGAGGAAGTTAGTGATTTTGTCCTCAAAATAACTCAGAATTTTGACATTTTATGACCATTATTTTTCCACTTTCAACCAAATAAAATTGATCAGGCATTTCAAAACAATGTTTATACTTTAACGTGAATATAACATCGCTCAAAAAGGTTGTATTTATAGTTTTACTATTTATATGGAGTTTGTACAACAAAACACAGAGGAACATCCTGGACCACCAGGCACCCACAAAAGTTAAACCATCTTCACCTGCTCAGCTGTGTCACAGGAAGGCAGCTGGGCAAACCCTGGAATGAAGGTGCACAGCCTCTGGACTCACTCTTTACAATTATTAAATAAAAAATAAATAAAAAAAGATTTAAAAAATTGTTTATTTCTCCATCAACGGCAGAGACTGACATTGTGAGTCCACCTTCCACTGAGCTAAATCTAACAGATTCAGTTTAAACAATCATTTTGTGTTCCAATGAAAATTAGAATATCTTAAAGACATTAGTTTACCTCGTTCTGTGAAAGCTGCAGGGACTCACTGCAAAGAGGTGGAAGAGTCACATGCATAACAAGAATAATTATAATAAGAATAAGAATAATAAGAACGACACAAGTTATTTACAACCACTTGCAACAACCACACATCTCAGAGTTTGTTGTTTGTTGTTTTATGTAATTTAATAAAGAGAAAATCCTTTTGGAATTTTAATTTTAGACGGCAGATTTTCTATGTTTGAATGATCAAAAGAGCGACAAAGTGTGGTGCCCCTCTCAAATCCATTCAGAAACTCCAACTCTAGGAGCCTTGGTCCTCCACAACTCACTGGCCTCCTCCTCATCCACACACCCGGCCGTACTCTCAGATGTGCCTCCTCTCTCAGAGGTTTATTGATGTGTACATTGACAACTGGGGATCTGTGCAGGATGCTCTTGTCCTGCACAGATCCTCCAAGTACCAGCAAGTACTGGTACCAGCTGGGTACTTTCTGTTGGGTGATGGAGGAAATACTGTATCCACCAAGTACTTTCTGCTGGGTGATGGAAGAAGTACTGTATCCACCAGGTACTTTCTGTTGGGTGATGGAGGAAGTACTGTATACACCAAGTACTTTTTGCTGGGTGATGGAGGAAGTACTGTATCCACCAGGTACTTTCTGCTGGGTGATGGAGGAAGAATAGAATAGAATTTATTTATATAGCATCTTTCCCAGACGTGAGTCACAAGGTGCTGAACAGCACTAAAAGCAGAAAAAATGAAATAAATAATTAAAAATTTAAATTAAATGATCATTAAAAGTGTAGAAGCAAGAAAAAAGAAAAACATACATGGTTATACAGAAAAGTAAAATTGAGCAGCTACAAGACAAAGGCCTGCCTGAATAAAAAATGTTTTAACTGCTTCATAAAAACATCACAGGAATCAAAACATCTCAGCTGGAGGGGAAGAGCATTCCACAGCTTTGGTTCCAGAGCTTCAAATGCCCAGTCACCACGGGTTCTGAGCTCGGTGTGTGGAACCGTAAGTAGCATTAGTTGGCCAGACCTCAGCGTTCTATTTGGGGCGGATGGGTGAAGGAGATGGAGATATCAGACGGTGTTTAGCTATGTAGTGCTTTAAACGTTAGCACTAGAATTTTAAAACGAATACGGGACGTGATCCTGAGAAGTGAAGGGAGGAGAGGATGGTGGGATGTGAAGGGAAGAGAGGACAGGGGTGATGTAGGCTCTCCCGGTTGTTCCTGTTAAAAGACGAGAAGCTGCATTTTGGACGGTTTGAAGGCGGTTTAAAGAAGAACTGATTTAAACAACAGTAGTCTAAAGGAGAGAAAGAAGGATGTTGCAGTAGTCTAAAGGAGAGAAAGAAGGATGTTACAGTAGTCTAAAGGAGAGAAAGAAGGATGGTACAGTAGTCTAAAGGAGAAGAGAAAGAAGGATGGTGCAGTAGTCTAAAGGAGAAATCGAAGGATGTTGCAGTAGTCTAAAGGAGAGAAAGAAGGATGTTACAGTAGTCTAAAGGAGAAGAGATAGAAGGATGTTACAGTAGTCTAAAGGAGAAGAGATAGAATGATGTTACAGGATCCTAAAGGAGAGAAAGAAGGATGTTACAGTAGTCTAAAGGAGAGAAAGAAGGATGTTACAGTAGTCTAAAGGAGAAGAGATAGAAGGATGTTACAGTAGTCTAAAGGAGAAATCGAAGGATGTTACAGTAGTCTAAAGGAGAAGAGATAGAAGGATGTTACAGGAGTCTAAAGGAGAGAAAGAAGGATGTTACAGTAGTCTAAAGGAGAGAAAGAAGGATGTTACAGTAGTCTAAAGGAGAGATAGAAGGATGTGACAGTAGTCTAAAGGAGAGAAAGAAGGATGCTGCAGTAGTCTAAAGGAGAAGAGATAGAAGGATATTACAGTAGTCTAAAGGAGAAGAGATAGAAGGATGTTACAGTAGTCTAAAGGAGAGAAAGAAGGATGTTACAGTAGTCTAAAGGAGAAATCGAAGGATGTTACAGTAGTCTAAAGGAGAAGAGATAGAAGGATGTTACAGGAGTCTAAAGGAAAGAAAGAAGGATGTTACAGTAGTCTAAAGGAGAAGAGATAGAAGGATGTTACAGTAGTCTAAAGGAGAAATCGAAGGATGTTGCAGTAGACTAAAGGAGAAGAGAAAGAAGGATGTTACAGTAGTCTAAAGGAGAGAAAGAAGGATACTACAGTAGTCTAAAGGAGAAGAGATAGAAGGATGTTACAGCAGTCTAAAGGAGAAATCGAAGGATGTTGCAGTAGTGTAAAGGAGAGTGGGAAGGATGTTACAGTAGTCTAAAGGAGAAGAGATAGAAGGATGTTACAGGAGTGTAAAGGAGAGAAAGAAGGATGTTACAGTAGTCTAAAGGAGAGTGGGAAGGATGTTACAGTAGTCTAAAGGAGAGAAAGAAGGATGTTACAGTAGTCTAAAGGAGAAGAGATAGAAGGATGTTACAGTAGTCTAAAGGAGAGAAAGAAGGATGTTACAGTAGTCTAAAGGAGAAGAAAGAAGGATGTTACAGTAGTCTAAAGGAGAGAAAGAAGGATGTTACAGTAGCCTAAAGGAGACAAAGAAAGATGCTGCAGCAGTCTAAAGGAGAGAAAAAAGGATGTTACAGTAGTCTAAAGGAGAGATAGAGGGATGTTACTGTAGTCTAAAGGAGAGATAGAAGGATGTTACAGTAGTCTAAAGGAGAGATAGAAGGATGTTACAGTAGTCTAAGGAGAGATAGAAGGATTCTACAGTAGTCTAAAGGAGAAGCGATAGAAGGATGTTACAGTAGTCTAAAGGAGAGAAAGAAGGATGTTACAGTAGTCTAAAGGAGAGATAGAGGGATGTTACAGTAGCCTAAAGGAGAGAAAGAAGGATGTTACAGTAGTCTAAAGGAGAAGATATAGAAGGATGTTACAGTAGTCAAAGGGAGAGAAAGAAGGATGCTGCAGTAGTCTAAAGGAGAAGAGATAGAAGGATGTTACAGTAGTCTAAAGGAGAGATAGAAGGATGTTACAGTAGTCTAAAGGAGAAGATATACAAGGATGTTACAGTAGTCTAAAGGAGAGAAAGAAGGATGTTACAGTAGTCAAAAGGAGAGAAAGAAGGATGTTACAGTAGCCTAAAGGAGAGAAAGAAGGATGTTAGAGTAGCCTAAAGGACAGAAAGAAAGATGCTGCAGCAGTCTAAAGGAGAGATAGAGGGATGTTACTGTAGTCTAAAGGAGAGATAGAAGGATGTTACAGTAGTCTAAAGGAGCGATAGAGGGATGTTACAGTAGTCCAAAGGAGAGAAAGAAGGATGCTGCAGTACTCTAAAGGAGAAGAGATAGAAGGATGTTACAGTAGTCTAAAGGAGAGAAAGAAGGATGTTACAGTAGTCTAAAGGAGAAGATATACAAGGATGTTACAGTAGTCTAAAGGAGAGATAGAAGGATGTTACAGTAGTCTGAAGGAGAAGAGATAGAAGGATGTTACAGTAGTCTAAAGGAGAGAAAGAAGGATGTTACAGTAGTCTAAAGGAGAAGATATAGAAGGATGTTACAGTAGTCTAAAGGAGAAGATACAGAAGGATGTTACAATAGTCTAAAGGAGAAATAGAAGGATGTTACAGTAGTCTGAAGGAGAAGAGATAGAAGGATGTTACAGTAGTCTAAAGGAGAGAAAGAAGGATGTTACAGTAGTATAAAGGAGAAGATATAGAAGGATGTTACAGTAGTCTAAAGGAGAGAAAGAAGGATGTTACAGTAGTCAAAAGGAGAGAAAGAAGGATGTTACAGTAGTCTAAAGGAGAGAAAGAAGGATGCTGCAGTAGTCTAAAGGAGAAGAGATAGAAGGATATTACAGTAGTCTAAAGGAGAAGAGATAGAAGGATGTTACAGTAGTCTAAAGGAGAGAAAGAAGGATGTTACAGTAGTCTAAAGGAGAAGATATACAAGGATGTTACAGTAGTCTAAAGGAGAGAAAGAAGGATGTTACAGTAGTCTAAAGGAGAAGAGATAGAAGGATGTTACAGTAGTCTAAAGGAGAGAAAGAAGGATGTTACAGTAGTCTAAAGGAGAAGAAAGAAGGATGTTACAGTAGTCTAAAGGAGAGAAAGAAGGATGTTACAGTAGCCTAAAGGAGACAAAGAAAGATGCTGCAGCAGTCTAAAGGAGAGAAAAAAGGATGTTACAGTAGTCTAAAGGAGAGATAGAGGGATGTTACTGTAGACTAAAGGAGAGATAGAAGGATGTTACAGTAGTCTAAAGGAGAGATAGAGGGATGTTACAGTAGTCTAAAGGAGAGATAGGAATTATAGTAGTCTAAAGGAGAGATTGAAGGATGTTACAGTAGTCTAAAGGAGAGAAAGAAGGATGCTGCAGTACTCTAAAGGAGAAGAGATAGAAGGATGTTACAGTAGTCTAAAGGAGAAGAGATAGAAGGATGTTACAGTAGTCTAAATGAGAAGAGATAGAAGGATGTTACAGTAGTCTAAAGGAGAGATAGAAGGATGTTAAAGTAGTCTAAAGGAGAAGATATACAAGGATGTTACAGTAGTCTAAAGGAGAGAAAGAAGGATGTTACAGTAGCCTAAAGGAGAGAAAGAAGGATGTTACAGTAGCCTAAAGGAGAGAAAGAAAGATGCTGCAGCAGTCTAAAGGAGAGATAGAGGGATGTTACTGTAGTCTAAAGGAGAGATAGAAGGATGTTACAGTAGTCTAAAGGAGAGATAGAGGGATGTTACAGTAGTCTGAAGGAGAAGAGATAGGATGTTACAGTAGTCTAAAAGAGAGAAAGAAGGATGTTATAGTAGTCTAAAGGAGAAGATATAGAAGGATGTTACAGTAGTCTAAAGGAGAGAAAGAAGGATGTTACAGTAGTCTAAAGGAGAAGATATACAAGTATGTTACAGTAGTCTAAAGGAGAGAACGAAGGATGTTACAGTAGTCAAAAGGAGAGAAAGAAGGATGTTACAGTAGTCTAAAGGAGAGAAAGAAGGATGCTGCAGTAGTCTAAAGGAGAAGAGATAGAAGGATATTACAGTAGTCTAAAGGAGAAGAGATAGAAGGATGTTACAGTAGTCTAAAGGAGAGAAAGAAGGATGTTACAGTAGTCTAAAGGAGAAGATATAGAAGGATGTTACAGTAGTCTAAAGGAGAAGATATATAAGGATGTTAGAGTAGTCTAAAGGAGAGAAAGAAGGATGTTACAGTAGTCTAAAGGTGAAGATATAAAGGGATGTTACAGTAGTCTAAAGGAGAAGAGATAGAAGGATGTTACAGTAGTCTAAAGGAGAGAAAGAAGGATGTTACAGTAGTCTAAAGGAGAAGAGATAGAAGGATGTTACAGTAGTCTAAAGGAGAGAAAGAAGGATGTTACAGTAGTCTAAAGGAGAAGATATAGAAGGATGTTACAGTAGTCTAAAGGAGAGAATATAGAAGGATGTTACAGTAGTCTAAAGGAGAAGATATACAAGGATGTTACAGTAGTCTAAAGGAGAGATAGAGGGATGTTACAGTAGCCTAAAGGAGAGAAAGAAGGATGTTACAGTAGTCTAAAGGAGAAGTTATAGAAGGATGTTACAGTAGTCTAAAGGAGAGAAAGAAGGATGCTGCAGTAGTCTAAAGGAGAAGAGATAGAAGGATATTACAGTAGTCTAAAGGAGAAGAGATAGAAGGATGTTACAGTAGTCTAAAGGAGAGAAAGAAGGATGTTACAGTAGTCTAAAGGAGAAGATATACAAGGATGTTACAGTAGTCAAAAGGAGAGAAAGAAGGATGTTACAGTAGCCTAAAGGAGAGAAAGAAGGATGTTACAGTAGCCTAAAGCAGAGAAAGAAAGATGCTGCAGCAGTCTAAAGGAGAGAAAGAAGGATGTTATAGTAGTCTAAAGGAGAGATAGAGGGATTTTACTGTAGTCTAAAGGAGAGATAGAAGGATGTTACAGTAGTCTAAAGGAGAGATAGAGGGATGTTACAGTAGTCTAAAGGAGAGATAGGAATTACAGTAGTCTAAAGGAGAGATAGAAGGATGTTACAGTAGTCCAAAGGAGAGAAAGAAGGATGCTGCAGTACTCTAAAGGAGAAGAGATAGAAGGATGTTACAGTAGTCTAAAGGAGAAGAGAAAGAAGGATGTTACAGTAGTCTAAAGGAGAAGATATACAAGGATGTTACAGTAGTCTAAAGGAGAGATAGAAGGATGTTACAGTAGTCTAAAGGAGAGATAGAGGGATTTTACTGTAGTCTAAAGGAGAGATAGAAGGATGTTACAGTAGTCTAAAGGAGAGATAGAGGGATGTTACAGTAGTCTAAAGGAGAGATAGGAATTACAGTAGTCTAAAGGAGAGATAGAAGGATGTTACAGTAGTCTAAAGGAGAGATAGAGGGATGTTACAGTAGTCTAAAGGAGAGATAGGAATTACAGTAGTCCAAAGGAGAGAAAGAAGGATGCTGCAGTACTCTAAAGGAGAAGAGATAGAAGGATGTTACAGTAGTCTAAAGGAGAAGAGAAAGAAGGATGTTACAGTAGTCTAAAGGAGAAGATATACAAGGATGTTACAGTAGTCTAAAGGAGAGATAGAAGGATGTTACAGTAGTCTGAAGGAGAAGAGATAGAAGGATGTTACAGTAGTCTAAAGGAGAGAAAGAAGGATGTTACAGTAGTCTAAAGGAGAAGATATAGAAGGATGTTACAGTAGTCTAAAGGAGAGATAGAAGGATGTTACAGTCGTCTAAAGGAGAGAAAGAAGGATGTTACAGTAGTCTAAAGGAGAAGAGATAGAAGGATGTTACAGTAGTCTAAAGGAGAAGAGAAAGAAGGATGTTACAGTAGTCTAAAGGAGAGATAGAAGGATGTTACAGTAGTCTGAAGGAGAAGAGATAGAAGGATGTTACAGTTGTCTAAAGGAGAGAAAGTAGGATGTTATAGTAGTCTAAAGGAGAAGATATAGAAGGATGTTACAGTAGTCTAAAGGAGAGAAAGAAGGATGTTACAGTAGTCTGAAGGAGAAGAGATTGAAGGATGTTACAGTAGTCTAAAGGAGAGAAAGAAGGATGTTACAGTAGTCAAAAGGAGAGAAAGAAGGATGTTACAGTAGTCTAAAGGAGAGAAAGAAGGATGCTGCAGTAGTCTAAAGGAGAAGAGATAGAAGGATATTACAGTAGTCTAAAGGAGAAGAGATAGAAGGATGTTACAGTAGTCTAAAGGAGAGAAAGAAGGATGTTACAGTAGCCTAAAGGAGAGAAAGAAAGATGCTGCAGCAGTCTAAAGGAGAGAAAAAAGGATGTTATAGTAGTCTAAAGGAGAGAACGAAGATGTTACAGTAGTCTAAAGGAGAGATAGAGGGATGTTACTGTAGTCTAAAGGAGAGATAGAAGGATGTTACAGTAGTCTAAAGGAGAGATAGAGGGATGTTACAGTAGTCAAAAGGACAGAAAGAAGGATGTTACAGTAGTCTAAAGGAGAGAAAGAAGGATGTTACAGTAGTCTAAAGGGGAAGAGATAGAAGGATGTTACAGTAGTCTAAAGGAGAAGATATAGAAGGATGTTACAGTAGTCTAAAGGAGAGAAAGAAGGATGTTACAGTAGTCTAAAGGAGAGATAGAAGGATGTTACAGTAGTCTGAAGGAGAAGAGATAGAAGGATGTTACAGTAGTCTAAAGGAGAGAAAGAAGGATGTTACAGTAGTCTAAAGGAGAAGATATAGAAGGATGTTACAGTAGTCTAAAGGAGAGATAGAAGGATGTTACAGTAGTCTGAAGGAGAAGAGATAGAAGGATGTTACAGTAGTCTAAAGGAGAGAAAGAAGGATGTTATAGTAGTCTAAAGGAGAAGATATAGAAGGATGTTACAGTAGTCTAAAGGAGAGAAAGAAGGATGTTACAGTAGTCTGAAGGAGAAGAGATAGAAGGATGTTACAGTAGTCTAAAGGAGAGAAAGAAGGATGTTACAGTAGTCAAAAGGAAAGAAAGAAGGATGTTACAGTAGTCTAAAGGAGAGAAAGAAGGATGCTGCAGTAGTCTAAAGGAGAAGAGATAGAAGGATATTACAGTAGTCTAAAGGAGAAGAGATAGAAGGATGTTACAGTAGTCTAAAGGAGAGAAAGAAGGATGTTACAGTAGCCTAAAGGAGAGAAAGAAAGATGCTGCAGCAGTCTAAAGGAGAGAAAAAAGGATGTTATAGTAGTCTAAAGGAGAGAACGAAGATGTTACAGTAGTCTAAAGGAGAGATAGAGGGATGTTACTGTAGTCTAAAGGAGAGATAGAAGGATGTTACAGTAGTCTAAAGGAGAGATAGAGGGATGTTACAGTAGTCAAAAGGACAGAAAGAAGGATGTTACAGTAGTCTAAAGGAGAAGAGATAGAAGGATGTTACAGTAGTCTAAAGGAGAGAAAGAAGGATGTTACAGTAGTCTAAAGGAGAGAAAGAAGGATGTTACAGTAGTCTAAAGGAGAGTGGGACGGATGTTACAGTAGTCTAAAGGAGAGATAGAAGGATGTTACAGTAGTCTAAAGGAGAGAAAGAAGGATGTTACAGTAGTCTAAAGGAGAAGAGATAGAAGGATGTTACAGTAGTCTAAAGGAGAGAAAGAAGGATGTTACAGTAGTCTAAAGGAGAGAAAGAAGGATGTTACAGTAGTCTAAAGGAGAGTGGGACGGATGTTACAGTAGTCTAAAGGAGAGATAGAAGGATGTTACAGTAGTCTAAAGGAGAGAAAGAAGGATGTTACAGTAGTCTAAAGGAGAAGAGATAGAAGGATGTTACAGTAGTCTAAAGGAGAAGATATAGAAGGATGTTACAGTAGTCTAAAGGAGAGAACGAAGATGTTACAGTAGTCTAAAGGAGAGATAGAGGGATGTTACTGTAGTCTAAAGGAGAGATAGAAGGATGTTACAGTAGTCTAAAGGAGAGATAGAGGGATGTTACAGTAGTCAAAAGGACAGAAAGAAGGATGTTACAGTAGTCAAAAGGAGAGAAAGAAGGATGTTACAGTAGTCTAAAGGAGACGAGATAGAAGGATGTTACAGTAGTCTAAAGGAGAGAAAGAAGGATGTTACAGTAGTCTAAAGGAGAAGATATAGAAGGATGTTACAGTAGTCTAAAGGAGAGAAAGAAGGATGTTACAGTAGTCTGAAGGAGAAGAGATAGAAGGATGTTACAGTAGTCTAAGGGAGAGAAAGAAGGATGTTACAGTAATCAAAAGGAGAGAAAGAAGGATGTTGCAGTAGTCTAAAGGAGAGAAAGAAGGATGCTGCAGTAGTCTAAAGGAGAAGAGATAGAAGGATATTACAGTAGTCTAAAGGAGAAGAGATAGAAGGATGTTACAGTAGTCTAAAGGAGAGAAAGAAGGATGTTACAGTAGCCTAAAGGAGAGAAAGAAAGATGCTGCAGCAGTCTAAAGGAGAGAAAAAAGGATGTTATAGTAGTCTAAAGGAGAGAACGAAGATGTTACAGTAGTCTAAAGGAGAGATAGAGGGATGTTACTGTAGTCTAAAGGAGAGATAGAAGGATGTTACAGTAGTCTAAAGGAGAGATAGAGGGATGTTACAGTAGTCAAAAGGACAGAAAGAAGGATGTTACAGTAGTCTAAAGGAGAAGAGATAGAAGGATGTTACAGTAGTCTAAAGGAGAGAAAGAAGGATGTTACAGTAGTCTAAAGGAGAGTGGGACGGATGTTACAGTAGTCTAAAGGAGAGATAGAAGGATGTTACAGTAGTCTAAAGGAGAGAAAGAAGGATGTTACAGTAGTCTAAAGGAGAAGAGATAGAAGGATGTTAAAGTAGTCTAAAGGAGAAGATATAGAAGGATGTTACAGTAGTCTAAAGGAGAAAAGATAGAAGGATGTTACAGTAGTCTAGAGGAGAAGATATACAAGGATGTTACAGTAGTCTAAAGGAGAGAAAGAAGGATGTTACAGTAGTCTAAAGGAGAAGATATAGAAGGATGTTACAGTAGTCTAAAGGAGAGATAGAAGGATGTTACAGTAGTCTGAAGGAGAAGAGATCGAAGGATGTTACAGTAGTCTAAAGGAGAGAAAGAAGGATGTTATAGTAGTCTAAAGGAGAAGATATAGAAGGATGTTACAGTAGTCTAAAGGAGAGAAAGAAGGATGTTACAGTAGTCTGAAGGAGAAGAGATAGAAGGATGTTACAGTAGTCTAAAGGAGAGAAAGAAGGATGTTACAGTAGTCTAAAGGAGAGAAAGAAGGATGTTACAGTAGTCTAAAGGAGAGTGGGACGGATGTTACAGTAGTCTAAAGGAGAGATAGAAGGATGTTACAGTAGTCTAAAGGAGAGAAAGAAGGATGTTACAGTAGTCTAAAGGAGAAGAGATAGAAGGATGTTAAAGTAGTCTAAAGGAGAAGATATAGAAGGATGTTACAGTAGTCTAAAGGAGAAAAGATAGAAGGATGTTACAGTAGTCTAGAGGAGAAGATATACAAGGATGTTACAGTAGTCTAAAGGAGAGAAAGAAGGATGTTACAGTAGTCTAAAGGAGAAGATATAGAAGGATGTTACAGTAGTCTAAAGGAGAGATAGAAGGATGTTACAGTAGTCTGAAGGAGAAGAGATCGAAGGATGTTACAGTAGTCTAAAGGAGAGAAAGAAGGATGTTATAGTAGTCTAAAGGAGAAGATATAGAAGGATGTTACAGTAGTCTAAAGGAGAGAAAGAAGGATGTTACAGTAGTCTGAAGGAGAAGAGATAGAAGGATGTTACAGTAGTCTAAAGGAGAGAAAGAAGGATGTTACAGTAGTCAAAAGGAGAGAAAGAAGGATGTTACAGTAGTCTAAAGGAGAGAAAGAAGGATGTTACAGTAGCCTAAAGGAGAGAAAGAAAGATGCTGCAGCAGTCTAAAGGAGAGAAAAAAGGATGTTATAGTAGTCTAAAGGAGAGAACGAAGATGTTACAGTAGTCTAAAGGAGAGATAGAGGGATGTTACTGTAGTCTAAAGGAGAGATAGAAGGATGTTACAGTAGTCTAAAGGAGAGATAGAGGGATGTTACAGTAGTCAAAAGGACAGAAAGAAGGATGTTACAGTAGTCTAAAGGAGAGTGGGACGGATGTTACAGTAGTCTAAAGGAGAGATAGAAGGATGTTACAGTAGTCTAAAGGAGAGAAAGAAGGATGCTGCAGCAGTCTAAAGGAGAGAAAAAAGGATGTTATAGTAGTCTAAAGGAGAGAAAGAAGGATGTTACAGTAGCCTAAAGGAGAGAAAGAAAGATGCTGCAGCAGTCTAAAGGAGAGAAAAAAGGATGTTATAGTAGTCTAAAGGAGAGAACGAAGATGTTACAGTAGTCTAAAGGAGAGATAGAGGGATGTTACTGTAGTCTAAAGGAGAGATAGAAGGATGTTACAGTAGTCTAAAGGAGAGATAGAGGGATGTTACAGTAGTCAAAAGGACAGAAAGAAGGATGTTACAGTAGTCTAAAGGAGAAGAGATAGAAGGATGTTACAGTAGTCTAAAGGAGAGAAAGAAGGATGTTACAGTAGTCTAAAGGAGAGAAAGAAGGATGTTACAGTAGTCTAAAGGAGAGTGGGACGGATGTTACAGTAGTCTAAAGGAGAGATAGAAGGATGTTACAGTAGTCTAAAGGAGAGAAAGAAGGATGTTACAGTAGTCTAAAGGAGAAGAGATAGAAGGATGTTACAGTAGTCTAAAGGAGAAGATATAGAAGGATGTTACAGTAGTCTAAAGGAGAAAAGATAAAAGGATGTTACAGTAGTCTAAAGGAGAAGATATACAAGGATGTTACAGTAGTCTAAAGGAGAGATAGAAGGATGTTACAGTAGTCTGAAGGAGAAGAGATAGAAGGATGTTACAGTAGTCTAAAGGAGAGAAAGAAGGATGTTACAGTAGTCTAAAGGAGAAGATATAGAAGGATGTTACAGTAGTCTAAAGGAGAGATAGAAGGATGTTACAGTAGTCTGAAGGAGAAGAGATAGAAGGATGTTACAGTAGTCTAAAGGAGAGAAAGAAGGATGTTATAGTAGTCTAAAGGAGAAGATATAGAAGGATGTTACAGTAGTCTAAAGGAGAGAAAGAAGGATGTTACAGTAGTCTGAAGGAGAAGAGATAGAAGGATGTTACAGTAGTCTAAAGGAGAGAAAGAAGGATGTTACAGTAGTCTAAAGGAGAGAAAGAAGGATGCTGCAGTAGTCTAAAGGAGAAGAGATAGAAGGATATTACAATAGTCTAAAGGAGAAGAGATAGAAGGATGTTACAGTAATCTAAAGGAGAGAAAGAAGGATGTTACAGTAGCCTAAAGGAGAGAAAGAAAGATGCTGCAGCAGTCTAAAGGAGAGAAAAAAGGATGTTATAGTAGTCTAAAGGAGAGAACGAAGATGTTACAGTAGTCTAAAGGAGAGATAGAGGGATGTTACTGTAGTCTAAAGGAGAGATAGAAGGATGTTACAGTAGTCTAAAGGAGAGATAGAGGGATGTTACAGTAGTCAAAAGGACAGAAAGAAGGATGTTACAGTAGTCTAAAGGAGAGTGGGACGGATGTTACAGTAGTCTAAAGGAGAGATAGAAGGATGTTACAGTAGTCTAAAGGAGAGAAAGAAGGATGTTACAGTAGTCTAAAGGAGAAGAGATAGAAGGATGTTACAGTAGTCTAAAGGAGAGAAAGAAGGATGTTACAGTAGTCTAAAGGAGAGAAAGAAGGATGATACAGTAGTCTAAAGGAGAGTGGGACGGATGTTACAGTAGTCTAAAGGAGAGAAAGAAGGATGTTACAGTAGTCTAAAGGAGAAGAGATAGAAGGATGTTACAGTAGTCTAAAGGAGAAGATATAGAAGGATGTTACAGTAGTCTAAAGGAGAAAAGATAGAAGGATGTTACAGTAGTCTAAAGGAGAGAAAGAAGGATGTTACAGTAGTCTAAAGGAGAGATAGAAGGATGTTACAGTAGTCTAAAGGAGAGAAAGAAGGATGTTATAGTAGTCTAAAGGAGAAGATATAGAAGGATGTTACAGTAGTCTAAAGGAGAGAAAGAAGGATGTTACAGTAGTCTGAAGGAGAAGAGATAGAAGGATGTTACAGTAGTCTAAAGGAGAGAAAGAAGGATGTTACAGTAGCCTAAAGGAGAGAAAGAAAGATGCTGCAGCAGTCTAAAGGAGAGAAAAAAGGATGTTATAGTAGTCTAAAGGAGAGAACGAAGATGTTACAGTAGTCTAAATGAGAGATAGAGGGATGTTACTGTAGTCTAAAGGAGAGATAGAAGGATGTTACAGTAGTCTAAAGGAGAGATAGAGGGATGTTACAGTAGTCAAAAGGACAGAAAGAAGGATGTTACAGTAGTCAAAAGGAGAGAAAGAAGGATGTTACAGTAGTCTAAAGGAGAAGAGATAGAAGGATGTTACAGTAGTCTAAAGGAGAGAAAGAAGGATGTTACAGTAGTCTAAAGGAGAAGATATAGAAGGATGTTACAGTAGTCTAAAGGAGAGAAAGAAGGATGTTACAGTAGTCTGAAGGAGAAGAGATAGAAGGATGTTACAGTAGTCTAAGGGAGAGAAAGAAGGATGTTACAGTAATCAAAAGGAGAGAAAGAAGGATTTTGCAGTAGTCTAAAGGAGAAGAGATAGAAGGATGTTACAGTAGTCTAAAGGAGAGAAAGAAGGATGTTACAGTAGCCTAAAGGAGAGAAAGAAAGATGCTGCAGCAGTCTAAAGGAGAGAAAAAAGGATGTTATAGTAGTCTAAAGGAGAGAACGAAGATGTTACAGTAGTCTAAAGGAGAGATAGAGGGATGTTACTGTAGTCTAAAGGAGAGATAGAAGGATGTTACAGTAGTCTAAAGGAGAGATAGAGGGATGTTACAGTAGTCAAAAGGACAGAAAGAAGGATGTTACAGTAGTCTAAAGGAGAAGAGATAGAAGGATGTTACAGTAGTCTAAAGGAGAGAAAGAAGGATGTTACAGTAGTCTAAAGGAGAAAAAGAAGGATGTTACAGTAGTCTAAAGGAGAGTGCGACGGATGTTACAGTAGTCTAAAGGAGAGATAGAAGGATGTTACAGTAGTCTAAAGGAGAGAAAGAAGGATGTTACAGTAGTCTAAAGGAGAAGATATAGAAGGATGTTACAGTAGTCTAAAGGAGAGAAAGAAGGATGTTACAGTAGTCTAAAGGAGAGATAGAAGGATGTTACAGTAGTCTAAAGGAGAGAAAGAAGGATGTTATAGTAGTCTAAAGGAGAAGATATAGAAGGATGTTACAGTAGTCTAAAGGAGAGAAAGAAGGATGTTACAGTAGTCTGAAGGAGAAGAGATAGAAGGATGTTACAGTAGTCTAAAGGAGAGAAAGAAGGATGTTATAGTAGTCTAAAGGAGAAGATATAGAAGGATGTTACAGTAGTCTAAAGGAGAGAAAGAAGGATGTTACAGTAGTCTGAAGGAGAAGAGATAGAAGGATGTTACAGTAGTCTAAAGGAGAGAAAGAAGGATGTTACAGTAGTCTAAAGGAGAGAAAGAAGGATGCTGCAGTAGTCTAAAGGAGAAGAGATAGAAGGATATTACAATAGTCTAAAGGAGAAGAGATAGAAGGATGTTACAGTAATCTAAAGGAGAGAAAGAAGGATGTTACAGTAGCCTAAAGGAGAGAAAGAAAGATGCTGCAGCAGTCTAAAGGAGAGAAAAAAGGATGTTATAGTAGTCTAAAGGAGAGAACGAAGATGTTACAGTAGTCTAAAGGAGAGATAGAGGGATGTTACTGTAGTCTAAAGGAGAGATAGAAGGATGTTACAGTAGTCTAAAGGAGAGATAGAGGGATGTTACAGTAGTCAAAAGGACAGAAAGAAGGATGTTACAGTAGTCTAAAGGAGAGTGGGACGGATGTTACAGTAGTCTAAAGGAGAGATAGAAGGATGTTACAGTAGTCTAAAGGAGAGAAAGAAGGATGTTACAGTAGTCTAAAGGAGAAGAGATAGAAGGATGTTACAGTAGTCTAAAGGAGAGAAAGAAGGATGTTACAGTAGTCTAAAGGAGAGAAAGAAGGATGATACAGTAGTCTAAAGGAGAGTGGGACGGATGTTACAGTAGTCTAAAGGAGAGAAAGAAGGATGTTACAGTAGTCTAAAGGAGAAGAGATAGAAGGATGTTACAGTAGTCTAAAGGAGAAGATATAGAAGGATGTTACAGTAGTCTAAAGGAGAAAAGATAGAAGGATGTTACAGTAGTCTAAAGGAGAGAAAGAAGGATGTTACAGTAGTCTAAAGGAGAGATAGAAGGATGTTACAGTAGTCTAAAGGAGAGAAAGAAGGATGTTATAGTAGTCTAAAGGAGAAGATATAGAAGGATGTTACAGTAGTCTAAAGGAGAGAAAGAAGGATGTTACAGTAGTCTGAAGGAGAAGAGATAGAAGGATGTTACAGTAGTCTAAAGGAGAGAAAGAAGGATGTTACAGTAGCCTAAAGGAGAGAAAGAAAGATGCTGCAGCAGTCTAAAGGAGAGAAAAAAGGATGTTATAGTAGTCTAAAGGAGAGAACGAAGATGTTACAGTAGTCTAAATGAGAGATAGAGGGATGTTACTGTAGTCTAAAGGAGAGATAGAAGGATGTTACAGTAGTCTAAAGGAGAGATAGAGGGATGTTACAGTAGTCAAAAGGACAGAAAGAAGGATGTTACAGTAGTCAAAAGGAGAGAAAGAAGGATGTTACAGTAGTCTAAAGGAGAAGAGATAGAAGGATGTTACAGTAGTCTAAAGGAGAGAAAGAAGGATGTTACAGTAGTCTAAAGGAGAAGATATAGAAGGATGTTACAGTAGTCTAAAGGAGAGAAAGAAGGATGTTACAGTAGTCTGAAGGAGAAGAGATAGAAGGATGTTACAGTAGTCTAAGGGAGAGAAAGAAGGATGTTACAGTAATCAAAAGGAGAGAAAGAAGGATTTTGCAGTAGTCTAAAGGAGAAGAGATAGAAGGATGTTACAGTAGTCTAAAGGAGAGAAAGAAGGATGTTACAGTAGCCTAAAGGAGAGAAAGAAAGATGCTGCAGCAGTCTAAAGGAGAGAAAAAAGGATGTTATAGTAGTCTAAAGGAGAGAACGAAGATGTTACAGTAGTCTAAAGGAGAGATAGAGGGATGTTACTGTAGTCTAAAGGAGAGATAGAAGGATGTTACAGTAGTCTAAAGGAGAGATAGAGGGATGTTACAGTAGTCAAAAGGACAGAAAGAAGGATGTTACAGTAGTCTAAAGGAGAAGAGATAGAAGGATGTTACAGTAGTCTAAAGGAGAGAAAGAAGGATGTTACAGTAGTCTAAAGGAGAAAAAGAAGGATGTTACAGTAGTCTAAAGGAGAGTGCGACGGATGTTACAGTAGTCTAAAGGAGAGATAGAAGGATGTTACAGTAGTCTAAAGGAGAGAAAGAAGGATGTTACAGTAGTCTAAAGGAGAAGATATAGAAGGATGTTACAGTAGTCTAAAGGAGAGAAAGAAGGATGTTACAGTAGTCTAAAGGAGAGATAGAAGGATGTTACAGTAGTCTAAAGGAGAGAAAGAAGGATGTTATAGTAGTCTAAAGGAGAAGATATAGAAGGATGTTACAGTAGTCTAAAGGAGAGAAAGAAGGATGTTACAGTAGTCTGAAGGAGAAGAGATAGAAGGATGTTACAGTAGTCTAAAGGAGAGAAAGAAGGATGTTACAGTAGTCAAAAGGAGAGAAAGAAGGATGTTACAGTAGTCTAAAGGAGTGAAAGAAGGATGCTGCAGTAGTCTAAAGGAGAAGAGATAGAAGGATATTACAGTAGTCTAAAGGAGAAGAGATAGAAGGATGTTACAGTAGTCTAAAGGAGAGAAAGAAGGATGTTACAGAAGCCTAAAGGAGAGAAAGAAAGATGCTGCAGCAGTCTAAAGGAGAGAAAAAAGGATGTTATAGTAGTCTAAAGAAGAGAACGAAGATGTTACAGTAGTCTAAAGGAGAGATAGAGGGATGTTACTGTAGTCTAAAGGAGAGATAGAAGGATGTTACAGTAGTCTAAAGGAGAGATAGAGGGATGTTACAGTAGTCAAAAGGACAGAAAGAAGGATGTTACAGTAGTCAAAAGGAGAGAAAGAAGGATGTTACAGTAGTCTAAAGGAGAAGAGATAGAAGGATGTTACAGTAGTCTAAAGGAGAGAAAGAAGGATGTTACAGTAGTCTAAAGGAGAAGATATAGAAGGATGTTACAGTAGTCTAAAGGAGAGAAAGAAGGATGTTACAGTAGTCTGAAGGAGAAGAGATAGAAGGATGTTACAGTAGTCTAAGGGAGAGAAAGAAGGATGTTACAGTAATCAAAAGGAGAGAAAGAAGGATGTTGCAGTAGTCTAAAGGAGAAGAGATAGAAGGATGTTACAGTAGTCTAAAGGAGAGAAAGAAGGATGTTACAGTAGTCAAAAGGAGAGAAAGAAGGATGTTACAGTAGTCTAAAGGAGAGAAAGAAGGATGCTGCAGTAGTCTAAAGGAGAAGAGATAGAAGGATATTACAGTAGTCTAAAGGAGAAGAGATAGAAGGATGTTACAGTAGTCTAAAGGAGAGAAAGAAGGATGTTACAGTAGCCTAAAGGAGAGAAAGAAAGATGCTGCAGCAGTCTAAAGGAGAGAAAAAAGGATGTTATAGTAGTCTAAAGAAGAGAACGAAGATGTTACAGTAGTCTAAAGGAGAGATAGAGGGATGTTACTGTAGTCTAAAGGAGAGATAGAAGGATGTTACAGTAGTCTAAAGGAGAGATAGAGGGATGTTACAGTAGTCAAAAGGACAGAAAGAAGGATGTTACAGTAGTCAAAAGGAGAGAAAGAAGGATGTTACAGTAGTCTAAAGGAGAAGAGATAGAAGGATGTTACAGTAGTCTAAAGGAGAGAAAGAAGGATGTTACAGTAGTCTAAAGGAGAAGATATAGAAGGATGTTACAGTAGTCTAAAGGAGAGAAAGAAGGATGTTACAGTAGTCTAAAGGAGAGCAAGAAGGATGTTACAGTAGTCTAAAGGAGAAGAAAGAAGGATGTTACAGTAGTCAAAAGGAGAGAAAGAAGGATTTTACAGTAGCCTAAAGGAGAGAAAGAAGGATGTTACAGTAGCCTAAAGGAGAGAAAGAAAGATGCTGCAGCAGTCTAAAGGAGAGAAAAAAGGATGTTATAGTAGTCTAAAGGAGAGAACGAAGGATGTTACAGTAGTCTAAACGAGAGATAGAGGGATGTTACTGTAGTCTAAAGGAGAGATAGAAGGATGTTACAGTAGTCTAAAGGAGAGATAGAGGGATGTTACAGTAGTCTAAAGGAGAGATAGGAATTACAGTAGTCTAAAGGAGAGATAGAAGGATGTTACAGTAGTCTAAAGGAGAGAAAGAAGGATGCTGCAGTACTCTAAAGGAGAAGAGATAGAAGGATGTTACAGTAGTCTAAAGGAGAAGACATAGAAGGATGTTACAGTAGTCTAAAGGAGAGAAAGAAGGATGTTACAGTAGTCTAAAGGAGAAGATATACAAGGATGTTACAGTAGTCTAAAGGAGAGAAAGAAGGATGTTACAGTAGTCTAAAGGAGAAGATATAGAAGGATGTTACAGTAGTCTAAAGGAGAGATAGAAGGATGTTACAGTAGTCTAAAGGAGAGAAAGAAGGATGTTACAGTAGTCAAAAGGAGAGAAAGAAGGATGTTACAGTAGTCTAAAGGAGAGAAAGAAGGATGCTGCAGTAGTCTAAAGGAGAGAAAGAAGGATGTTACAGTAGGCTAAAGGAGAAGAGATAGAAGGATGTTACAGTAATCTAAAGGAGAGAAAGAAGGATGTTACAGTAGTCTAAAGGAGAAGATATACAAGGATGTTACAGTAGTCTAAAGGAGAGAAAGAAGGATGTTACAGTAGTCAAAAGGAGAGAAAGAAGGATGTTACAGTAGTCTAAAGGAGAAGCGATAGAAGGATGTTACAGTAGTCTGAAGGAGAAGAGAAAGAAGGATGTTACAGTAGTCTAAAGGAGAAGATATAGAAGGATGTTACAGTAGTCTAAAGGAGAAGATATAGAAGGATGTTACAGTAGTCTAAAGGAGAGAAAGAAGGATGTTACAGTAGTCTAAAGGAGAAGAGATAGAAGGATGTTACAGTAGTCTAAAGGAGAGAAAGAAGGATGTTACAGTAGTCTAAAGGAGAAGATATAGAAGGATGTTACAGTAGTCTAAAGGAGAGAAAGAAGGATGTTACAGTAGTCTAAAGGAGAAGATATAGAAGGATGTTACAGTAGTCTAAAGGAGAGAAAGAAGGATTTTACAGTAGTCTAAAGGAGAAGATATACAAGGATGTTACAGTAGTCTAAAGGAGAGAAAGAAGGATGTTACAGTAGTCAAAAGGAGAGAAAGAAGGATGTTACAGTAGTCTAAAGGAGAGAAAGAAGGATGTTACAGTAGTCTAAAGGAGAAGAGATAGAAGGATGTTACAGTAGTATAAAGGAGAGAAAGAAGGATGTTACAGTAGTCTAAAGGAGAAGATATAGAAGGATGTTACAGTAGTCTAAAGGAGAAGAGATAGAAGGATGTTACAGTAGTCTAAAGGAGAGAAAGAAGGATGTTACAGTAGTCTAAAGGAGAAGATATAGAAGGATGTTACAGTAGTCTAAAGGAGAAGAGATAGAAGGATGTTACAGTAGTCTAAAGGAGAGAAAGAAGGATGTTACAGTAGTCAAAAGGAGAGAAAGAAGGATGTTACAGTAGTCTAAAGGAGAGAAAGAAAGATGCTGCAGCAGTCTAAAGGAGAGAAAAAAGGATGTTATAGTAGTCTAAAGGAGAGAACGAAGGATGTTACAGTAGTCTAAACGAGAGATAGAGGGATGTTACTGTAGTCTAAAGGAGAGATAGAAGGATGTTACAGTAGTCTAAAGGAGAGATAGAGGGATGTTACAGTAGTCTAAAGGAGAGATAGGAATTACAGTAGTCTAAAGGAGAGATAGAAGGATGTTACAGTAGTCTAAAGGAGAGAAAGAAGGATGCTGCAGTAGTCTAAAGGAGAAGAGATAGAAGGATATTACAGTAGTCTAAAGGAGAAGAGATAGAAGGATGTTACAGTAGTCTAAAGGAGAGAAAGAAGGATGTTACAGTAGCCTAAAGGAGAGAAAGAAAGATGCTGCAGCAGTCTAAAGGAGAGAAAAAAGGATGTTATAGTAGTCTAAAGGAGAGAACGAAGATGTTACAGTAGTCTAAAGGAGAGATAGAGGGATGTTACTGTAGTCTAAAGGAGAGATAGAAGGATGTTACAGTAGTCTAAAGGAGAGATAGAGGGATGTTACAGTAGTCAAAAGGACAGAAAGAAGGATGTTACAGTAGTCAAAAGGAGAGAAAGAAGGATGTTACAGTAGTCTAAAGGAGAAGAGATAGAAGGATGTTACAGTAGTCTAAAGGAGAGAAAGAAGGATGTTACAGTAGTCTAAAGGAGAAGATATAGAAGGATGTTACAGTAGTCTAAAGGAGAGAAAGAAGGATGTTACAGTAGTCTGAAGGAGAAGAGATAGAAGGATGTTACAGTAGTCTAAGGGAGAGAAAGAAGGATGTTACAGTAATCAAAAGGAGAGAAAGAAGGATGTTGCAGTAGTCTAAAGGAGAGAAAGAAGGATGCTGCAGTAGTCTAAAGGAGAAGAGATAGAAGGATATTACAGTAGTCTAAAGAAGAAGAGATAGAAGGATGTTACAGAAGTCTAAAGGAGAGAAAGAAGGATGTTACAGTAGTCTAAAGGAGAAGATATACAAGGATTTTACAGTAGTCTAAAGGAGAGAAAGAAGGATGTTACAGTAGTCTAAAGGAGAAGGGATAGAAGGATGTTACAGTAGTCTAAAGGAGAAGATATACAAGGATGTTACAGTACTCAAAACGAGAGAAAGAAGGATGTTACAGTAGTCTAAAGGAGAGAAAGAAGGATGTTGCAGTAGTCTAAAGGAGAGAAAGAAGGATGCTGCAGTAGTCTAAAGGAGAAGAGATAGAAGGATATTACAGTAGTCTAAAGGAGAAGAGATAGAAGGATGTTACAGAAGTCTAAAGGAGAGAAAGAAGGATGTTACAGTAGTCTAAAGGAGAAGATATACAAGGATGTTACAGTAGTCTAAAGGAGAAGATATACAAGGATGTTACAGTAGTCTAAAGGAGAGAAAGAAGGATGTTACAGTAGTCTAAAGGAGAAGAGATAGAAGGATGTTACAGTAGTCTAAAGGAGAAGATATACAAGGATGTTACAGTACTCAAAAGGAGAGAAAGAAGGATGTTACAGTAGTCTAAAGGAGAGAAAGAAGGATGTTACAGTAGTCTAAAGGAGAAGAGATAGAAGGATGTTACAGTAGTCTAAAGGAGAGAAAGAAGGATGTTACAGTAGTCTAAAGGAGAAGATATAGAAGGATGTTACAGTAGTCTAAAGGAGAAGAGATAGAAGGATGTTACAGTAGTCTAAAGGAGAGAAAGAAGGATGTTACAGTAGTCAAAAGGAGAGAAAGAAGGATGTTACAGTAGTCTAAAGGAGAAGATATAGAAGGATGTTACAGTAGTCTAAAGGAGAAGATATAGAAGGATGTTACAGTAGTCTAAAGGAGAGAAAGAAGGATGTTACAGTAGTCTAAAGGAGAAGAGATAGAAGGATGTTACAGTAGTCTAAAGGAGAGAAAGAAGGATGTTACAGTAGTCTAAAGGAGAAGATATAGAAGGATGTTACAGTAGTCTAAAGGAGAGAAAGAAGGATTTTACAGTAGTCTAAAGGAGAAGATATACAAGGATGTTACAGTAGTCTAAAGGAGAGAAAGAAGGATGTTACAGTAGTCTAAAGGAGAAGAGATAGAAGGATGTTACAGTAGTCTAAAGGAGAGAAAGAAGGATGTTACAGTAGTCTAAAGGAGAAGATATAGAAGGATGTTACAGTAGTCTAAAGGAGAAGAGATAGAAGGATGTTACAGTAGTCTAAAGGAGAGAAAGAAGGATGTTACAGTAGTCTAAAGGAGAAGATATAGAAGTATGTTACAGTAGTCTAAAGGAGAAGAGATAGAAGGATGTTACAGTAGTCTAAAGGAGAGAAAGAAGGATGTTACAGTAGTCAAAAGGAGAGAAAGAAGGATGTTACAGTAGTCTAAAGGAGAGAAAGAAGGATGAAACATTAGTCTAAAGGAGAAGATCCAGAAGGATGTTACAGTAGTCTAATGGAGAAGAGATAGAAGGATGTTACAGTAGTCTAAAGGAGAGAAAGAAGGATGTTACAGTAGTCTAAAGGAGAAGATATAGAAGGATGTTACAGTAGTCTAAAGGAGAGAAAGAAGGATGTTACAGTAGTCTAAAGGAGAAGAGATAGAAGGATGTTACAGTAGTCTAAAGGAGAGAAAGAAGGATGTTACAGTAGTCTAAAGGAGAAGATATAGAAGGATGTTACAGTAGTCTAAAGGAGAGAAAGAAGGATTTTACAGTAGTCTAAAGGAGAAGATATACAAGGATGTTACAGTAGTCTAAAGGAGAGAAAGAAGGATGTTACAGTAGTCTAAAGGAGAAGAGATAGAAGGATGTTACAGTAGTCTAAAGGAGAGAAAGAAGGATGTTACAGTAGTCTAAAGGAGAAGATATAGAAGGATGTTACAGTAGTCTAAAGGAGAAGAGATAGAAGGATGTTACAGTAGTCTAAAGGAGAGAAAGAAGGATGTTACAGTAGTCAAAAGGAGAGAAAGAAGGATGTTACAGTAGTCTAAAGGAGAAGAGATAGAAAGATGTTACAGTAGTCTAAAGGAGAGAAAGAAGGATGAAACATTAGTCTAAAGGAGAAGATCCAGAAGGATGTTACAGTAGTCTAATGGAGAAGAGATAGAAGGATGTTACAGTAGTCTAAAGGAGAGAAAGAAGGATGTTACAGTAGTCTAAAGGAGAAGATATAGAAGGATGTTACAGTAGTCTAAAGGAGAGAAAGAAGGATGTTACAGTAGTCTAAAGGAGAAGATATACAAGGATGTTACAGTAGTCTAAAGGAGAGAAAGAAGGATGTTACAGTAGTCAAAAGGAGAGAAAGAAGGATGTTACAGTAGTCTAAAGGAGAGAAAGAAGGATGTTACAGTAGTCTAAAGGAGAAGAGATAGAAGGATGTTACAGTAGTCTAAAGGAGAGAAAGAAGGATGTTACAGTAGTCCAAAGGAGAAGATATAGAAGGATGTTACAGTAGTCTAAAGGAGAAGAGATAGAAGGATGTTACAGTAGTCAAAAGGAGAGAAAGAAGGATGTTACAGTAGTCTAAAGGAGAAGAGATAGAAGGATGTTACAGTAGTCTAAAGGAGAAGAGATAGAAGGATGTTACAGTAGTCAAAAGGAGAAGAGATAGAAGGATGTTACAGTAGTCAAAAGGAGAGAAAGAAGGATGTTACAGTAGTCTAAAGGAGAAGAGATAGAAGGATGTTACAGTAGTCAAAAGGAGAGAAAGAAGGATGTTACAGTAGTCTAAAGGAGAAGAGATAGAAGGATGTTACAGTAGTCAAAAGGAGAGAAAGAAGGATGTTACAGTAGTCTAAAGGAGAGAAAGAAGGATTCAATTCAATTTTATTTGTAAAGCGCTAAATCACATCAACAAACATCTCAGAGCCTAGACTCTGGAAGGGGGGCATCCGCCTTGACCGGTTGGGGGGAGAAGTACATGGGATAGGACAGGGAGAGAGTGGAATAGAAGAGGGAGAGAGAGAGGAATAGAAGAGGGAGAGAGAGAGGAACAGAAGAGGGAGAGAGAGAGTGGCAGACAGGCCAGAGAAGTACAAATACTAAGAAAAGTCTATGATGAGCGTTGGTCTGATGATGAACCAATCTCAGTCTGGAGTTTAAGGGCCGTGCCGTTGCGGTGGGGTCCCGGTGCTGTGGGGGGGTCGGGTAGTAGGACCGTGGTAACTCCACTCTGGGAGTCTTGGGTCTGATCCCCTGGATCCTGCTCCCCTCCTGTCAGGATCTGGTGGCTCCAGTAATGTTGTTACACAGAGAGAAAGAAAGAAAGACAAGAAACAGAAGCTCCAAATGTAGAGTTCCTCCCTTTAACGGGAGAGAGGAAATCCCCTCAGCAGTCTAGGCCTAGAGCAGCTCAACTTAGTGCTCCTATTTTATTCCTAATGATAAGCTTTATCAAAGAGGAAGCTTTTTAGTCTCCTCTTAAATAAACTAATGGTGTGGGCCCTTCGGACCGAGGCTGCTAGTTGATTCCAGAGTAAAGGAGCCATATGGCTGAAACTCCTGCCTCCTCTTTTACTTTGAAGGACTTTAGGGATTACCAACAGTCCTGCATCCTCAGA
Source organism: Lipophrys pholis (assembly GCF_963383615.2). Classification (NCBI taxonomy): domain Eukaryota; kingdom Metazoa; phylum Chordata; class Actinopteri; order Blenniiformes; family Blenniidae; genus Lipophrys; species Lipophrys pholis. Next base: position 32,452,900 of record NC_137638.1, on the reverse strand, counting down.
GCCAAGGGCTCGTGGAGGGTGAGACACTTCTAGAAGTTTCTCCATATAGGACGGAGCCTGGTGATGAAGAGTTTTAGATGTGATCAGAAGGATCTTGAATTCTATTCTAGATTTGATGTGAAGCCAGTGTAAGGATGCTAAGACTGGGGAGATGTGCTCTCTTCTTCCAGTTCTGGTTAGTAAACCTGCAGCAGCGTTCTGCTCTAGCTGGAAGATCCTAACAGAGGAGTTTGGACATCCTGACATTAGGGAGTTACAATCATCTCATCTTCAAGTCACAAAGGCAGGAAGCATTTGTTCTGCATCTTTGAAGGACAAGAAGTTTCTCATTTTTGCAATATTCCTTAGATGGAAGAAGGCTGTCCTGGAGACATGTTTAACATGGGACATAAAGGACAGATCCTGATCAGAAATAACACCCAGGTTCCTAATATCACTGTTAGAGGTTAAGGTAATATTATCTAAGGTAATCAGACTATCTGAAAAGTAATCCCTGAGCTTTTTAGGACCTAGGATTAGAACCTCAGTCTTGGATGTGTTGAGCATTAAGAAGTTGATAGACATCCAGGACTTAACGTCCCTGAGGCAGGACTCTAGTTTAACAAGTTGGTCGGCCTGATTGGCTTTAACTGATAAATATAGCTGAGTATCATCTGCATAACAATGAAAGTTAATGTTGTGTTTCCTAATAATATTTCCGAGTGGTAACATATAGAGATTAAACAATATGGGTCCGAGGACGGAGCCTTGTGGTACTCCACACAGGACCCCTTCATGTATTGAAGATTTGTTATTTACATGAACAAATTGAAACCGGTCAGATTAATATGATTTAAACCAGTTTAATCCAATCCAATCCAATCCAATGTATTTATAAAGCACTATTAAAAACAACTCAGTTGACCAAAGTGCTGTACAACAATATAAAAATACAATTATAAATACAACAATACAGTGGCAGCACAGAATACACTTTGAGCAGTAAAAGTCAACTTCAACACTGGTTAAAAGCCAAAGAGAACATGCGTGTTTTGAGATGTGATTTAAAAACATGAAGGGAGTCAGCCTGTCTAATGAACAGAGGAAGCTCATTCCACAGTTTGGGACCAACCACAGAAAACGCTCGGTCTCCTCTGAGTTTGCGATGCGTCTGGGGGACCGAAAGCAACGCTTGATCAGCTGACCTGAGTGAACGTGCTGGGGAGTACGACACGAGCAGGTCGGACAGGTAACGAGGGGCAAGGTCATTAAGACATTTAAAAACAAATAACAGAATTTTAAAATCAATTCTAAATTGCACTGGGAGCCAGTGCAGAGAAGAGAGGACGGGTGAAATATGATCATACTTTTGTGAGCCAGTCAAGAGGCGCGCTGCAGCGTTCTGAACCAGCTGCAGGCAGGTCAGTAAGGACTGGCTGATGCCGGTGTACAGGGCGTTGCAATAGTCCAGCCGGGTTGTGACAAAAGCATGAATCAGTATTTCAAAATGATGTTTTGAAAGTGAGGATTTTATCTTTGCGAGTTGCCTCAGGTGGAAAAAACTGGCCTTCACCACAGCACTGATCTGTTTGTCAAATTTAAAATGTTGATCCATCTTTACCCCCAGATTAGAAACAGTTGGTTTGACAAACTGTGTCAGCGATCCTAGGTTCACTGGGGCGGCAGTACCAGAAGTGCTCGGCCCCACTAGGAGGACTTCAGTCTTTCTGTCATTAAAATGTAAAAAGTTAGCAGACATCCAGGATTTGATTGCTTCAATACACTCCAAAAGTTGAGTGGCACTGAAAGCATTCTCACGCTTCAGGGGCACATAGATTTGGCTGTCATCAGCATACAAGTGAAATGACACCCCAAATCTACGGAGAACAGATCCTAGCGGGAGCAGGTACAGTGAAAACAGGAGAGGACCAAGGATGGACCCTTGCGGTACTCCATACGACAGGGGGGCTGTGGAGGAAACACAATCCCCAACTTTAACACAGAAACTCCTCCCTGTTAAATAGGATCTGAACCATTTTAAGGCACATCCCCGAATGCCAACCAGATTTTCAAGGCGATACAGGAGGATTTCATGGTCGACTGTATCGAACGCAGCAGTTAGGTCCATCAGCACCAGAGCCACAGTATGGCCAGAATCATTCAACATTAAAATGTCATTAAAAACCCTTAATAAAGCGGACTCAGTACTGTGGAGGTTCTTAAAACCAGACTGAAAAACCTCAGGGATCTCATGTTCATCCAAGAATGACTTCATCTGAATGAAAACAATTTTCTCCAAAATTTTGGAAAAAAATGGGAGCTTGGAAATGGGGCGGAAATTAGAAGGGTCGTTAGAATTTAGGCCCGGCTTTTTAGCTAATGGCTGAACAACAGCGTGTTTGAAACTTGCAGGCACTGCCCCATTCGCCAAGCAACCATTAACACAATGCAAAGCAAAGGGTGCTATTGTGGAAAACACATCTTTGAACAGGCGTGGGGAAATAGGATCAAACGGTGAACCAGCGGGCTTCATTTGACTGACCACCTTTTCCAAGTTAGCGAGTGTGACAGGCTCAAACTGACAGAATAAAGCTGAGCAAGAAACATGGTTAGACATGCCTACAGAGGGAGGGCTGATAAGAGCCCTAGTGCTCACAACCTTATTTATAAAAAAGTTCAAGAAGTTTTCACACACTTCAGGTGTTGCCTCTAGGCCATTGGATTGAGGAACATTAAGAGCAGCATTCACCATATTAAAAAGAACCCGAGGGTTGTTTCTGTTGGACGTAACCATATCAGCAAAGTACATAGCCTTGGCAGATTTGACACTTTTCTGATAGGTATGTAAGCTGTCTTTTAACAGTTGAATGGAAACCTGCAACTTATCCCTTTTCCATCTTCGCTCAGCTCTCCTACACTCACTACGAGCAGCACGAGTCGACTCATTGAGCCACGGCTCAGATTTAGGTTTGGCACACCTTGGTTTAAGCGGAGCCACAGTGTCAATAATTGATAGGCAAGTTGAGTCAAAAAGTATGGAAAACTCATCAATATCATAATCGAGAAAAGAACGATCGTTTGCCAACAGTGACTGGTGAAAAGCCGTGGAGAACTGAGCAGCAGTGGAAGAGTTAATTACACGACAGAGGCGCACAGGAGCGCACAGGTTGACGTCGCACAAAAGAGGCACATCAAAAATAATGGGCAGGTGGTCTGAAAACACTGCATCACACACCTCCAAATTACACACTGAAAGACCGTATGAGGCTAAGTTTAAGGCTAAGTTTTTAATGCTGACGGCATCTTCTAATCTCCTTAAAAGTATATTATGATCGACAGTATTAAATGCGTCACGAAGGTCCAGAAGAAGTAAACCAGATAGAAGAGCTCTATCTGAGGCCATTAGAAGGTCATTAGTAACTTGATGAAGGATGTTACAGTAGTCTAAAGGAGAGAAAGAAGGATGTTACAGTAGTCTAAAGGAGAAGAGATAGAAGGATGTTACAGTAGTCTAAAAAAGAAGGGATAGAAGGATGTTACAGTAGTCCAAAGGAGAAGGGATAGAAGGATGTTACAGTAGTCCAAAGGAGAGAAAGAAGGATGTTACAGTAGTCTAAAGGAGAAGAGATAGAAGAATGTTATAGTAGTCTAAAGGAGAGAAAGAAGGATGTTACAGTAGTCTAAAGGAGAAGAGATAGAAGAATGTTATAGTAGTCTAAAGGAGAAAATATAGAAGGATGTTACAGTAGTCTAAAGGAGAAGGGATAAAACAGTAAAATCATCTCCAGCTCCACCTTGGACATCATTCCTTTTAGTTTGGTGACGTTATGCAGGTGGAGAAAGCAGGAAGGTGTAACCAGGCTGACGTGGCTGTCTAGTGACGGAGGCTGGTCTAAAGACACTCCAAGGTGACGGAGGCAGGGTTTCACATCATCATTTAACGGCCCAATGTGCTGCCTGGTGGCTGGAATCCATTTTTGGGGGGCAAGTATAAGAGCCTCTGTTTTCCTGGCATTTAGCTGAAGGTAATTATCGGTTGTCCAAATTTTGATGGCCTGAAAACATCATTTAAAATGGAAAGTTTATTGATCTCTTTGGGATTAAAGGAATAATATAACTGAATGTCATCAGCATACAGATGGTAAGAAATCCCACTAAAACTGCAAAATAACTGACCCAGAGGCAATAAATACAATACAAATAGTAATGGGCCTCGGGCAGATCCCTGAGGTCGACCACAGGACAGACCCCTGAGGTACACCACAGGACAGACCCCTGAGGTACACCACAGGACAGACCCCTGAGGTACACCACAGGACAGACCCCTGAGGTACACCACAGGACAGACCCCTGAGGTACACCACAGGACAGAGGCACTGTGTCAGACATGAACTGGCCCACTGAAACAGACACCTTCCTGTGGGAGAGGTAGGATGAGAACCAGTCCAGTGCAGAACCTGCGATACCCACAAACTCCCTTAGCCTGTCCAGCAGAATACTGTTATCCACAGTGTCAACAGCAGAGTACTGTGATCCACAGTGTCAACAGCAGAGCTGAGGTCCAGAAATACCAGTACGGAGTATTTCCCATCATCTGCTGCCCTCAGAAGGTCATCAGTGACTTTAGTCAGAACAGATTCAGTGGAGTGAAGTTTATAGAAGCCAGATTGGAACGGGTCAAACAAACCAAATACCTGAAGAGAAGATGGAAGCTGCTTTCCTACAACCTCTTCTAGTATTTTAGAGACAAAGGACAGTTTGGAGATTTGGCCTATCGTTCATATGAAGGGTCCAGATTGGGTTTGTTCAGCAGAGGCTGGATTATAGCTGCTTAACAAGTGTAGGGACAGAGCCTGTTGATAGGGAGAGATTTATTTCATGAACAATGGAGGGACCAATTGATTTAAAAACATTAAAAAACAAAGACGGAGGGAGAAAATGAAAGGAGCCATAGGAAGGCTTCAGTTTGGTCATCAGGCCTGTAACTTCCTCCAAGGAGACGGAGAAGAGTTTAAACTGAGATGTTGGAGCAGCTGCAGGGAGATGAGAGATGACGGAGGATCTTGGTTTTAATCACTTTATTGACAGAATATTTTAATACATTTTTGCACTCAGTGTGAAAGAAAACCGGCACTTGTGGAGTGGAAGGACAGACTATCACATTTATGGTGTTAAAGAACTTTTGAATTTCTTTTCTTCACAGAAATTAGGTTGGTGAAGTATGATGTTCTTACAACTCTCCTCATTTCATTGAGTTCCAGTAATAATTCTTTAAGAAGCAGCCGGTGAACCTATAGTTCAGTGGATTTCCATAAACGCTCTGTCCTCCTACACTGACGCCTGAGACAGAGGTGAGGATTTTACTGAGAAAAGTTTTTTAGGTTTGAGGGGAACAACCATGTCTAGAACAGAGGAGCTGTGAAGAAGCTCCACCAGGTTTTAACACCATCACAGTCTGACAGGACATGTCCACCAAATAAAGCAGGACATCTTTCAGTGTCTTCAGTTATGATGCGCCTGGATTGAGACATGGAGTTACGTGGTTCCAAATCAAGGATACAGGAAATTCCAAAAAGGCCACATTTATGATCACTGACCAGTAAATCCTCAAGGCCAATGTTTTCCATAGTAAGTTCATGAGTAAAAACCAAGTCCATGTCCAGATTTGTGTGTGGGCCCAGAAACATGTTGCCTAAAGTTAAAAGACTCGGTGATCCAGATCCAGAAAGGCAGCGGCAACCTGAGAGGTAACATCATCAACGTGAAAATTAAAATCTCCAATAATTAAAACCTTTTCAAACATGATAACTGAAGATAAAACTCAGTAGAATCAGACAGGCAAGGGTCAGGAGGGCCAGGAGGTCGCCAGATTAAAATACAGTAAAAAGAGTTTACACTGCCAACTTTGGTTATTGTGAGTTCAGAGGAGGGAAAGTCTCTGTGCTGACCGACCGGCAGTCAAAATGTCTTTTAAAAATCACAGCAAGACCTCCAGCGCGGCCTCAGAGCCTCGGTGTGCTGATGTAGCTGCGGTCTGAGGGGCGGAGTTCATTTAAAGCAATATATTCAGAAGACCTCTGCCAAGTTTCAGTGAGGAACAAGAAGTTCAAGTTTTCCCTCATGAACAGGTCCTGAAGAAGAAAAATACTGTATCTACCAGGTACTTTCCGCTAGGTGATGGAGGAAGTACTGTATCCATGCCTGCAGCACACAGTTGTAATTCTGATTAATGATTACATCAAAATATACCAAATGTTTCCATGTGTTGGGGCTGAAGATTCCATTGAACTCTTCCAAGAAGCTTCTCCCCCGAAGGAAAACACCAGCAACAATAAACAGGCCATAAAACAGCAGGGGATCGAGCCAGACCCCGGAAGTGGCCAATGAGGATACTTGAATCCGACCCGAACACCATAGGGGTCCAAAACTCAAGTTGGTGGGACTCACTTTCTACCAACACTCTCGGTTTCTCAATCTGACCATCGAGGGAGACACAAGTCTCTGCTTGCCTCAGGATGGTAAAGAGAGCAAAAGAACAGAAGAAACACCAACACCAGCCCGCTGGACGAGCAGGACCCAGTTCGGACTACATCTTCTGTTTTCCTCTATTTTTCCTGTTTTGGGGGGATTCTGGAGACCAGAGCCATCGTCTCCTCCCCAAGATCATCCTCTCAGCTGCACTCCTGCAGCTGAAGCAAAGCCTCTGAATTCTGGACGCTGAATTCAGACCCGGTAACAACCAGTTACCAGAACCAACAGCACCAAACCAATAAGGGTGAGAGCTTTTGTCTGGGCAGAGAATAGTTAGAATGATGTTCTGTTGAAACTGCAATGTGTGTTTCAATGTGCCGCTGATAAGGCCGCAGCATCTCATATGTTTGTGTAGGCGCGTTCACGCGCACTAACCAAGTCCAGGACTCTGGTTTTCCACCTCAGAACCAGAGGTCTGAGTGAGCTCCAGGCCCACTGGGAGCTCTGTGTGGAGGAACCAGGGTTCAGAACCGAGCCGCGTAGAATTCTCTGTCTTTCTCTTGTCTTCATCCTTCTACTAATCCTGATCTGCCTGTCATCCCCCGCAGCTACGACCCCCCCTTTCTCCACTTACTGCACGTAACACCAAGGCGTTACCTGCTGCAAGAGCAGATCTGCCTCAGTCACAGGAGTCCTAACTGCAGGACCCAACCTCAACTTAGGACTCAGGTGCTCAGAACCGGGCCAACGGAACCGCCGTTCGTTATGCCCTCGGTAGACTAACTTGCTCCGAGACCGCCCTCGGGCATGCGCGCTCGACGGACGTCTTGTTTATCTGGCCGCTAAGCAACCGCCACGTCCCCAGAAAGAGCGAGTCAAACGCCTCTAGTGGTTGCGTGGGTCATCGCAATCCCTCTTGACATCCACCTGATGGACACATCAGGTTATTGCGCTCTCCCTCTGCGCGCCGCCACACGCCCCTAGTGGTCGTCACAGTCACCGCATTGACCCGCCGACGTCTGCCTCCACCCGGTGGACGTTCAAGGTCATTACACCCCCTCACATTGACCCGCCGACGTCTGCCTCCACCCGGTGGACGTTCAAGGTCATTACACCCCCTCACATTGACCCGAGGACGTCTGCCTCCACCTGGTGGACGTTCGAGGTCATTACACCCCCTCGTCACTCCAAACCATGCACACACACACACACACACACACACACACACACACACACACACACACACACACACACACACACACACACACACACACACACACACACACACTCTTTGTACATAGTGTTTGCTGTTTAATAGATTAGATCTCCGTGTTAGATGTCGTTTGCTATTTGAATGTGTTGATTTATGAGATGATTTCAGAATTATTTATGAATTAATACATTTTGTTAATAAACGCCTGTTAGCTGAATTGTACGCTTCTTGGTGATTATTGTGTATTTATTGTTGACAATTCACTGGTTTGTAACAGTCTGTGCTCAGATCTATTCTATTTAAGATTGTTATATTTTATGCAGAAATATTAACTAACTTAAATAAACTTTTTTACAAACTAGACTGATATTTAGGTATTAGCTATTTCCAGTTTAGCTGGTGGTGCCCCGATTTATTATTAATACATAAATAACAAATTTATGCAAATTAATCATTTTTTTATTAATTAATTATTTTGGATAATTTATTCATTTTTTTGTTTTTAAAGTAATTATTCAATTACTTTAGGAGTTGTTAATGAGTAAATGACCGTTTACTTCCATTAATAATTTCAATTTTTCATAAATTACTTCCAGTGATTTATTACTTTCAGTAATCTATTACTTACAGTAATTTAATGCTAATAACCAACCATAAATCCCAACACATGTGAATTTTAACTGAGAAGCAGGATGAAACCCAACAGACACCAGGCCAAACCTGCTGGTGCTCCATCTTTCTGAGAGCCTGGAGAGACGTCCTCTTGTTACTGCCTGTCTGTGTGGCAGCGGGAGACATCATGGAGGTGGAGGGGGAAGGTCCAGGGAGAAGGGGGAGGAAGATCCAGGGAGGGAGGACGAGGAGGAAGGTCCAGGGAGGGGGAGGAGGAAGGCCCATAGAGGAGGGTAAGGTCCAAGTAGGGAGGAGGAGGAAGGTCCAGGGAGGAGGGGGGGGAGGTCCAAGGAGGAGGAGGAGGAAGGCCCATGGAAGAGGAGGAAGGTCCATGGAGGAGTTGGAGGAATGTCCAGGGGGAGAAGGACGGTCCAGGGAGGGGGAGGAAGGTCCTGGGATGGAGGAGGAAGGTCCAGGTAGTGAGGAAGAGCAAGGTCCAGGGAGAGGGAGGAAGGTCCAGGGTGATGGAGGACAGGAAGCTCTCCTCATGTAGTTGTGTTCTCTAGTCATGTTCTCTCGTCGTGTTCTCTAGTCATGTTCTCTAGTCATGTTCTCAAGTCATGTTCTCTCGTCATGTTCTCTAGTCATGTTCTCTCATCATGTTCCATAGTCATGTTCTCTAGTCACGTTCTCTTGTCATGTTCTTTAGTCATGTTCTCTCGTCATGTTCCATAGTCATGTTCTCTAGTCACGTTCTCTTGTCATGTTCTCTCGTCATGTTCTCTCGTCATGTTCCATAGTCATGTTCTCTAGTCATGTGTAAATATATGTAGATAGATGGATAAAGACAGAGAGATGTAAACATGTTATTCATCTTTTGTAACACTTCTCTTCTTGCTTTGACAAATTTAACCATATGACTGTAAATGATTGTATATGACTGTAAAATATAGAACTGAACATTTCTCTGTTTTATTTGATAAACAACGTAATGTTGCTTTAAAGAAGAAATTGTCTCGGGTGAATTTCAACAATTATGAGGTCTATGAGGAGAACATAAAACAAAAAGACTGACACACTAATTAACACATGTATGAATAAAATATATATATGTAATAATTCAAGTATTCAAAAACAATCCTCACTCCCATCCTCATGTGGAGGAGTTCCTCTTCTCCACTGGACCAGGCTTCAGGTTCCTCAGTTGTCCTGGATTCAAATACTGCAATACTGGTGTTAGTTTGAATCCACAGCATGCTCCAGTAGAACCAGTAGAACCTCCAGTAGATCTTCCAGTAGAACCTCCAGTAGATCCTCCAGTAGAACCTCCAGTAGAACCTTCAGTAGAACCTCCAGTAGAACCAGTAAAATACATTTGTACGACTGAGACAAAACACTATGGCCAGTAGAACCTTCACTTCTCAGTCAAGTTAAATAGTTTTAAACATGATCTTTCCCCTCAGCAGCAAATATAAATGTACATGAACACTGTTAGATTTACACTAGAACATTTAGGAACATTGCAAATCGAAATCACCAATGTTGATACCAATGACAGTTTAATATTTTTCAGCTGGCAAGGGTTAATCTAAAGGCCCCTGCATCCTCCCACTTAGAAGCCATATGAACAAAAAGAAAATCGGACAGTGACGTCAGCCAGCTGGGCAGAGGAGAGCCCTCCAATCCTGACGGAACGTTTGCTGCCGGATACACGTTGGACTCCTGGGACAGCTGAAGGATTGTGTACCTGTCTATTCTTTCCATCGAGGACGTAGAAGACGTCTACATAATTGGATTTATGATAACAGGTATGCTGCTGATTGGAGCTGGTTGCTTTCTGATGTTTCACAAAGTTGGGATGACGCTGGCAGCTGTTCTGAGAAGGCTGCCAGGCATCGCTGATGCACTGTGTAGAACTCTTAACGCTCAGACTCATGTGATTAATGAACTCAAAAGTAAGCAGGATGCGACTTTTGAATGTCTATGCGGGATGGAAGCCAACTTTACAGCTGTACAGATTACAGCTTGGCTCTGAGGTTGACAACTCGGCTGGAAGCTAAAAAGGCCATCATATTGGATATACTTCAGAGAGACCAAGGACTCGAGGCCGAGAAGAATTGTGCTCAGCCTGACCAAAAACAATTGTTATCAAGAATTGACTGCCCCAGACAGCCAGTCGCCTAAGCTGGTTTGTTTATCTACATTCTCTAGGATACTTGTGCAGATGGATGCTCTGTCCCTTCTCCTTATCTTCTCACCCCTGCTCCACCTGGAACTTTGTCTCTGAAGCCAAACTATCCAAGGTTGTCTCATGTCATTAGACGACAGGCTGGTCTGTACAGAAATGAACGACCAAACTCAAACTGAACGCCTTCCTACAATTTCATTGTACCTGTGTTACAATGACAATAAATACATTCTAATTCTAATTCTAATTCTTATGCACATATTCAAATTGTGCAGCACATCTTCCTTTTAATTCATCCAATCCTTCCTTTTGTACCATTCACTGCGGAAATGTAGAACAGTTTTCTGATCTTTCCGTTGCTGGAGGTCTGTAGCTCAGGTGTTGGTCTCTCATCTTTAAAAGCTGCTGTTTGTCCTCCAAAGAAAGTAGTGAAAATGTCTTTATCGTCTCTAGAGCTGCCATCCTCCCTGTTATCCCACTAACTAGCTAGAGAGCGTAGCAGCATTGTATCAATTCACTAATGCACTGTGAACGTACCTTTAGCATTTAGCATAGCACGGTTACGGCCGTGAACTGACTGCCCAAGAGCAAACATCCAGACACTAGATATGACCGGCAAAGCCAGAGCAACAGTGTGACTTTAGGAGGAGGTGTGGCCTTCAAGAGGAGGTGTGGCCTTCATGAGTGGGTGTGGCCTTCATGAGGGGATGTGGCCTTCAGTAGTGGGTGTGGTCTTCACGAGGGGGTGTGGCCTTCGGGAGAGGGTGTGGTCTTCATGAGGGGATGTGGCCTTCAGTAGTGGGTGTGGTCTTCACGAGGGGGTGTGGCCTTCGGGAGACGGTGTGGTCTTCCGGAGGGGTGTGGCCTTCAGGAGAGGGTGTGGTCTTCTAGAGAGGGTGTGGCCTTCGGGAGGGGGTGTGGCCTTCACATTAAGACAGAGCAGGCGTGAGTGACTTGTGCAGCCTCTCTGCCATACCAGGAGATGGCGGTGTTGAGTCATTTGAGCTATGAAAAGCACAAAATGCTGACACTTTCAAACCTATACAGTAGGTACCGTAAGCTACTGGAAATTGAAAAATAAATTATAATTATAATATAATTCAAACAAATAATCAAAATTAATAGTTTATTAATTTTACCTTGAGTAGGACTGCCTACCCTGACGACCCTGACTGCACGTGACGGTTAATATGTATTCACTGCAGACATATCTTAGTAGAACATTCACTATATGTATACTTCTAAACTAGAATACTAGAATGTGTCTACACTGTAGACACATTCTAGTAGATCATTCAGTATACCAGATGGATTGATGACCAGTTTAATAACGCTCTGTCATTAACGTGAAATATGGCATCACAAGTTCTTAATCATCCTCGGAGGGGAATAATTCTAGGCTGATGAACGGATTCAATCAGTGAAAAAGAAGCTTTGGTCAGGACAGGTGAAGCCGGTGCCTGCATTGAACAAGGTCTGAGTTACAGTGCAGTTTAAGCTGCAAAGATTTCAATAGATAAGGTAGTAGATAAGATACTAGTGAGAGGCAGCAGCGCAGCTATACGCTGTAAAGGAAGAAACAGGTGTTATGAGTGATCAACACATTAGTTTGCATACCAGTATAATCAGCTCGTATCTCTTCTGCTCAGAACTGTTAATAACATGACCATATATGGGAGAATGATCCGGTGTGTGAGGCAGAACAATTGAACTGTTGAGTTTTAGGAATAGCAGACCATTGACCTTGGTTCCCAGGCAGATAACGCCATGCTGGAGAAGGGAGTGAGGGAATCTTCGCTAGTGGAAAGCCAGCTGGAGAACGGAGTGAACCAAGAGTCGCAAGCTTAAAGCCGGGAAGGTGTGAAGCCTTGCACCCCAGGTTGAGACAAATGTCAAAGCCGACATCCTGACCATCTGAAGAATATACGATTGTGATATCAAAACGTTTTGGGACAGAACAATAGATATGTGTTCAGTTTCGGTAAAAACAACATGTGGCATCCACACCATATGTGCAGGGAGGGGTGAAAGAAATGCTTATAAACCAACATTTTCCTGGACTATGCGCTCATCATCATCGAAGCCTGGTCCTCCCCGACAGACTGGTGCTTGAGCCAGAGATCTCGTTTTATTCCATGTATTCTGCTTAAGGTAATTATCTGTGAAACTGTGTGATTAATTCCACTCTTGTGTCCTCATCAATAAAAGAACACATTAATGACTGTTTTTTCCTTCAGCTGCTACCAGGGGAATCAGAAGGGTGATACAACTACTGTGATGTCACAGGATTTTTGGGACCTCCATGGATATCACCATGTCTTAGTGGGTTCACTCATGGCTGGAAGCTGAAGGGTTTCAGGCTGACTGCTGCCAGGAGACCAACATAGGTATAGTTTCAGTTACCTGCAGCCTCTACAATCATTTGGTTTGTAAAGCGAGGCTCATTACAAAAGGTTTGACCCCAAACAACCTGAGGAGTTCTGATGCAGCAGATAGGAGAAGAGCAACTCTGATCGTTCAGAGGAAGCATCTTAACGCCACAAATGTCTCATGAAATACAAGCGTTGTATGATTTTTAATACACTGTATTAAATGAATTTGCTAGTTTTTATGTTTCTAATCGAAATACATGTATATACAATATGTATAATAATTACAGTTAATAACTTTTGTAATAATGTATCATTTTCAAGTTATAATAAAAATAACTAATAAGAATGATTCAAACAATGATTCAAAACTAATTGTTTTATTACACTACACTGAAAATACTCCACCCATGATTCCTATTGTGGTATTTCAATACTTAAAGTTGGGCAGAACATTCTGACATGGCAATTATATTTAATCAAATCAATGAAGAGAACTGTATCAGCTAAAACCACTCAGCTTGAACTAATTCTAAATTATTAACTGCTTATGTGTGATACATTTCTCGGTTGAGTTAAGTACCCAAAATATGACATTACGATGAGGGTAGAGCTTTGTTTAGTTTTTTTTTTGTTGTTTTCTTTAATTAGTTTCATTGCACTGTATTGATCCCCAGGGAGAGAATTCTTTCCCAAATCAACCCATTGGTACCAGACACACAGAGGCCAAGGCTCTTGCTCAGTAATCTCTGGTGCATGTGTTTGGGAAAAACCCGGAGTACCTGGAGGAAACCCACAGACACACGGGGAAAACATGCAAGCTCCACACAGAAAGGCCCCGGGTCGTATTTGAACCCTGTGAGGCGAGAGCGCTAGCCACTGCACCACCCCGTTTGTTTCTGCCCATTTGTTTCTTTTTTTTTTTTTTTTGTTCATTTACACACAAATCTAATTTATTCTCAAACATACCAGAAACAGCAAATATCTCAATATACTGTCAAGAATTGATCATTATGTGTTTGAAAGCAGCGGTGTGCAGTCAGGGGCAGCAGCACTGCTCGCCCTGTCAAAAAGGATTTTTCTTTTTTTTTATAAGTAAAAAGGGATTCTGAAATCTGTGTCTGGAATCAATTAGGCTGCTTGTCCAGTATGCAACTTTTTCCAGAAAACGACTGGTTTTATTTTTTGGAGCTCAAATCTCCTATGTCCTCTAAACGCATCACAGCTCCTTTGCTCTGCTGGGGCCAGCAGGAACTGCATTGCTAACCTCTGATGGAGGCTGGATGCTGCTGTTGGGTTAAAATGTTGAGTGACAGTATCATCAGCCAATCAAATTGTGATGTTTTATTGACGGAACGCCCTCGGGCAAGCGGAGTTTCTAGCCATGCTGGTCTAGTGCTGGTCTTGGTGTAGGTCATTGAAATGAGCTTGACTGATTGGCCCATGAGCAGGTCCGTGATGAGGCACTGTCATTATCTGCTATTCTGGAGGTGATGGCGGCTAATTTAACAACAAGATCGGATGATACGATAGCGTACCTGCTTCAGGGGCCTTGTTCAAGGCACCCGTTTGCAGCAAAAATGGAAATTGTGAGTCGAGGAAGTTTAAAGGCTTTGTGCAGCATTTTACAGCGGGATGGATTTCATCTACCAGTGATGGTTAGTGCTAGTTCACACAGACAGACATTCACACAGACAGACGAGCACACATGCATGATAGTAGTGTGCAAGACTCGCACGGTCCGAACCCCCCTCGGACGCTACAATGGCGCTCCCGTCTCGATGCAAACCTGCGGGAAACACTGGAAGATGATGTGATGGCGATGCTGCTCAGTGGAGTCCTTATGTGTTGTGGTTGTTGATCAGCTGTCATGTTGGTATTGATAAAGTACTGATGTATAATAGAGGCCTTACATTGGATTCGGATTGTGTTTATACTGTAGGACATAATGTGCGGCTGCTGCATTGGCTGTATTGGCATAGGCAACAATACTTTTTTTGGAGGGCGGTTGAGGGGTGGGTTTATTTTGTTTCTGCTGGCCCTGACTGAAACACCACTGCATGCTACTGTTTGAAGTGAGTCAGAGAGAAATGTGGGAGGTACCAAATGTTGTCACATCCTGGATGAAGGCTTGATTATCTCATCTGTCCCAGAAAACAACCACTGTGGGAAGTGTCTGTTGTATAAATCAGATGTAGGATGCAGTAGAACTGACCGTTGGATGTACTCTCTGCAGTGTGGGGGCCCAGATGAATTCTTGAGGGACCAGCTATGACCTGTCGGGGGATTCCAGTCAAAGGGCAGGGTTTCACGTCCATCAGTGTTTTAAGCTGACCACCATGCACAAAGCCCGGAGAGCAAACACACACTCTATCCTACCACTGCTACCGCCAAGAGCGTGCAACCTGCAACCTGCTCCCTCACACTCCGCCTCCTTTCTATTTCCTGGCCAACTAAATCTCCTCTAATCTGATGAGCCGCTCAGACTGGGGACCCTTTCTCTGCCATGATGCCACCTGTCAGACTGAAGAATCTCCTCCTCACTGGTGATCAACAAAGAACCCCACCCAGGGGTGTTTACAGTGCTCCAGTGTAGTTATGAGACCTATTGGGCTCCGTGAGTGGTTGTTGGTGAGGTTGATGAAATATTGATTGGAGGTGATTGGTCTCCCTCACAGGACCAGTCTAGACATGTAAACACAACAATGAGACTTGACACATGGAGGTCGTTGTTCATAGAGCCATGCATTATTCAATAGTCTTTTTTGGAAAAGCTTACAAAAATGGCCTCCTGGAAAATCATGTTGAAGTTAAATGCTGGCGGACACCCCCACTCTCACCAGCATACAAAGAACGTAAAACATAAAAGCAATGTGCACTTTCTTAGTTTAAGGTGTCTTTATTAGTTTTTTTCTTGTGCAACTCTAAATTTGTATCACTAATCACTAATCACTAAATCACTAATGTCCCCTCAAAGCAGTCCCAAACCAAGCTACTCACACACCATATTATGGTGAATAGTGGTATTACAAGACAGCAAGGACCTTCGAGGAAATCTGACTTTAACTGTCCATGGTTATCATTTCTGCCAACAAATCCTATTAATTTTGTTTAAATTATGTAAAAATGCTCGGAAAACCAATTGTTGTGTGGTTTCAACACAATCTTTCTGCAATCAGGATGAAACAGAAGTAACAGTTAGTCCAAATTAAATGCTGACATATAGAATTGTTATTTTTTCTACTTGTTCTAAACATCTCTGCAAACATCATTTAGATTTTGTCATCATTTGTATCTTGTCATAATTTGTTTATATACACTTTTATTAATTTCTCACTTCCAGAACACTCAAGGTCACTGTACAATACTGTCAAAATCAAGTGAAAGACATGTTAGCAACAGTAAAAACAAACATCCTGTGGCACAGAGGTGAGGCAGCGGACCTGATTGAGCCAGGCAGCTCTGAGGCCCGGCTTTGCGGAGAAAGGCGGGGCCTCGATGGGTCAGCGCTGAGGCGGTCCCCATGCACACCAACAGTAGTGACGGCAGGGGCTGCAGGCAGTGACGTGCAGTCAGGGTAGGTAGTCCTACTCAAGGCTGAATTGAAATAAATGAAATATTTATTTTGATTACAGTATAATTATAATTTATTTTTCAATTTCCAGTAGCTTACAGTACCTATAGGTTTGAAAGTGTCTGCATTTTGTGCTTTTCATAACTTAAATGACTCAACACCACTGTTTCCTGGTTTAGCAGAGAGGCTGCACAAGTCACTTACTGTGAAGGCCACACCCTTCCTCTAAAGGCCACACCCCCTCCCGAAGGCCACACCCTTCCCCTAAAGGCCACACCCTCTCCCGAAGGCCACACCCCCTCCAAAGCCCACACCCTTTCCTGAAGGCCACACCTCCTCCTAAAGTCACACTGCTGCTCTGGCTTTGCCGGTCATAATCAGTGTCTGGATGTTTGCTCATGGGCAGTCAGTTCTTCAATATGAAAATCATTTAAGTAAAAAGGCAGATCGCTACGCTGCCTTTGGCCGTAACTGTGCTATGCTAAATGCTAAAGGTACGTTCACAGTGCATTAGTGAATTGATACAATGCTGCTACGCTCTCTAGCTAGTTAGTGGGATAACAGGGAGGATGGCAGCGCTAGAGACGATAAAGACATTTTCACTACTTTCTTTGGAGGACAAACAGCAGCTTTTAAAGATGAGAGACCAACACCTGAGCTACAGACCTCAGCAACGGAAAGATCAGAAAACTGTTCTACTTTCATGTCAATCTGGGCTCTGCAGGAGTGGTTTCAGCACCACAGACGCTCTGAGACGCTCTGCAGGAGTGGTTTCACCACCACAGACGCTCTACCGTCAGAGTTGTTTTCATTTTCTCTGTTTCTGTCTTTCCAACATGAACAACAGACGCTCTGCCAGGTCATGAGATTGATCTTGTTGGGAGAGTCTGGAGATCTAGAATCATTGGTTAAGTTTCTTTAAAGCTGTTTTACCATCTTGATTCTGTTAGATTAACACTTTACCAGCAGAAACATATTGTAGCATCACAGAGCTGATCACTGCAATGCATTATGGGAGTTGGGTTGGCAGTGTTCCAAATGTTTTAATTTGGGTATTATTAGGATTGTTAGTGTTGGTGATGATTGTGTTGTGTTGTGTTTTTGTTGCTTAGTTCGTGTTGTTAGTTAGTTGATCTAGTTTAGTTTAATTTAGTTAAATATTTGGAAGTTGGCAACCAGGAATGAAGAGGGTTTTGTTTGTCATGTTGTCCTGCCATGGTGTTCCTGTAAGGTGTGTTATAGGTAAAGCTTCTGCTGGTTGCTGTTTGATGAAGGGATAAGCACATTTTCATGAGTTAATACTAAGTAAGGCTTGATCATGGTATTGATGACCTTGTTATGCAATGCCCTGCCTACTTAACCCTTATGCTCATGGCAAGTCAATGCATAATTTAGTAGATGGTATATAGAATTATCCAATAGAATATCTTTGTAGGCATATTCAAGTAGATAATTGAATATACTGGAAAGAAAATCCACATCAAATGCACCACAACAATATGTAAAGCAGCATTCCCTGTGTGATCCAGAGAGACATTTTGCTCGCTGTGACGCTTCTTCCTGCTTCTCCAGACACTGACATTGTGGAGAAGGTTTGCGTTTAATCGACACAAAATTTCAAAAAGGGTCAATATGTCAACATTCCAGCACGCATCTGATGAAGGCAACTTCAGGCAGTTACTTCTGAAGGCGCTAATAATCAAATTAACAGGAATTACGGAGTCATCAGCTCTTTAACTCTGCCTTAAACTTATCCACAACTTTCTACCTGACCTGTGTTGCTTCATGATACATGTTCTCTACTGAACGTCTCACAAAGTGGCTGGGTTCCTGCTGAAAGTAGGGTGCACACATGCATTTGACCCATTTATACATTATGTTCAAAATCTGGATTACTATGCACAGAAGCGACACCCTGCAACAAGTCCCCAACTAAAAGGTTTGAACAAGAGTCACGTTTATCCCAACAACCACCTCTCCTCAAAATGTACCCAAATATTTAGACATTCATTAATCTCAAACTTCCCATAATGCATCACTTACAATAACAGAGCAGGGACCTCCCAGGATGGGTTTGGATGTAAATGAGCCACTAAGAGGAAGGAGAGAGTTGTATTTGGAAATCCATTGACAAAGTTCGGCATCTCATTTCACACTAAGATTCAGTTACAACTGCATCTCTTCTGTGATTTTACAGCTCTGATGTGCACAGCAGGAAAAAGATGGAAAACAGGAACATATGTATTAAAATGGAAATATGGCTGCAGAACAGTTGCTTAAAGATGTACTGTAATCTAGCTAATCCCTAACTATCAAAAACAAATAATTGTAATATGTCATATTCACAGTGGGAAAAGTAACAGAAGCTCATTGAAAATAAGTTATTGGAGTCAGCCTGAAGCCCAATGAATGAAACTAGGTTTGAACTGGCAACAGGGCCGAGCACAGTGGCGTTCTTCCTGCGGTCTGATCCAACAGATGAGCTCAAGCTTCTGTTGAAGTAAATGCAAGTTCTGATGGAAAAAGTACAGAATACACAAACTACCACAGCTTGAGTTCTATCTCTGATTAGCTGCAGAGCAGTCAGTCATGCTGATCTCTGTCCACCACTGAACAATGGACCCATGAGCATCACAATTTGACTACAAAGCGGTACAAGAAAATGAATCACACTTTCTTCAATATTACTGGAGGGACACAGAATGCCAGATTGAATTATGGGCAAAGCGGAAGCAGTCACATTGTTTGGACAGTGTGTATTATCTTCCATGTAGATGTTAAAGTGTTGCTACGGGCCAAACAGAGCAGATCAGGACAGATCTTTGGTCTTGGACAAGGAATCTGTCTCGATCTGCTCAATTTGCCATGTCAGTGGAGTGAATGTATTGGTCCTGGACCAGTCAATAAAGGCTAACTATTGCAACAACACATCATCAGTAGGGCAAAACTAACCCTGTCACAACAGACTAAACCCAGCTCACGTTCCCTATTAGTGGGTGAACAATGCAACGCTTGGTGAAATCTGCTTCATAGCTCTATGACCAACACCAGCTACGCACAGAGTCGTCACAAGACTGCTCTGGACTGACAATGGAGAGGTGTTAACAAGAGCAGCTTAAAGGAGCACTGAGGAGGAAAATATACAAACCAAGTTGAGTGTTGGTCTCAAGATGCTGCATTGACTTTAAGAAGAACGTCCATCAGGGTTATGTGGGCGGTGCAATATTGAACAGACTCTGGGACATGCCATTCTCTATTGTAATAAATGCACTGATGAGAGAGCAAGATAAAAGAGCAGAGTTTTCCAGAACGGTGAAAAAGTGGGGCCTAAAAACTTCTGAAATAATGAGAGTGGTAATCTATTTAAGTATTAAGAGAGACGGGTCTGATCAAGCCAAATGAAGATGAAAGGAGTGAAGCGGGTAGTTAACTTTAGGGCCATGGTTTCAGGCAGAAATTGGTGTTTTGGGTGTCCATTCAATAGTTATGGGTGTCCAAAATGTATTTGGTCGGCGGAGTGGGGGATTCCTTTTCTCATTTCATTTTGGAAAAGAAAAATTAAATCGATAAAAGGTCCATATAATTAATACCACGTGTGTGGATTCTGCAGATATAATTCCTCAGCATCTTGAAAGGAAATTCCTCCTCTCTGCTTCCGCATTTGAACGCTTCAGGATAAGTCAGAGAATTCTGAACCAATCAGAGGCCTCCTTTCAACACATTTACACCACATGGAATCAATTGATCAATCACATTGCTCGTTACTGGGGATAATACAAACCTGAAGTCAGTTGTTGGGTTCACAAGCCAATAATTCACTATATTTTGCTGAAAAAAGATGAATTCAGGCAAAATTAGATGGTGACAAGTCGTGATGGACATTATACTGTTTTGATGTAATCCTTAAAACCTTAAAAGCCTATAAAATGAAATCCTGATCCAGAAGGCGATCCGGGTCCGGGTCCGGGTCCGGGTCCGGGTCCGGACCCGGATCGCCTTCAAAATGTAATGAAATCTTCCATGGTCTAATATCTATCTGTGGGGAAAATTTAGACAAATGCTGGTTGAAAATATGAAGCTCTGTCGTCCTCTGAACCCTGCAGGCGTCCAGAGGCTCTAATCACACCTCACCTCATACCCAACACTTCACTTCATATTCAGTCTTTGAACTATATTTCTTATTGTACGTAAAGTATCTTTTTGTCTCCCCACATGTGTATTATTTCCAGAGACAACAGCAGATCTGCTTGGATAATATGAAACTGTCCCTGTGCTCTGCCTTAATAGCAGTATTACATCTTTCCAGTGACAGCAAAAAGTGATATAGTGAAAACTGTAATTATAATGTCTAATTGACATATTTGAATTGAATGAAGTAAATTACCAGAGCCTCATGAAATAATTGAAAAAACAAAGCAATTATGGTGTACAGGCACCATTCAGCCTGATAATTGTAGAGTGGAACAGTCTGACAGCAAACAGAATTAGAGTGGGTGGAGCCGGCCGCTTCACTTCCTGTCTGCTCCATCAACTTCTCCCAGCCTCTTTCTTTTATTTGTCGAGCAGCGACGGAGGAAAACTGAGATTAAGTCACTTCCACAACACAGCATGATGTTGCTGATGTATATTTTTGTTGTTTTCTTCCATAAAAGATGGACAAATCAGTCACGATGATTCTCTCCCCTCCCTCAATCTGAGGCTTTTGTGTTCTCAAAAGCTCTGGCCATGGCAAACAAGAAATATATGTTCACAATGTTTTTTTTTCAGATTTTCAGCAGACAGCTCGAAAGTTTCAGCAGTGTGTCATAGGCTTTAATGTACTTGTGCTGATTCCACGTCCCTATTTGTACCTGCATCTGCAAGGAAAATGTTCATTTTCATGATTTTCTTTCAGATATATATGAAAAATTTAAAATAAGTCCTAAAAAAACAACCACTGAATCAGAAATGCAACAATGTTTCAGTGCAGTGCTTTTTTTGGATATATTATATAGTACAAATGTTCTTAGAAAATAAACAACTTCCTTTTTAACTGAATAAATTCCAACACATACTTGGGGGGGCTACTTGCCTGACCCACTGAGAAATAACTGTTTTTTGTACGTCTTGTCTGGACGTAGTATGAATATCAATGCAAAAACAAAACAAAACAAAACAAAAAACAGTACGACTGCACTGGGAATGAAATCCACATGAACATGCACAAAATAACCTCTGAAATACGTTAACATGCTTCAACAAACCAATAATTAACACACATGACAATCAGAATTAACAAAAAAGAATAGTCCAGACTATCAGAGCTCCAGTCCTCAGCACCATAATTAAACAGCATAGAGCTAACGATCAATAATACAGTTATACACATGACCTTCAGACAGAAGGACCACAGGTCCCATCAGCTTCTGTTGCTGCTCCTCAGAACCACCCGGCTTATTCTTCTTTGGAAATCCAAAATTTTCGAGGTTTCCATGTTTGAAATTGAGCGGCTGTCTGATTTAAAGTGACGCCCCCACACTTTAATGGTGAGGACAAGAACCGCATGCAGGCTGGCAACTTTATTAACGTGAAAGAGTGAAGATTCACGCACAAGTCATATATTAAGAATAGCCTATTTTTACACATTATCATGACAAAACTAAAAACAAACAAAAAACAAAAAGGAAATGCATAAGAAAAAACTGCATTTTACCAAAATTTTAGAGACCCAATATTTCACAAATCATGTTTTAAGGGGGGGCTCATGCTTCCCTAATGGGGGCTGAGCCCCTCTTGAGAGGCAATAATGATCTTTACATTCTGAAATCAATCAGTCTCGGCTCTTCTGGGGTAATCATGTCTTCTTGTGTCATTGGGTAACATAGAGCTGATGTCTTCATGTGAGAACAGTGATTTTTGAGAGAACTACTCAATGCAGAAAGCTCAATTCTTTTTACAGAAATTGGGCCCTTCTGATTCCACATCATTTTTAATGTTAAGTAAAACCGATTCGCCACATTTGAGGACATCATTTTTTAAGCAAACACTACTTCCTCTACAAAAATGAGATTAGTCATTATACATATTAGGTCCTACTTATTCCACATAGCAAGGATAAATAAAAAATACACCAGTTAAAAGCTTGGGTACACAAGTGTGAAAGCTGATTGACTAATGGGGCACATTTGCCATCATTGAGATGGAATATCAAGCATATGTTTTGCAAAATCTTTTAAGGAGTTCATGCTGAAAGATTAATGCACAATGAAAATCATATCTGTGAATGTTTGTCTTCTTAACAAACATCACTGTTTTTAGAAAAGAGGAGGTAAAGTCAGCTGTTGCTGTTAAAGTCAGGGTTATGCAGGTGGACCCAAACACAGACTTCCATGAAATCCAGAGTTTATTGAAGAAAAAGTCCAAGGGACACAGGAGCGACACGACCAGAGGCACGACAAGATGACAAGAGGCGAGATATGTTGACGAGACGATGCGACAAGGACAACAGAGAGAGAGGAGTTTAAATACACAAGGAAGGGGTGGACCCAATAGAACTCAATGATGGGAGCACACAGAGGGAGAAGATCATCGATTGATTGGAAACACGAGGTGAGACACAGAGACCTGACAATTATGGTGGTGAGAGGTGTTTCCTCAGCTGGTGCGCCACAACTTTTATTTGTGGACTTAATTCTAAGATATTTTTGGTGTTGTTCACACTGACTTTTTCTTCTTCGTTAAATCCAGATATATTTTCTGTCGTGCTCTGATAGTGTTGGCACTTCCAGTGTGTCTTAAGGCCGATTCCTCCTCCATAAGAAGAAGAAGAAAGTTCGGCAGTGCGGGATCCTGCAGAACAAAATGACGTCATTTCCTTCTTCCAGCTCCTTCTGGCCGAACAAATTAGTTTCAGCTGTTCCAACCGTCCTGGCTGAACTGTGTAGGAGCTGCTCTGCCGGAACTTCTGCACTGCCGTGTGCTGCCATGTGTGTTCCAGCTCTCTAATGACTATCAGTCATATTTTACAACTCCCAAAGTAAATGAGTAATTACTTAAAAAGGAAAAAAAATGGATAATTTATCAAAAATAATTTATTAATAAAAAAATTATTAATTTGCATAAATTTGTTATTTATGTATTAATAATAAATTGGGGCACGACCAGATAAACTGGAAATAGCTAATACCAAAATATCAGTCTCGGTTGTGAAAAGTTTATTTAAGTTAGTTAATATTTCTGCATAAAATATAACAATCTTAAGTAAAATAGAAGGTGTGAGATCCGAGCACAGACTGTTACAAACCAGTGAATTGTCAACAATAAATACACAATAATCACCAAGAATCGTTCAATTCAGCTAACAGGCGTTTATTAATAAAATGTATTAATTCATAAATAATTCTGAAATCATCTCATAAATCAACACATTCAAATAGCAAACGACATCTAACAGACGACATAGTCCAGACTGGGTTCTGCTCGTCCAGCTGGCTGGTCTTGGTGTGTCTTTTATTCCTATTGGGTGCTCTCTATACCATCCTGAGGTAGGAGAGACATGTCTCTCCCTCGATGGTCAGATTGAGAAGCCGAGAGTGTTGGTAGAAAGTGAGTCTCACCAACTTGAGTTTTGGACCCCTGTGGTGTTCGGGTCGGATTCGGCCATCCCCATTGGTTATCAACCTGGGGGGTCGTAAAACTGGCTCGCTCCCCTGCTGTTTTATGGCCTGTTCATTGTCTCTGGTGATTCTCCTCAGTCAGAGAAACTTCTGGAGGAGTTCACTGGAATCTTCAGCCCAACAGTAGTATGGAGGGGCCTTCGGGGACTGTGCCTGTGTCTTTGTGTGTGTTCGTCAAGTCCGCGTCTCGCACTCCGTGTTCACTTCCTGTTTTGTTGTGAAACCTCCGTCTGTCTGAGTCTCTGTCACGTGCCCTTCCTGTGTGCTCCTCTGTGTATGTGTTTGGGTAATCAGCCTGATTTGTCTCACCAGTGTCTTCCCTGTCCTCATGTATTTAAACCTGCTCCTTCATGTCTCAGTGCTCGATCATCATTGTTGCTTGTGTTTATGACCCCCGCCCCTTCCTGTGTTCTCGTGTGTGGACTTCTGGTGTTTTGGATTTCTCCCGTGTACCGACCTTTGCCTGGACCTGGACCACCCTTTTGAACGCCCTCAGTAAACCTGTTTTGCCTCTTCTGTGAAATAAAACTTGCAAACTCTAGTTTGGTCTGCGAGTCTGCTTCTGGGTTCTCCTCCAACCCTGACATGAGCAAGAAATAAAGAAAAAAGAAAAAAAAAGTTGACTCAGCATTACGAACATGAAGCGTCAGTGAATAAATTGAGCAGCTCCTTGCATTAACCAACTCCACTGTCTTGGTTACAAAACTGGTTTACATGAAAGCTCAGGGAATTAGCCTTGAAGCTAGCTCCAGCTTTGAACCTGCAGAGAACAACTGTGGTGGCGTGATCGAGATCAGACACTCGGGAGTAGAGATCAGGTGGCTCAGAATTCCAAAAGTTCCTGTTTATTTACTTGAGTCATTGGTCATACACAGAATCCGCTGCATTAGACAAAGGTTGAAATATCCACAAGACAGAATTGCAATCACAAAACCACTTAAAGCTGCTAGCAGCCTTTAACGGGTCCTCTCTACTTGTTGAGAATGTCAGTTGGCATACTTGTCCAGCTCTCTCTAAAGCTGCGGTTCCACCGCAGTCCGTGCCGGAGCAGGGACTTGAGGATACTTTATGGCTGAACGCACCCAGGCCCAACTCTGTGGACTCACCGCAGACTGTAGGGTTAAAATGTAGGCAGGGTTGTCAACGACGCAGGTATGTGTTGGAAGAAGAACGTGGAAGCGGCCGGCGGTGGATGGCCGTTAGAGTAAAGCCTTGAGGTTCGTTCTCAAACAGCAGCATCCAGCTCCTGCTGAAGGGTTTATGGCCAATGAAATATTGAAATATTGAGGGCAAGTCCAGAGTGAGGATGGTCACTGACCAATCAGCAGACGGCTGTGTTGTAGCTCCGCCTTCTAATAATAAGAATTATGTATAGGTTTTATATAGCGCTTTTCTAGACACTCAAAGACGCTTTCCATTGCATTATTCATTCCCTCCATACTTGATGATGGTAAACTATGTATGTAGCTACAGCTGCTCTGGGGCAGACTGACGGAAGACAGGCTGCTAATCTGCACCATCAGCCCTCTGACCACCACCAACCACTCACTCTCTGACTCATTCACCCTCTGACCACCACCGACCACTCACTCTCTGACTCATTCACCCTCTGACCACCGCCGACCACTCACTCTCTGACTCATTCACCCTCTGACCACCACCAACCACTCACTCTCTGACTCATTCACCCTCTGACCACCACCGACCACTCACTCTCTCACTACATTCACCCTCTGACCACCGCCGACCACTCACTCTCTCACTACATCCACCCTCTGACCACCACCAACCATTCACTCTCTCACTCATTCACCCTCTGACCACCACCAACCACTCACTCTCTCACTCATTCACCCTCTGACCACCACCAACCACTCACTCTCTCACTACATTCACCCTCTGACCACCACCAACCACTCACTCTCTCACTACATTCACCCTCTGCCCACCACCCACCACTCACTCTCTCACTACATTCACCCTCTGACCACCACCAACCACTCACTCTCTCACTCATTCACCCTCTGGCCACCACCAACCACTCACTCTCTCACTACATTCACCCTCTGACCACTACCAACCACTCACTCTCTCACTCTCTCACCTATTCACCCTCTGACCACCACCAACCAACCACTCACTCTCTGACTCATTCACCCTCTGACCACCACCTACCACTCACTCTCTCACTACATTCACTCTCTGACCACCACCGACCACTCACTCTCTCACTACATTCACCCTCTGACCACTACCAACCACTCACTCTCTCACTCTCTCACCTATTCACCCTCTGACCACCACCAACCAACCACTCACTCTCTGACTCATTCACCCTCTGACCACCACCTACCACTCACTCTCTCACTACATTCACTCTCTGACCACCACCGACCACTCACTCTCTCACTACATTCACCCTCTGACCACCACCAACCACTCACTCTCTCACTCATTCACCCTCTGACCACCACCAACCACTCACTCTCTCACCTATTCACCCTCTGACCACCACCAACCACTCACTCTCACACTACATTCACCCTCTAATCTCACTGGGTGTTGACAAGGCTGGGTTTTAGTTGTGCAGCTGGTAAAGGTTTTTACAACCATGTAGTTGCTCTTCTTTCTCAGACTGCACCCTCCTCCCAGCTCCAGCTGCTAACTGTTCCTCCTGCACTGGCCTACACAAGTAATCTGCAAAGATGGCACCGACCAAGATTTCCTCCACCTTTATATTATTAGTGAAATTACTTGTAATCTAAAGCTTCTTGAAGTTGTCCCACACCAGATCCGGTTTTAAACATGGAAGTGTGAAAAAGACTGTGGCAGAGAGGTGATTAAGCCCCTGAGGAGTATCAGGTGTGCTGCCTCACCTCTCGGACCATAAAGGAGGAGCTGCCGGACCCTCTGAGTGACAGGAGGGAGACACAGAGACTGCAAACGAGGCTGAAAGAGGCTGAAAGAGGCTGAAAGAGGCTGAGGATCTGTGGGCTTTTGGTTTGAGTTACTTATAAAAGAACTATGATTTCTGGGATATCTGACTCTGTGTCTCTGTGGGGGAGCCAGACGGTGGCATGCTTAACTGCCAATAAGGCCTATTTGTCAAGTTTGACACCAATCAAGTGATGTTAAGGCCCTTTACACGCCACTTCTTGTTTTTACACTACACTTACTGTTTCCAGCATGCCAAACCAAGGGCCAGAACAGTCGCAGGTGTTTTGCACTATGTCAGTAAAAGTTGTTTTTATAGCAGATGTTTCAGCTGATGTTACCACTATTACTATCATCATTATTATTATGAGTAACAGTAGTCAAGGTGGTTGTAGTATTAATTGAAGCCTGGGATTTTCAAAACTTGTGTTGAGGGTCACATAAAAAGTACTCTTGAAAAAAGTAAGTGTAAAACCATCTATCCAATTATTTACACACAGAGACAGAAATACAGGAGAGATTTTCAGTTTGTTACTTTTTAAATTCTATAATTGTTGTTTCAGTGCTGCTTTTGTTTCTGTTCTCATTTCATCCATTTATTGTTTTTAATTGTGGTCTGTTGTATTTGAAGTATAAAAACTGCTATATTAATGAACTTGTTTGAACCAGTTAGATGCCAAATAAAGAAAAATGAATGCATTCACCCTCTTTCTCCAGAACAAAATGGCTTGAGACTTAAAGCATCATGATTCTGTCATCACAGGACTGTACACTGACTAACAAGCTAAATATTTCAGTAGAACAAAGACAAATTTAGTAGCACATACAGTTGCACATTTTCATATGTTTATATTGGTGAAAATCCATTTGATTGTGGTAAAAAATGCATTTACTGAGGTAGTCTGGAAATTGAACTGGTTATTTCAGTAACAACTTTCTGACATGAAAAAGACAAGATGAATAATGTGACAAAAGGCATTCACTTTTGAATATCAGTTGATGAAAATGCAAAAATGATCAGTTTTAACATTATATAATATGCCTCTTACTAAAACCTTAAGTGAAACTAGAGATAGTAAAATAGACCTACTCAGTTTGAAACTCAGTACAGCAAATAAATAAGATTGTTTCGTTTCCAATAACATATGGTTCAGTGCAAAGGTCTGGCCATCAAAAATAAACGGAAGTGATACCTCTTACATCTAATAGACAAGCTTAGTACCTCACTTTACAGCCTTGAATTCAATAATCTGCATGTCAGAGGATTTCTTCAGTGTCAAACATGAACCGACACACAAAAGGTTGAAAAACTCTGGCCTGAGCCACGGAGAAGAAATGTTTCTTCCTCCTGTCATTTGCAGACATAAATTGCTCACATCTTGACTTCTTGTCCAATAAAGTAGAATAAGTTTGAACTTAAGCAACTCAATTTGTAACTTTTTAGTGAACTTTTATAAAACATCTGCTGTTCTATGTTGTTCTCTCTTACCTGTTGCTATGTTCTATGTTGTTCTCTCTTACCTGTTGCTGTGTTCTATGTTGTTCTCTCTTACGTGTTGCTGTGTTCTATGTTGTTCTCTCTTACCTGTTGCTGTGTTCTATGTTGTTCTCTCTTACCTGTTGCTGTGTTCTATGTTGTTCTCTCTTACCTGTTGCTCTGTTCTATGTTGTTCTCTCTTACCTGTTGCTATGTTCTATGTTGTTCTCTCTTACCTGTTGCTCTGTTCTATGTTGTTCTCTCTTACCTGTTGCTCTGTTCTATGTTGTTCTCTCTTACCTGTTGCTGTGTTCTATGTTGTTCTCTCTTACCTGTTGCTGTGTTCTATGTTGTTCTCTCTTACCTGTTGCTCTGTTCTATGTTGTTCTCTCTTACCTGTTGCTCTGTTCTATGTTGTTCTCTCTTACCTGTTGCTGTGTTCTATGTTGTTCTCTCTTACGTGTTGCTGTGTTCTATGTTGTTCTCTCTTACCTGTTGCTGTGTTCTATGTTGTTCTCTCTTACCTGTTGCTCTGTTCTATGTTGTTCTCTCTTACCTGTTGCTATGTTCTATGTTGTTTTCTCTTACCTGTTGCTGTGTTCTATGTTGTTCTCTCTTACCTGTTTACCTGTTGCTGTGTTCTATGTTGTTCTCTCTTACCTGTTGCTGTGTTCTATGTTGTTCTCTCTTACCTGTTGCTCTGTTCTATGTTGGTCTCTCTTACCTGTTGCTGTGTTCTATGTTGTTCTCTCTTACCTGTTACTATGTTCTATGTTGTTCTCTCTTACCTGTTGCTATGTTCTATGTTGTTCTCTCTTACCTGTTGCTATGTTCTATGTTGTTCTCTCTTACCTGTTGCTGTGTTCTATGTTGTTCTCTCTTACCTGTTGCTCTGTTCTATGTTGTTCTCTCTTACCTGTTGCTGTGTTCTATGTTGTTCTCTCTTACGTGTTGCTGTGTTCTATGTTGTTCTCTCTTACCTGTTGCTGTGTTCTATGTTGTTCTCTCTTACCTGTTGCTCTGTTCTATGTTGTTCTCTCTTACCTGTTGCTGTGTTCTATGTTGTTCTCTCTTACCTGTTGCTGTGTTCTATGTTGTTCTCTCTTACCTGTTGCTCTGTTCTATGTTGTTCTCTCTTACCTGTTGCTCTGTTCTATGTTGTTCTCTCTTACCTGTTGCTGTGTTCTATGTTGTTCTCTCTTACGTGTTGCTGTGTTCTATGTTGTTCTCTCTTACCTGTTGCTGTGTTCTATGTTGTTCTCTCTTACCTGTTGCTCTGTTCTATGTTGTTCTCTCTTACCTGTTGCTATGTTCTATGTTGTTTTCTCTTACCTGTTGCTGTGTTCTATGTTGTTCTCTCTTACCTGTTTACCTGTTGCTGTGTTCTATGTTGTTCTCTCTTACCTGTTGCTGTGTTCTATGTTGTTCTCTCTTACCTGTTGCTCTGTTCTATGTTGGTCTCTCTTACCTGTTGCTGTGTTCTATGTTGTTCTCTCTTACCTGTTGCTATGTTCTATGTTGTTCTCTCTTACGTGTTGCTATGTTCTATGTTGTTCTCTCTTACCTGTTACTATGTTCTATGTTGTTCTCTCTTACCTGTTTACCTATTGCTGTGTTCTATGTTGTTCTCTCTTACCTGTTGCTGTGTTCTATGTTGTTCTCTCTTACCTGTTGCTATGTTCTATGTTGTTCTCTCTTACGTGTTGCTATGTTCCATGTTGTTCTCTCTTACCTGTTGCTATGTTCTATGTTGTTCTCTCTTACCTGTTGCTCTGTTCTATGTTGTTCTCTCTTACCTGTTTACCTGTTGCTGTGTTCTATGTTGTTCTCTCTTACCTGTTTACCTGTTGCTCTGTTCTACGTTGTTCTCTTTTACGTGTTGCTATGTTCTATGTTGTTCTCTCTTACGTGTTGCTGTGTTCTATGTTGTTCTCTTTTACCTGTGGCTGTGTTCTATGTTGTTCTCTCTTATGTGTTGCTATGTTCTATGTTGTTCTCTCTTACCTGTTGCTGTGTTCTATGTTGTTCTCTCTTACCTGTTGCTCTGTTCTATGTTGTTCTCTCTTACCTGTTGCTGTGTTCTATGTTGTTCTCTCTTACCTGTTGCTCTGTTCTATGTTGTTCTCTCTTACCTGTTGCTATGTTCTATGTTGTTCTCTCTTACCTGTTGCTGTGTTCTATGTTGTTCTCTCTTACCTGTTGCTATGTTCTATGTTGTTCTCTCTTACCTGTTGCTGTGTTCTATGTTGTTCTCTCTTACCTGTTTACCTGTGGCTATGTTCTATGTTGTTCTCTCTTACCTGTTGCTCTGTTCTATGTTGTTCTATCTTACCTGTTGCTGTGTTCTATGTTGTTCTCTCTTACCTGTTGCTCTGTTCTATGTTGTTCTCTCTTACGTGTTGCTGTGTTCTGTTGTTCTCTCTTACCTGTTGCTGTGTTCTATGTTGTTCTCTCTTACCTGTTGCTATGTTCTATGTTGTTCTCTCTTACCTGTTGCTGTGTTCTATGTTGTTCTCTCTTACTTGTTTACCTGTGGCTATGTTCTATGTTGTTCTCTCTTACCTGTTGCTGTGTTCTATGTTGTTCTCTCTTACCTGTTGCTATGTTCTATGTTGTTCTCTCTTACCTGTTGCTGTGTTCTATGTTGTTCTCTCTTACCTGTTGCTCTGTTCTATGTTGTTCTCTCTTACCTGTTGCTATGTTCTATGTTGTTCTCTCTTACCTGTTGCTGTGTTCTATGTTGTTCTCTCTTACCTGTTGCTGTGTTCTATGTTATTCTCTCTTACCTGTTGCTATGTTCTATGTTATTCTCTCTTACCTGTTGCTATGTTCTATGTTGTTCTCTCTTACCTGTTGCTGTGTTCTATGTTGTTCTCTCTTACCTGTTGCTCTGTTCTATGTTGTTCTCTCTTACCTGTTGCTATGTTCTATGTTGTTCTCTCTTACCTGTTGCTATGTTCTATGTTGTTCTCTCTTACCTGTTGCTGTGTTCTATGTTGTTCTCTCTTACCTGTTGCTATGTTCTATGTTGTTCTCTCTTACCTGTTGCTATGTTCTATGTTGTTCTCTCTTACCTGTTGCTGTGTTCTATGTTGTTCTTTCTTACCTGTTGCCCTGCTCCTGATGTAATTATGTCAGATGCACTCAGACTCTGGCATCGACTACGGTGTGGGATGAGGATTAAAAAGGGAGAGCAGCGCATTTCTTACTCACAAATTCCAGTTTATTTGACGGTGATGTGCCGCTAACGGGCCGTCGTGGCCTGACAGGTGGCTCCGGCCCGCGGGCCGCCTATTGAGGACCCTGCTCTAGTCTATCACCTTGCAAATTTTCAGGTGATTTGGAATTAGGCCCTCGGACTAGTTCTCTCCAAAATCTGCAATGGCACACAGCAGCACACCACAGCGTCCAGCCGTGTACATTAGCGCGCAACAGCACGAATCAATATTGGTGACCATGACCATGGTCATGCATAACGACTCGTGATGATCTGCCACCGTTTTGTACTCTTACTTGTAACGAATGATAAAAGGTTGCGACTGTCTGTTTACACCTACGCTCGCACGCTCAGGATGCGTTTACAAGTATCTGGGTTTGTACAAAAGCGGATATTTCCTCTTCTACGCTTAGAAAAACAATCTTCATTGACACGAACTGCATAAACACCTGGTTCAGAGCTACTGAGAGCAGTTAAACCTGTAGGGGGCAGTGTAGCAAGAAGCTTGGAGGCATGGCAGCCAATCAGAAGGAAAGCCTCCCACCCAGCTGGTGTACTGGTTTGCATTGGGTACTTCATTGTATAATTTGCACTGTGGTGGAAACATTTTGATAATCAGGATTTCATTTTTTAAATATTGGCCCAAAAGTACAAATGTAATTTCCAGAAAGTCGAAACCAAATTCTAATAGAAGAATTTGGTCATTATATTTTAATTTTACCTGACACAAGGGCTGGTTCTCGGAGGGTGAAAAGAAAAATCATGTCAAAGACTGAACCATACACATCACCTGTGTATACGTGGATTAGTGTCATAAAGGTCTGGCTGTTCTACATTACTCCTGTTTTGAAATATTAACCTTTGAACTTTTAATTTGGTGCATATTATAAGTCCTATAATTCTGCAACTAAATGAGACACAGGCAAGAAATGAAGTGTTATACAAAACTCCTGACCCATTCTATAGCATGGGCTGTGGTTTGGCATGCTCACCCATAGGAGGCGCCACAAAACATGATAAAAATTAGATTTTCCCTAATTGTCAATGTCAATTTTCAATTCTAACCAAACAGTTGTATTTCTCACCCAGCCAAACCCCTCAGGGCTCCCCAACTTTTATATTCCACATCCCCATTAATGAGAATCAGCCATTTTTAAAAAGAACTACCATTCCCTAAAGCCGCTCTTCGCTGATGGCAGAAGCTGTGAAATGTGGAGTTCTTCTGGTTTATAAACCTTCAGATAATTTCTTACCAAACGTTATAGTGTAAAAGCAAAATATAATGAACACATGAATGTAAAGTAAAATAACATCCTGTGTTATGTTTTATGATTATGCAAAATATCTTTTTAGGACATTTGAGCGCGTTGCCTCGGTAACCGTGATGACGCCTTGAGCCTTTCCCGCACACACGGAAGTAAGACAAAAGGTGAGATTATCCATTGTCAATAGCTCATTTACAACAACTTGCGGACTCAACTCAATAATATACAATAATCAGATTATATATTGCTGCGATCACAGTACATCTTCCGGTCGCTGTTTTCCTGCATGTTCTTCTTTTCAGAGCTTTATTCATTTACAGAACAATGACCGTAACAATGAGCATGTGGCCCAATGCAACAGAGTAAAAGAACATGTTTTTAGTCACAAAAAAAGAATGGATGTGAACAATATTGTTGGGAAAGAAAGATTCTCTCTCCGTTTCCATGGTGATGAAAGACGCCCAGCGTCACGACTATGGATGAACCTGCAGCGACTTCGGTTCATAGTAGTGCAGCGATTATACTGCAAACTGTTCTCACTGAGAGCTGCTGTGCTTCAGACTATCTCTCTTGTTTCATCACTTTATTAACGTTTGAAAACATTTCAACCCAGAATATGTCACCCCGCAGAGGGGGCGGGGACTAGTACTGAGCCCTTATTGGCTAATTCACGTTAACGTTTGACCTTTGACTAAGCCCCGCCTCAAATGCAAAAGAGCCAATAGCATTCAACTACCGACTGCCGGGAAGCGCTCGCTTGGAGAGTCTCTGTCGAGAAGCGTTAGAGCTGGAGACGCTTCTGACAAGAGAAAAACATCACAGCATATCTGAGCTGTTTAATACAGAAAAAGACCCAGACACCAAAGATAAGTCCAATGAAACGTATTAGTTTTAAATTCGTTATGTGTATCTCTCATAAAGAATGATGTTTATTTGCAGTCTGAGTTTCAAGGATGACCTGTGTCACCACTTTAGAAACATCTGTGCCACTTTTTGTAACCTTCAGAGTTTCAGTGCAAGAAGCAGGAGGAACTTTCTCAAAACAATTTCAGCCTTTAAGAAGACGCTGTCTGACTGCAGAGTGAGACTAACTCCTGGACAATCATGCAAAGGTTGTGCTGTGACTATGAATAATGGAATAAAATTATTTTAAACTTTTCAAATCACTCTCAGTCTGAATCCTGTGTTTTCTGTCTCCCTGAGGTTTTTACTAGAACATTCTCCTAATAGTACCTGGAAAAAAGTGGTAAATTTCGTGAAGTCTAACTCTGTAATTAACAACATTTTAACAATCAAATGATGTCTAAATGTTTTTTCTTGCATAAATACAGTAGAAACCATTTTTTTCTCTTTTAAAAGGTGGAACAATGATCTGTTATGTGTTCTAATTGTGTTGGCAGGGGGAATGGGGGCTGCATGTGGCCCACGGCTTTATGACCTTAGGTGCTGGATGAGAAAGTAGAACGTTTTTGCTGCCATTTTCCATGTCTTCACATTACTGTGCCACACTCCTGTAATAAGACACAATATCTACTCCTGATATCTGTAGAACAGCTGTGAACTCCTGAATTGATTTTTCTCTTCTTCTGACTGAAAGCTGATTGTGTGAATGATTCTGATTTTATTTCTGAAGGACGTTCTCTGACTTTTTCTTCTCTTGCTTTTATGCATCCATGACAGTTTTGTGTAGCGTATTGTAAAGTGTCTCTCAGACATCTGGTGAGAACGCAGAGTAAAATTGCTGCACTTTGATTGGCGGGGCTTTTGGACTGCAAAGGTGTTTCAGGTGCGTCCAGCTGGGAGGAGACCTGGGGGTCGGAGTCTGAACATGACAGGATAGAAAAACATATCTGTAGTGGAAACACCTCAGGTCTTCATTTCCAACGACGAGCAGAATACCGTCACTCGCTACTGCTGCTATATTATAACAGTCATACACAGTTTAAATCCACTGTAGAGTTATGTAATCAGTATTATTTCATTTTTCAAAAAGAAGAAATATTTGACTGTCCTTTGTTATTTTCTCAGGGATATGTCAGTTTGTGATGTCGGAGCAGAGCCTGTGCTGTCCTGGGGGACTCTGGAGGCTTCCATAGATCTGCCGAGTGCTCTGTAATGCATGTGACCAGAGAAGACCTTTATGTAGGTCAGATGTTTTCCAGCCATCTTTGCCCACTTTATCCACCTAGTGGGACCTTCAGTGAGAAAGTCTTTGCTTGTCAGCCTCCCTGAAAACCCAGCGGTGGCCTTTCAGGCTAAGGTGACAACAGCTCTGTCTAATTGTTTGGAAGGGGGCTCCGATGCAGGCTGCC
>NC_137638.1:32376491-32413991 GCF_963383615.2 Lipophrys pholis | reverse complement strand
CCTTTCCCCGACCCTGGTCTTAATCTGA
Organism: Lipophrys pholis; assembly: GCF_963383615.2. NCBI lineage: Eukaryota > Metazoa > Chordata > Actinopteri > Blenniiformes > Blenniidae > Lipophrys > Lipophrys pholis. The sequence goes on along the minus strand of NC_137638.1, from coordinate 32,413,963 downwards.
TTGTGACCTTTGCCCAGAAACCACATCTTAGCCCTTACATACATATAAAATGTTGTGTCCAACATTTTGGCAGCTTGAAAGATTGCTCTTTCTGGCTTCTTACCACCACCACCACCACCACCACCTCACCATTACAACTTTAGGCCTGATTTAGTAAGAGTCTCTATGAAGTGTGCTATATTGCTTGTTCACACAAATAAATCCTGCTGTCAGTTTGTGAGTACCGTGTGGAAAAGAGTTTTAACTTTCAAAGTTGAAATTTTAGTATATTTTAATGCCTAAGGATTACATCTGTAGTGGTCTGACTCCCCTAAGTCCTTTCTGCTGCCGAGACAAAGCTTTGCAATGTCCAGTCAAGACGGTAAATTTGACTTGTCAAATTTTCTCCAACTCAGATGAGATTCCTGGGACGTAGTCACGCCTCTGCCAGAAACAAATTCAGTATTTAAGGTTTAGAAGCCCCACCTCCTTCCTGAAGCCACTTCTGGTGTCGGATGGGCTTATGAAATGATCCACTCAGATTATGATTTTAGAATTTTCAGAGTTTCAAGTTTCAGGTTTGTTTCTACTGTAAAGGACAAATAAGAGCAAAACAGCAACAAGGGGTGAAAAGTCCCAACAGGCTTTATGTCTCAGCTTGGTGTCAAACAGGCTTTATGTCTCAGCTTGGTGTCAAAGGGTTCAGTGGGCTCTTTGAGTTCCTTTAAAGGAGTGTCTGACACTAATCCAGTTCCAACATTAACAGCATGATTGAGAAAGGTTTACAGGAAGTTGCCTGGTTGACAGGAGTGTGCAACTTCGCAGAGCTCCAAAAGCTGGATTATTGTTAAATAACATAAAAGCATTTGAAAATGTTTGATCTCAATGTTGTTGTAATACATACATATTGATTGATTGATTGATTGATTGATTGATTGATTGATTGATTGATTGATTGATTGATTGATTGATTGATTGATTGATTGATTGATTGATTGATTTTATCCGTTTCATTAATTTTTAAATGATTTAGTTTTGTTTTGAAAATCAAACAGAGTCATGATTTAATGCACAGGCGTGTATTTGGGCTCAAATATATGACTGCAGTTTTCAGAGCAGTAACGCAACATCAACTTGCTTCCGGTCAGTTGGTGATAGCAGCCATAGCATCGCCATAGCAACCACACAAAACAACTTGGTTTGTTGAGAAAGCTGAATGAATTTACATCGAAACGACGAAAGCAAGGATCATATACATAAACCCATTGTTTACTGTGGAACAAATGAAAGGTATCCATCTCATATTTTCATAGCTGTTTTGTGCAACTTTGTGAAATGACAAATATGTCTTTTAGCTGTGAACAAACATAAATATTACACAATTTGAAGTATCCAAAATATATACCCAAATGATTCTGTCAAGGATAATATTTATATATCAGAGGAAAAAAAATATTACAGTTGACTTCTGTAAATATTTTGTGTAGGATCTACGATTTCAAAAACAATACGCAAATTAATACATCAAACACAAGAAAATTAAATGATAGATAATGTAAACAGTATATTTCTTGATAATGTGGAAAAAGATGAAATAATAAAAATTGTAAAAAACTGTGGAAACAAGAAATCAACTGACTGCGAAGGCTTGGACATGATGGTCATAAAAAACAGAATTGAATCTATTATTGAACGATTTACTGATTGAACATTTGTAATTTGTCACAACAAGAAACTTTCCTGAGAAAATGAAATTAGCAGACATTTTACCTATTTACAAAAATGGAGACAAACTTTGAATTTTAGACCAGTGTCTTTATTGCAACAGTTTTCAAAATTCTTAGAAAAAATATTTGCAACAAGACTGGACAAATTCATCCAAAAAGAAAATATCCTAAACAACAGTCAGTATGGCTTTAGAAAAAATCATTCCACAGCAATGGCTATAATGGAATTAACTGAAAGAATAGCAGGAGAAATAAACAATAAAAACATTTTGTAATTATTTCCATAAAAGGCTTTTGATGTAATTAACCACTCAAGACTACTGTGGAAACTGTAAAAATATGGAATAAGAGGTATTGCTTAAAAATGGATCAAAAGTTATTGAGAGATTAGAAGCAATATGTACAATTAAATGATACAGAATCAGACCAGACATCAGTTGGGGGGGGGGTTCCGCAAGGCTCCATACTTGGTCCATTATTGTTAATAATATACATCAATGACTTTACAAAAGTATTTTATTTACTGATGACAAGCTTATTTTACTCAGGGAAAGATATACAGGAAACAATGGAAGTAGTAAATGAAGAACTCAAAAAATTAAAACATTGGTTTGATCAAAATATATTAGTTCTCATTGTTAGAAAAAACTAAATAAATAATATTTAATGACAAAAGAAAAACTGTTGATTTATCAATAAAAACAGATGGGATGGACATTCTAAGGGTTAAAGAAATAAATTTCTTAGGAGTCGTCATTGATGAGGACCTCAAATGGAAGTCACATATTAGATATTAGATAAAGGGACATTTGGTTAAATCTATTGCAGTGTTACATAAAGTCAGATTGTCTCTAAATCAATCTTCTTTACTCACTCTATATAACACAATGATCATACCATATTTAACTTACTGGGTGGAAATCTGGGGCTCGACCTGTGAAACTTATACACAGCCACTCTGAAAATAATAAATAACATTAGAGATAGGGATCCTTCAAACATTCTATCAAATAGAAGTCACTGAAATTTAATGATATAGTTGATTATAATATTCTTCAGGTTTGTATAAAGCCAATCAAAGAATATTGCTAATAAACATCCAAGAAAGGTTTGAAAAAAGAGAGTCACTATCATTTTAAAGGAACAGACATCTTTAAAAAAAACAACTGCTTTAACTCCAAAGTAATGGAACGAAGGGCCACAGTGACAGGAATACATTTATGGAACGCACTTCAGAAAGAAGTAAAAGAATCAGGAAATCTCCTGGCATTTAAGAAACACATAAAATCTGCAATGTTAAAAAAGTAAGAAAATTAGATTTGAATATAAATAGCATGAGGTTAGATATTTGATTTGAGCAAACATGAACATTTTGTTTTTTATTTATTATTATCTATGTATTTATTTATTTGTTTATGTTTGTTATTTGTATATTGCAAATACAGAACATAAATGCCTAAAATATCTGTCAATCTGTCAATATTTACAATGTTGAACATTAACAGACTGATGTAAAGGTTTTGAAAGGCAACTCAGGGGCAGATGTTATAAGAGGGATCTTTTCTTCTGCTCTTTTCCATTCAAAATGTGTTGAATTGGAAGTTTTGTTGCTAAGACACAAAATAAACAAGTGAGACTGCAGCGTTCAGATTAGTGTTTTGAATGTGTTAGGTCCTGTGTGTTGGTTTGTAGTGAAGGATGTTTTCACCTTGCTGACATGTTTAGGATGACTGAAAGTCCGTTGAAACGTGTCACCAAGGTAAAAACATGCTGCATTACTTTCTCGGTTAAAAGTTTTTAACCATGAAGTTATTGGATGGAGCACTGAACCGCCACAAACACAAAAACCCAAATGTGATACTGGGAAGTTGGATGTGTTGCTGTAGGAATTGATCAAACACATCAGTGTTAATGCAAATAAACCGGCTAAAAAGTCAAAGTTGTGGGAGCAAGAAGAATAGAAGAGGTTAAGAAAGATGACAAGACCTAAGAGTTAATATAATACAGTACATACGTTCATAATAGTCCACATATTAAAACCAATGCTGAGCCGGCTGAGGAAATGCATCACCTGGCAATCATAGTGGCATCTCTGCTAAAGGCCGAGTTGATTTGCATAGAATGTTCACGTTGTGTTAATCACATTTCACATTGTTCATTCATTCGTTAACATAAACTCCTCACAGTGTTTCACATGATCTGTAACACAAGTATGACTTTTCATATTTATAAAGGGTAAAGGTGCTAAATTAATGTTGTGGCTTTTTTATTTGGCCTGTTGTTTTTCCCAAGGTCAGATCATCTTCCACGTGTCTTTCCAAACGTGCTCCTGTTTTCACACGTACAAAGCCTCAGTAGATAAGGCCTGAAGTGTCTAAACTTCACCTCAACTTTAAAAGAACTTGAACATTAAAACTGTCTTTCCATAAAATGTTTTCAACTTAGTGGCTCCATCATTTTGATCCCCACCAGTAAATTGGATATTGTCCAATTATGATTTTGACCCCACAAAACGGGCCAAAACAAGAAAAAACCCACACGCATTATTTGTTTGATGATCTGAGATATTTACCATCCCCTTACACCAACTGAACCACCTCGACTTTGTGTCTAACCCGGAACCTTATACTTCTTATGTTCGACCAAAAACCCTCCATTTATAGAATTTTGGTCCCCACAGGTTAAGTTAAATAAAGTAACTTTGAATGTTTAGAAAAGCTTCACTTGTGAGATCCAGTTGTGGACATGAAACATTCCCTGGCCTTCTACCGCAACTTTAACCACCAAAACTCACCTTAGGAATACTGTACTCCGAAAACAATGAGGAAAAAGGTCAAACCGTGGAGTCCAGCATGTTGGTCAGCATGAGATGGGTTATCCCTCACAAGCTGCTTTCAAATTCTGAACCACACAAATGTGGTCAAAGTGGGTCTAACAGTTCAGTCCTGGGACTGAACCTGTTCTCACTGTTGATCCATGTAGGCCCGCACCGCAACACATTTTACCCAAGTGCAATACGGGCACTGAACACTCAACATCCTGTCGAAACATACGTTCAGTATATATGTCAGTGTTTCAGTGGAAGTAAACAGTGCAATATATTAATACACATTCGTTGTTGGCTGTCATGCTTCTCCTTTTTTACTACAAATCCTATGTATTGTTTCCACTGGCTTCCTTCTATATGTATTTGTAGTTTTTATCCTTATATTTATAGGTTTGCTCTTTTTGTCTGTGTACTGTGCACCATGAGAGTTGTCTTTTAATTTCATTGTACTTGTACAATGACTATAAACCATTCTATTCTATTTTAACTGGGTCTAACTAAAAGCTGTCACATTTTGTGCAGAAAAGCATTTTCACCCCACAAAGAGGAACAGACCGCACAGAAAAGGTAAAATGACAACAAACTAACCCATTTCAAGCAGTGGGGTCCGATGATTTACAGCCTTCTCTCATAGTCTGTAAAATGATCAAGGGTACAAGGTATTAAATGTATTCTCCCATCAAAACATCTGCCATGCTTTGAGGTTCACTTTTCAGTTGGAGGGTCGGACCCCATAAAGATGGTAAAACAGAGATATTCACACACAAGCTGAGCGAGCAGCCCCCTGCTGGTTCCTCCGTCTATACAGGAGTTAGCCATTTGCCTTCTTTGCAGCAGAAACAGCATCAGCAGAGGCAGCCTGGGCTGCAGCCTCAGCTCCCGACTGGTCTCTGTAGCATCCTCTCTCTACAGGCAGTCTGAGCCTGCTGGGAGTCTAAATGAACCATATTGACATCCTACTGGGGTCAGTCTAGTTGCTTTGACAAATCCTCACTGGCATTTATCAATCAAGATGTCCTCGGGCCGAGTGAAGGACCTCTAAGCCCAGCCTCCCCACCTACGGAGAGCCGGGGCATTTAGAGCAGCTAAAAACACCATTCAATTTGCGGCGGGCACTCCACCACTCCCCTTTTCTAACAATTTATGCACACGTGCCACAAATTAAAATGAGGGGGAGGTTGGGGAATTGTCAGCCTTCAAATGGCTGACATAAGTTACAAGCAAAATTTTAATTAGCCAGGAGGAGAGGGGTGATAATTCAGAGGGGCCCTGTTCTGTCAGGGGGCTTGTCTTACATTGTGTTTCTCCTTTCAGCAGGCATCTGGAGACTCCAGTGGGTACCGACCTCCCCCATCAGCCCCCCCCATCCCAAAAAAAACAACAAAAAAAAACTACTTGTGACACACAATGACATGTCGGGGACCTCCTCCACATTAACACCCTTCACTCAAGTGACTCACTTCATACTGAGGATGTTGGTTTGGGACGGCTGCATGTCTCTAATCCATTCACCTGTGCATTCACCAGGCTGCTATTGATACAACTTCAATATATCATATTATAATTATATTGCAACCATTTGCATATAATTAAACTTTGACATGTTTGATATCTGATGGTGTATTACTGAGTAAGTGATACAAAAATACTCAGTGCTGGTGTGTGGAAAGATCGGAAATCTCTATAAATCTCCCATTCGGACAAAACTTGTATGACTTGCATCAATAAATTGTCAAGGAGCTTACAAGTGATAATCTGTTTTTGTAGGGCAATGATTCCAATGATTGGATTGAAACGGAGCTAAAGGGGCCTGCTGTTGAAGTACAACAACATTACAACCTTTTATTCTACACTGTCATCAAAGTAAAAGCACTCGTTTGTGTCAATCTTTTAGGCAAGGATATTAATATTCCTGCGATAAGTCAATGGCAACAAAACATCATTTAAAATACACAGTACTACAGTATTTTGCATTCCATGGTCTGGCCTAATAAACATTCCCATAGCAACAATAATTTCAGCTTCAAAGACAAAAATCATCAGTAACCGAAGCACATGGACCCTTTGTTTGGAACGACAGAGCATTTCTTTTAGTATTGGAAAAGGAAAATAAGATGAAAAGTGATATAATCATCATAAAACATGGAAAAATATCATTCTGCCATTATTGGTGAACTAAAGCAAGGATCAATTTTGATTGAGGGTGGTATGATGAACTTAAAATGGACACCTATTTTTTTGATTTTTAGAAGTTTTTCAATATACTGGCATTCATCCATCCATCTACCAACTACCCATCCATCCATTACGACTCCTTTCTGAACAGAATCAGATGAAGGTGAATGACTCTCTGTGGACACACACAGCTTCATGCAGTTTACTTTACGATATGCTGTTTCCTGCTGGCGACCTGTGTGTTTTTCCGCAGCATCCTGTGATCTCCATTATGATTTGCTGCTGCTTGTTCACAACAAAGCTCGTGTCTGTCAGGAAGCCCCCGCGACTCCACAGCAAAGTAATCAGGATCATTAATATTTCAGAGTCCGCCACGCCTCCACGACTGTTATCCAATCTCAGCTTCTGGTCCGCACTGCACTTTATGTTTCCATTATTTATTCACTGATATAAAAAAAAAGGTGGCAGGGTAAACACTCTGCTGGGGAGGCTGGACACGGTGGGGAAGACGTGGAGAGGGGGTTGGGGGCTCGGGTAGGGTGGGGTGGGCAGTTTTACACATGGAAAAGGGAGAAGGTGGGGGGGGTTCTGTCCTAGCTGCAGGCTATTTGGAGTGGGGGTGGAGCAAGAGATGGTGGAGTCTCCTCTCATCAAACAAAGCAGAAATATTCATTTATGTTTCACTCAATACACTTTTATTCTTCTTTTAAAAGACAGACTAGTGTTTCTAGATGTAAATACTTGGTGGGGGAAGATTTAATTTCAGGTCTAGTGATGCCACTGAACGCCAGATTAAAGTGGAAGCACAACTTTTCAGTCACAACATTATGACAACCATATAGGCACTGATAACCTGAAAAGGTTGTGCACTGCAAATAGCTGATAAAAAAAAAGAAAGAAAGAAATTCAATTGAAAAAAAAAAAGCAGATTAGGGATTCAAACCTGGGTCTGCTGGTTCAAAGATGAAACTTCCACCACTACACCACAGGCAGACTTATATAAGCAGGAGATACTTAGAAAGTCTTCAACACCGTGTCACTCAGTTTACCACCAGTTTCCTCCAGTTTCTCCACTAAAGTAAAACTTTCAAAGTCGTCCTCCAGTTAATAATCCAGCTCATTCATTTGGATTCTTAACTGTTTGTTCTACTCCTGCTCACAAGCTGCTGTTTGTTCAACTAGCTCTGGTTCTGTGAAGCAGAGCCTCAATCAGCACCGGCCAATCAGCTCTGAGCTTTTAAATGACTCCATGCAATACACACTGCATGGTGAGGGAGGGGCGAGCTACACTAATACAATACACACTGCATGGTGAGGGAGGGGCGAGCTACACTAATGCAATACACACTGCATGGTGAGAGAGGGGTGAGCTACACTAATGCAATACACACTGCATGGTGAGAGAGGGGTGAGCTACACTAATGCAATACACACTGCATGGTGAGAGAGGGCCGAGCTACACTAATGCAATACACACTGCATGGTGAGAGAGGGGTGAGCTACACTAATGCGATACACACTGCATGTTGAGAGAGGGGTGAGCTACACTAATGCAATACACACTGCATGGTGAGAGAGGGGTGAGCTACACTAATGCAATACACACTGCATGGTGAGAGAGGGGCGAGCTACACTAATGCAATACACACTGCATGGTGAGAGAGGGGTGAGCTACACTAATGCAATACACGGCAGAGAAGGGGAGAGGATGGCGTGGGCCGGGAGTCCGCAGGGGAACAGGAAACACTGCCAAAGCGAGGGGGGGGGGACAGCCGAGATTAACAAAAATCCAAAGGCACAAAAACCAGTATTGATTAGTCTTGACTAAACGCTAGTAGCAACAACTAGCAAGCTCAGGGATCACCACTACAAATAACTCTGAAGAGAGCGGGACCAAACAATTACCATAGCAGTAGTATGGACCGGCGACGACCATCTGGCAGCTCCAGGCTTTTATGAGCAGAGCCGCTGACGAGCCACAGGTGAGACGAGTTGTCTTCTCGCACGGCCGCACCAGCCTTGTTATCCAAATGTGAGATGGAGGAGGGAACACTTAACGCAGAACAGGAAGACCATGCACACTAAAACAAACCAGAAGCAGACAGAACACAAAACATAAAACTGCCAGGACCGGACCCACCTGATCCTGACATATTTAAAAAAAAGTCTGCAGTTTTCCCACACACTGATGAATAGTGTAGGTCATTTCAAACTCCACAAACAATAAAAATGACATATAGCCCCTTTAAAAAGACTTTTAAACCAGATTTCTTGTGAAACACTCATGGTGTGGCAATGCCGTCTGAAAAAAATGAACCAACCAGAGAATGAGTCATGTGCTGAGAGCAGCTCCCAAGGTCCAACTCTATCTACTTGAAAACAGGAAAACGCAACTATTTGAAAACACTCGGGCTCCGTCTTCTTGTTGACAGCACAAACGCTGGTACTGGTCATGCGCACCATTGCCGTAGTAAATAATTCTTCTGCACATGCTCAATAGAAATTCTGTTCTTGAGGTCTGATCAACACCAAAAACATAAATAGTAAAGGATGAAATAAAATAAAATAGAAGTAATTTGTTAAAAAAGAATATACAACTAATATAACACAGGCACAATGTAAGGCACAATGTAAATTAATCTGCCACATGCTGTAATAAATAGGCTGAATCAACATGTTTTAGTTTTTCCAGGCATCTTGTAATAACTTATTAGATACTACTGTGGTCAATACAAAACATAATAGTCCAGTCGAGCAAATCCCAAACTGCAGAGCGTGTAGAATAAAAAAATGTACTTATAAGATTAATATATATGAAACATATCTTCCAAAAACAGATTAATTCAATATTAACATGTGATAATGGGAACAACATGCATACTAATAGAGGCACAAGGTATTAGCTTGTACAGCTTTTAACAACATCTTTTTTGTTACAGCTGGATGAAGTCCGTTTCTTGTTCATACATAAGGAGAAAGTCATTTGGTGTGTTTGCCCTGTGATAGACTGGCGATCTGTCCAGGATGGATGGATGGATAGAGAATGGATGGAGAATGGATGGATGGAAGGATGGACAACCTTGGTCTGCGCAGTGGAACAGTGGTTTGCACTCTTGCCTCAGTGAGAATGGCATGGGTTCACTCCCACAGTCCAAAAACATGCTGTCAGGTGAATTGGTGACACTAAATTGCCCCTGTGTTACTGGTGGAGCAAACGTGCATTGGATGTTAGATCAAATGATAAATTTAATAGTATATATTTTCATGTTTATTAATATTATTACAAAATGTGGATCACTACGACACACTGTCCGGTGTTTCGGTTTCACTGTTAACTCGTGACTTCTGCCACCAGCCGTGAGCAGCAGCTGATGTTAAAATAACACAAACAAATGCTACAATACTTTAAACTATAATGGAAATGAAGTCAAACAGTGTTCGCCAGGACAGCTATGGATTTTGGTCATGTTTTTAACATCGGCTGTGAAAAGGAGATGCTGGAGGAAGCCAGTCCCTAGTTACCAGGGAAACCAGTTAATCCAAAACACTGTGGCTCGGAGTCGTCCTGATCCTGGTAGCTGATCGCTCCATCAAGCTTCTGAAGCCTCTGGTCACCACCAGACAAAGAACACCTGCACATCCTCGCTGCTCCACGGGGTTTGTTTTGGTGCTTCTATCTGTGTTTGTGAGCGTTTTTGACGTGAGCCTGATTTCCAGTTATCCAGCTTCCGCCCTATAGAGCTCCTTGAGTTCACCTCAATCGTGGCTTCATCTAAACCAACAGCTTGCCTACTAGATACAATCCCAACTAAACTGTCCAAAGATATTTTCCCCCTGATTAGTACATCAATACTAGATCAGATCAACATATTTCTAATAACAGGTTATGTACCACAAGCCTTTAAGGTAAACATGTGAGAGAGAAATGATCTAAAGATCTAGTACCACTAGATGGTATTACTTTGTCCTCCAGTACCACTGTGAGGAACCTGAGAGTTCTTTTGGACCAGGATTTATCCTTCAACTCCCACATTAAACAAATCTGCAGGACTGCCTTTTTTCACCTCAGTAATATTTCCAACATTAGAAACATGCTGACTCAGAGTGATGCTGAAGAACTAATTCATGCATTTGTTACTTCCAGAGTAACTATTGTAACTCCCTATTATCAGGGTGAAACAATAACTGCTTCAAAATGCTGCAGCCAGAGTCCTGACATGAACCATCCACCCATTTTCTCCTGCTTAGCCGCTTCAGGGGTGACAGTGCTCAGACTGCCACCCAGATCACCTTGCACCCATTAAGAACCTTCCTGCAGGTGGTGAGCCCACAGGAAGGTGGCGTCCAGTGTGGGACATGAACCCTCTACCTTGAGACTGAGAGTCTCATGCTCTACCTACTGAGCCGGCCGGGGGCTCCCTGCAAATGGCATGCCAGTAAAAGTAATCATATGGTTGTGATGAGGACCGATCTCTGATGCAATTTGTCAAGTTTGACACGGATCAAGCGATGTTAAGGCCTTTCACACGTCACTTCCTGTTTTTTCAATACACTTACTGTTTCGTAGTGAAACGTCCATTTTTGGCCACACTTTTTTGGTTTTGCGGCCTATTTCTGCAGTTTTACTTGTTTATTTCATTCGGATTTTATTGATTTTTTTTAAATTAATTGACTGAGGTATCAGGATAATCAGGGTTTTTTCAACTTAATGAACTTAATGAAAGCTAATTAAATGTGGTTTACCTGTAACTGGAAGCAGCACAGAGCCTTTGCTGCTCCTCTGTGCTGCTCTGTGCTGCAGGGCCAGCAAATCATATCAGGGTGACCCTTAATATCAAATGATATTCAAAAGGTCTTCTACTTATGTGTGTTGTATGAACACATAATGACCTATCCGAATGCACAGCTACCTCTTCTTATCTTCATTCTAAATAAATCACCTACTTTTGTCCATGTTTTTAAAATGATATCACTCCATAAATTAAAGTTCAACAAAATAAAATCTGTCACATTTCCATAAATTTCCCTAATGGGGGTAATCCCTCTCAGACAGAGCACAGAATTTGCAGGATGTTCAGTGTTTCTGCCTTTCATCCAGTCCAACGGTTTTTCGTGAACTGTAAAGGTATTTTTTGGAAGGTGGGGAGTACTCTGTGACTCAGAAGCCAATACAAGAGCAAAGCTGACAGTGGATTCTCATTTTAAACAGTGTTTTATAAGTAATTAGCACTTGGAGTTTGGAAAACAAAAAAATATTCATCTTGAGGATGTGAGCAATTCAACAGGAAGAAACTGCAGGTCTATACTCAATTGAAGTACTTTCTGGTTTGTCCATTTGTTTTATTCTAGTTTTAATACCTTCAAAACTTTCTTTGACACCTGGATGTTGGATCCTGAAGACAGACCAAATGATAAGCAAGGATCTACACCACTTCATCTGAGCCAATCACAGTGTGAAGTCAGGTCCTACCTGGACAAGTGAGCAGTCCAGCGCAGGACAAATAGGAAACTTAGAGTCACCAGTTTACCTCACATGCTTGTGTTTGGAGTGTGGGAGGAAACTAAAGTACCAGGAGGAAATCCACACACAAGGAGAACAAAATACACAGACAAGAGTACAAGATGGATTCGAATCCACAACTTTCTCCCTACGAGCTGGAAGTTTTGACCATAATGCAAGAGAAGAGCTGAGGGAGGACAGTATGGGTTTTTAGTATGAATATCGAGTTCTGATGTTTTGTATTGTTTACCCAGTCAAAGGGAACATGGCAAGACAGGTAGGAAACCTTCAACAGGAATTAATGACATTTTATGATATTGTTACTTCGACAAATAGGGAAAGTTGTTTTTTACCGGTCATGTGTCGACTGCAGAGCGTCATCTGACGTGTGTCGACGTGACGTTTTCTTAATCAGGTGATGGGATCTATTGCTCAGTGGATCCAGTGGGAATGGACCCACTGAGGAAAAAGTGGTCCAAAACACGTCTAAAAGACGTCATCTCCGTACATCCAGAAGACGTCCTCAGAAGAGCCAGAATGAAAGTGTTTTAGACGTCTTTCTTTGACGATGTATTAACATCTTGTCTGGATGTCATATGGACGTCAATGAAAATACGTTGCAAAAGAACGAGGACAGCTCATCAGTCTATCACAGGACACAGACAGGAGTACATTTACAATCACATGCATGTTTTTGGAATGTTGGAGGAAACCAGAGAACCCAGAGGAAGCCCACACTCCCACAAGCAAACCCCACAAAAACCTCCAGCCGGATTTGAACCCACGCGCTAACCATTGCGCCAATGACAACTGACTATGACAATTGACAGTGCTGATAAAACATTTACTCAGGTACATAGTAGTATTCACAAGATTCAAGGTTCTCAAAGTGTCTCCATGGAGACTTAAAAGGTTTAATACCTTGTGACCAAAACAATAAATGGTCATAACTCCAACATAGTTCATTAAACTCCACATTCTGTCTCCTCTTGCCTGTCATCATCTACCTCCCTCATTATCTTAATGACAAATCAATAATTATACAGGCAGTTGGGCTTACCAGAGAGCTTGTGACCTTTCAACTGATTCTGGGTGTCTTAGATACAGTAGAAACAATTTTTATAATGTCCATCGTTTTTATGTCGTTTGTCAACTAGTTCTGGCTGTTGAACAGATGTCCAGATTACGTCCTAGTTAAAACATCTATTTTCGACTAGTTCTGGCTGTCAGAGAGACGTCCAGATTACGGCCTGGACGGACAGACAAGTTTTGGACGTGTTTTCGATGCCTATGTACGTTTCTTGCTCAGTGGGGAACGGGGCAGGAGGGTACGGTACGGCAAAGCGCACCCAGACCCAACTCTGTGGCGCCGTCCCACCGCAGACAGTACGGTTAAAATGTAGGCAGGGCTGTGAACAACTCGGGTCTGTGATGTCATTACGCAACAATAATCACACAAACAACACAGAAGCAGCCACAGCTCGGGCGGCAGTCCGAGGAAAAGCCTTGAGCCTCTTTTCTGCGTGACACAGCACAAACTTTCTCCTTGTGAACAGCAGCGTCCAGCTCCTGCTGAAGCTCCGCCTCCTGCTACTAAGAGGAGCGTCTGCATCTCGTTGAAAGACTGCGATGCTGTGGAGCGCCGACATTTCAATAAACTGAGCTAACAAAACAACCAGTGAGCGCAAAGCGCTGCATGTAAACAACGGCCGATAAAATATTTAAATATTTCTGCTTGTCACTGACCCATCAGCAGATGGGTCAGTGACTAAGTAGGACCCTCAATGGAGGAGTGGTTTTTTTCTGTATCATCCACAGCCTTTGTCAGTGGGAACGCACAAACACCCATTCCAACCCGTTCCATCCCGGCACAAATAGCGCGGGGGAACCTCAGCATATGAAAATATGTCTGGCTGGCCACGCCCCCCACCATCTGACGGTTTCTGGAGGATGGAATTCCAGGTGTGCGAGAGGGTATATCTGTCAGGCCAGTCACCTGGACCAGAGCCGGCCCAAGCCTCAAGGGCCCTAAGCAAAATTAGATTTTGGGGCCCTCTATTTGTGCCAATATTTTTGATTGAACATTCCAAGTGATAAAGCTTTGTATTAACAGTAAAAGTGTCATCTGATTTAATATTTTTTGGTTACAAAAAACTGCAATAGCAATGTGCAAAAATACTTTGTAGTGTAAGAACAACAATTAAGTGCAAGAATAAATAAAATCACTTAGTTATATAAAAATATATAACAATAATGTTAATGAACAGAGTTACCAGAATCAAGGAAACAAAAATTGTTTAAAAACAAATATAAAGTGGAATTACTAGGTATTTTCAAAACTATGTAAATGTAAGTAACTATGTGCAAAAGTTTAGTAAAGAAAAAAACTAAAAATAAACTACCTTAATCCACACATTTGACAATCACATTTATGTTCCTCTGTTCTTCCTCAATAGTCTAACCACTCCTTAAAACCAGTGCTTCCTGGCTTTTCATTTATGACATCACTATAAGAAATCTGATGGCAACGTTGTTGTTGCTACTGCTCACTGCTCATCCACTCAGTCTTTCTTGTGCCATGGAAGATCTCAGGTAGTTTTTTAATTTGAGCTTGGAAAAGCTCCACTCTGCAGATGCTAGTCACAGGGAGAGTCAGGCTCTCCATAGAGGCACCCATAGATTTGGGTACAACTCCACCCATCTATCTTCTCCCTTTTATCCATTTCCGGGTGGTGGGGGTGGCAGTCTGAGCACCGTCACCCAGATCACATTGCACCATTAAGAACCTTTCCTGCAGGTGGTGAGCCCACAGGAAGGTGGCGCCTGGCGTGAGAGTCTCATGCTCTACCAACTGAGCTAGCCGGGGGGGGTGGGTATAACTCACAGATGTCATTTTGAAAGAGGTAAGTGACCAATTCAAAGGGGGTCATCTGTGCTTACGGGAGTTCTGGAAGGTTCTCCATCTCTGTAGCCAGTGCACTCCCATCAAGATCAGACTGTTCAAACATTGCATCCACCTCTTCAAAACACATAGACACACCGCTACATGCATCCAACACTCCACAGGGTGGGGGGGGGCTCCCCCCAGCATTTCCCGCTGTGGTCTCACCCCGGCCCGGGGTGAGTGCGGCTGGAATTCGGGGGGCACACTCACTCAGGCATAGCGCTAGCGGGGGGGCTGTGGTGCGGTTCTCCCTCCCCATTCGCAGTTGGATTATTGGAGAATGGGATCTCGCGGTGGCGTGGTGGGACCCGGCCGAGCCTTCGCTCTTCCTGGTCTGTGGGAGGGGCTGGTCCAGGGCCATCTCTGGGGCCATCTCTGCCCTGCCAGGTTGGGGGGGCTGGCTCCCGGGGGTGCGGTGGGCTTTGCCGCTGGGGTTGGGGGGGCTCCCGGCCCGTTCGGCCCACTCAGCTGGATGGTACAGTCTACCACAACATTAACAAAGGATACTTCCAGCCTCTTCATCGCATCAGATTGTGGCTCATCAAAAAGATCAACTAGCTAGCGAATGTGCTATTTTCTCTGCACCTGAAGGATACGTCCTTTTTTTTGTGACATTGTTTTGCCCCTCCCTGACTTTGGATGCACAGTGGTACTGCATGGCAGGAGGTGCACGTCACTGCTGCAGCAGAGTTTTGACATTTGAAGAGAGGCAGGAAGAATCACTGGGCCTACATCAGCAGCAGAACTCTGCTGACCTAAAATTGGGTTTTTGTACAATAATATATCTTTGATCATGTAGAAATCATCAGGCATACATGCAAAAAATAAAAAGTAATTATTTATTTTGTTATTTATTTCGTGTCCACGGGGCCCTAAGCAGGTGCTTTGTTCGCTTATGCCTTGGGCCGGCTCAAAAAAAAAAGACACCCCTTCACATGTCATATGACGCTCTGAGGAAGACTGCAGACACAGTGGAAACATGTCAGGTATAAACCATCTTAGAAATGAAAACACAAACCCAATACAACTAAATGAAGGATGTTTGTGGGTCTTCAAGGAATTCCGAATGTTGGGGTTTATAGTTGCTTTTAAGCATCAAATTACAGTAAGTAATAGATTACTGAAAGTAATAAATCACTGGAAGTAATTTTATGAAAAATTGAAATTATTAATGGAAGTAAACGGTCATTTACTCATTAACAACTCCTAAAGTAATTGAGTAATTACTTACAGTTCAAAAATTATCAAAAATTATTTATCAACGAAAAATTATAAACTTGAATGAATTTGTTATTTATCTATTAATAATAAAAAAGGGGGGGCACCACCAGATAAACTGGAAATAGCTAATACCAAAATATCAGTCTCGTTTGTAAAAGGTTTATTTAAGTTAGTTAATATTTCTGTGTGAAAATATAACAGTCTTAAATAAAAGGGAAGGTGTGAGATCCGAGCACAGACTGTTACAAACCAGTGAATTGTCAACAATAAATACACAATAATCACCAAGAATCGTTCAATTCAGCTAACAGGCGTTTATTAATAAAATGTATTAATTCATAAATAATTCATAAATCATCTCATAAATCAACACGTTTAAGTAGCAAACATCATCTGACACGGAGATCTAATCTATTAAACAGCAAACACTATGTACAAAGTGTGTGTGTGTGTGTGTGTGTGTGTGTGTGTGTGTGTGTGTGTGTGTGTGTGTGTGTGTGTGTGTGTGTGTGTGTGTGTGTGTGTGTGTGTGTGTGTGTGGATGGGTGTAATGACCTCGAACATCCACCAGGGGAAGGCAGACTTTGGGGTCAGTGTATTGGCCAAGAACGTGTCCAGCGGGTGATGGATGAGTGGGTATGCCCATCCAAGATGGCGGCTCTGGTGGGGTTCTCCCAGAGCCAAAGTGGAGGTGTGATTTCACCAACGCAGAGCGGTTACCGTAACAATGAAGACACGCTTCCCGAGGTCACGTGACAACCGAGCAGCTTTGTTGGCCCGGTTCTGAACCCCGGATGTCAGAACATGCAGTTAGAACTCTGGTGACCGTACGGAGGAACGATGGCAAAATGGAGCTGTTTGGTTGCTACCTGTCTGTGTGTGTGGGCGTTAATCTAATCCCGATTAGATAACGGTGACGAGCGCAAAGTCGATGTTAGTAAGAGAGGGAGAAAAGAGAAGGAGGGTTCTGACGAGAAAGTTTGTTTCTGATTCCCGGTTCTGTCACACAGAGCTTGGGGTGGCTTTGGAGCTCACTTGGACCTCTGGTGTCTGAGGTGAAGGAACCGAGTTTCGTACTCGCGATGGTGCGCGTGAACATCGCGCACACAAACAGACGGCAGCTCCGCTGGCTTTATCAGCGACACACAAACACATTGCATATTAGCTTCAGGCTCATTTCGCAGCGCTGCCCAGACAAAAGCTCTCTTACTGTGCACCAGTGGGTTGTTCAGCACCGAGTGGTGCTGTGCGGGAACTTGTCCATTACCGGGTCTGGATTCGGCGTCCCCAACCAGAACTGTGGGGCCTTGCTTCAGCTGCAGAACAGTGGAGCGCTGTGCAGCTGAAGGGGAGAGACGCTGGCTGGCGTCCCAAGGCTCAGAAAAAGAAAAGGAAGAAGAGACAAAGTAATCAAACTGTGTTGTGCTGGTCCAGCGGGCTGAACGTCGGTTTGTTTCTGTGGGTCTACGTTGGGCTCTTTTTTCCTCCGATGCAGCAGAGGCGTATGTCTCTCGGCAGTTCAGGTAGAAGAGGCCCTGAGCGGTAGTTGGAAGGGGGTTTCATCCAAGTTTGAATTTAGGACACCTGCGGTGTTTGGGTCAGTTCGACCAATGAGTGGCTGGAAGTGAGAAACTCTGTCTTCACTGCTGAGTTTCTATTGCTTCCAAAGCTGGGGGGTGAGGCCCTCCTCAGGGTCGCTGTCTCCCCCCTGCTGTTTTGAGGCCAGTTCCGTGGTTCTGGGTGTTTCTCTTCTTAGTGTCTCTCCCTCTTGGGGAGAGGAACTGCATGAAGGTGTTCAATAGAATCTTGGGCCCAACAAGAAGATCTTCAACTCAACATGAAACTGAAAGATGTGATCACTATTGAGAAATTTAAGGCTTTGGTTAAGACACAGGCAAGAGAGAGAGAGAGACTGATGTGATTTTTTCACTTCGGGAATTTCCTGGACATGATTGACTGTAAGAATGTGCTTGTCACTTCTCTGATGGATGGATGGATACACAAACTAATGAATGGCTGGAATGATGACAGAATTAAAGCTGTGCTGTACGTGCCTGGAGCGGGAGGGTACAGTACGGCAAAGCGCAGCCAGGCCCGATTCTGTCATTCGGTCCCACCGCAGAAAGTATGATAAAAGTGTCGGCGGGGTTGTGAACAACGCGGGGAAGAATGCGGAAGCGGCCGTCTGAGTCG
This sequence comes from Lipophrys pholis, assembly GCF_963383615.2. Lineage (NCBI taxonomy): Eukaryota > Metazoa > Chordata > Actinopteri > Blenniiformes > Blenniidae > Lipophrys > Lipophrys pholis. Next base: position 32,395,397 of record NC_137638.1, on the reverse strand, counting down.
TTCTCTGTGACACAGCACAAACTTTCCCCTTGTGAACGGCAGCATCCGGCTCCTGCTGAAGCTCCGCCTCCTGCTACTAAGAGGAGCGTCTGCACCTCATTAGAACACCAGGGGGCAGTGGAGTGCCACATTTCAATAAACCCAGTTCACTAAACAACCAGTTTACAAACACACACACACAAAGCGGTGTCTGTAAACAACAGGGTTCACGGCCAATGAAATATTGAAATATTGAGGGCAAGTCTAGAGTGAGGATGGTCACTGACCAATCAGCAGACGGCTGCGTTGTAGCTCCGCCTCCCAGACCCTTCCACTATGCTAGCTACCTCAACAGAGGGGGGACAGACAATCATAGCCGGTGGTCGTGGTTTTTTCCGTAGCATCCACAACTTTTCAGTCGGACCACGTGAAAACCCGTCTCGCCCGGCACATGAAGTGCCCCCCGCACTTAAAAGACAAACTGAGGATTGGGTGCAACAATCAATCAACAATCAATGATACTATTTCAAATTGGCTAGGGTTTTAAAACATTCTATTCCCAGAAACATTTAGGTTATGTAATCCAGAGTCTGTCTCCAGTGTTTGAAGCTTGTGTTTCTGGATTTACTTTAATCTAATCCTAAAGGTAAAAATGTCTCATAATTCATTGATAAAACCATTGAGGAGCGATGCTAAAAAAAACAAATTAATCTGGGTTGAGTCTTGTTGACGGCTGTCTGTCAAGTTAATGTTGAAAACAATGTTCTGAGGTTTTAACCTGCAATTTTTAAAAAGCCTCTATCGACTTCTTGATGTCATCTCTATAAAAACTGGTCACCTGGGCTCTAACTGTAGTTTTCTTGTGAGTTTGGGTTGATTGGTTCCATCTGACAGAATCTGATGGAACATTAGCAGGCAACTTTGTGGCAATAAAAAGAGGGAGGATCTGATTATGTATTCTCCAGAGATTCTGGGAAATAGGAGGGGGGCATTGGTTAACTAGATTGGGGTAGTGTAGGGATGATGGGGCTGGGGGTGTGGGGGGGTGGGGGGGGGGGCAGTCCAGCTGGAAACAGATATATGCCCTCACAATAGCAGGTGCCCCCCCTTCAATTTTCCTTTTTCCGTTTCCCTCCCCTCCCCAACCTCAGCTGGTGCCACCATGAACCCTGAACCCTGACTTGACCTTGCATATAAAGGCCCTCGCTAACTACCCCGCCTCCTCTCTCCCGTTTTCTCCACCATAGGTCTCTCACCCTCCCCCCTTTATGTTGCTCCCGCTGCCGTCCCCCCTCGACGAGCCTCTCTTAAAGAGCCAAGTGGCAAGAAAGGCAGGAAATAAGAAAAAATAAGGGGGGGGGGGGCACAAATGTTACTGTACTTGCTGTGGCGGAAACAATTTGAAAATGAATAATGCTTTTGGAGTCCCTGGAGGCACTTACATCTTAGTCACGTTCCCTCTCTCTCTCTCTTGCTCTCTCTCTCTTGCTCTCTCTCTGTATTTGTGAGGGAGGTGTGGAGTGCAGGCTGCATTAGCATAAAGGAACAAGCACAACAGCGGACTCTGAAAGAGCTAACCAGTGGGTGGATTAAGTATGTCACTGAATGGGGTTCTGTTGTAAATGATGGGGTGGGGTGGGACCCCATCCCCATCTGGTCTTTTTAAAAGAATACCTTGTAGTAATTACCCCCCAGACAGCATTGTGAAGCGCCCGGGCCGTCCGGCCAGGTGCCTGCAAGCTCTGCTGCGTCCAGACATTCAGCTGGCACCGCACGCTGCCCCACAGAAAATAGATCCAAGGTTATACATTCACTCTTCGCATGTTTGTTTTTTTTACACAAATATCAAACCTATACAGACAACAGCCTCATTGTTGCATCACTGGACATTTTTCAAATGAAGTCTATATCTAATGAATTAACAAATAGAATGTCAAATTCAGCCAAACTGTTGCACCAGTCATCATGCAGGGCGTGACAATATAGCCAGAGTTTCTCCTCTTCGCTCCCCAGAGAGCTCCTATCTGTGAGCCGCCCTCATTTAGGAAAGAAAGTGCCTGTCTATGGCTCTTGACCCTCTTAAGGGACAAGACAAGTCCAGAGAAAGGCTCAGAGACACCTCCTGAGGGGTTCCTCTGCTGCCTTCTCTTCCTCTTTCTTATTTTTCCACCACAGCAGTTTATGGACAAGAGCGATTGATTTGATCTCATCTGGCATCGTGACCAACTCACAGGTCCTTTCTCTCTGCCTCTGCTCCACGTTGAGACTGGGAACTGCAACAGTTTGCTGTTTTAATGATTTCCTAGATTAAAAAAGTGTCAGTTGTGAACAGTGTTGCCACAGTTACCTTAAAAAAGAAATATATCAATATATCTTTTTACTAAAGTAAGGGAAATTACAAAAATAGTGCAACATTATTAAGATTAACATTGGTTAAGGTTCAATAATGACGCTATGTTGGTTCCTATTCTTTTGTGTTACTTGAACACACCCTGAGAGTGAGTTGGCATTTGATTGGCGTGCATGCGGAGAGTGTGTGTGTGTGTGTGTGTGTGTGTGTGTGTGTGTGTGTGTGTGTGTGTGTGTGTGTGTGTGTGTGTGTGTGTGTGTGTGTGTGTGTGTGTGTGTGTGTGTGTGTGTGTGTGTGTGTGTGTGTGTGTGTGTGTGTGTGTGTGTGTTCATGCTGGAGGAGATTGAATGGAGGAGCAGCCTGATAATCTATGACTTTTCTGTTCTGGAAGATAGTGTCTCGAGCAGGGCTGGCTGGAGTTCCTGGCTCCGGTTCCACACTAACTGTCAAAAGCTCCAGATCATACGTATGAAACAGAAAGTTAAAGAAGGCCTTACAGTGTTCTAGTCACTTCTAGTAGGAACACTGTTGTTGATCACCTGTCTGGCCTTAGTTTGATTGTGGTAATTCTCAGAACAGATCGGAGGTGTTCGGCACTCCTCTAGGATCTGTGGGCTGGTTTCTTTTATTTCATTTCATTTTTTATTTTGAACATGCTCAGATTCAAACATTAAGATCAACAGTGCTCATCAATCAACCAAAGTCTTTTCACCAATTAAACTGAATAAGTAAGAACTGTATAATCAGGCTGCTTGTCCGACATGGAGTGAGAAAGAGAACAAGTTATCAGATTCCACCCCCTCGCCATAAATTAATATATATATATATATATATATATATATATATATATATATATATATATATATATATATATATATATATATATATATATATATATATATATATATATATATATATATATGTTGCAGTGATGTTTGCCACCCTTGGGTTCTCCCACAGAGGCATGGAGACACATTCCCAGTTCACCATTCTTTTATTAAATTAAATGAAAACTAACTCCCAATCACATGCAGCTTCTTTCAGGCTCTCCTCCAGTGTCTGTCTCCTCCACTGGTCACCTCTTGTCTCTCGACGGCTCCTCCTTTAGAGTCACATCAGGAGCTTAATCACCTCTCTGCCACGATATATAAGACATTTCACTCCCACTAATAATCAATTCATTTTAACATGTTACACAGGTTTAAATTAATTGATCCAAATTCTTAAACATGACAAATACAGATTCATTCTATGACAATAGATTCCCTGATAACAAGTAGCAGCTTTAGCTACAGACTGAATATAATATTAGTATTTTATTTGTAAACTTTATTTAGTAGCTATTTATCTGTACATACTCTGATCCTTCTTTTTTAATCATTATCTTAGGTTGGGGGACCACCATAGTACGCTTGTCATAGTACAGTGAAAATGTCTTTATCTTATAAGACAAATAAAGTGTCTTGCAGTTAGTGATGTGGAGTCATATCTCGTCCACTTTATTCACCACAGCTGTACATTAGTGAGGAAAATAGGAGAGCCGATGCAGCGTTAGCTTTAGCTTAGCTTAGCTTACCAGTGTTAGCGTTAGCTTAGCTCCCCTCATTCATCTTTGTTTACATGCTGGACGCCGCCTGTGAGCGCTTGTTGGAGGCGGAGACTCCAGTGCTCTGGAGATCTCAGGGGTGAGTTTGGTAGATCGGTAATACAAATATCGGATTAGCAAAATACAACGTCCAGAAGCTGTTGTCGGCTAATGCGCCCCTTGGTGGAACGCCAGGTATTACAGGACAAGGCCCAATGAATGCAGTCCATAAGGGTGTGATTTGATTTGGACCAATCTTTGGCGGGCCGGAGTATAAGGACGAACGGATCAGATGCGACCTGCAGGCCGTAGTTTGCAGACAAGAAACTCGTCTTCATCTCCAACATCCTCCGGGACACTACAATAGTAACGCACAGTGACTTGACTAAGTAACATTAATGTGATTACTGGTTTGGAAAAAGTACCTGTTAGATTACTCATTCCTGAAAAAAAGAGGTCATAACATGCCGTGGCCCCACCCCACAGTATGTGCTAAATACTAAGTACTAAGTGACACGTTACCGGCATCATTGACTGTGAATAGATGCAAAATGGATATTTTTAAGACTGAAGATTTATTCAACAACTGTTGATCTTCAAATTAAGGGATTAAATATAACCTGCAGTTCAGGTAGATATTTGAATGGGGAATATGTGATTTCATTCAAGTAATTCCAAAACTTTTATTCAAATATAGAACTTTTCTGAACCAAGAAGTATATCACATATAGGTAAAGATTGACCTGCCTTCAGATACTCTGGTGTATCGATGACTGAGGCCCTGTTTCACGTGACAACACCTAATCCGTTACAAAAAGGAGTGAGTTTCCACTGCACCAGTAAACACACTGACAATGATGTAGTTAGTCTGCCGGGCCAGTGGAGGGTGCTGGTGCTTGATTTTGTGCTTGATTTTGTAATGTTACCACACAGACGTGTGTGCAGAGAAGAAAACACTATAAAGGTGAAGAAAATGGAGAGAAGCCGACATTCTAGTGGACTGATGATGAATCAGATGCTATCAGGGAGAGTCTCAACTATTAAACTACTGATCTGGACCATCAAACTACAATACAACCGCCAGTCAAACCACTACGGGTCGGCCATGTTGGTTTACAACTGGATGAGCAGGAGGGGGGGGGGGAGAGGGATGAGCAGTAACAGGCGCCATAGCCTCCATCAGTCTCTGCAGGAGGGAGGGAGGGAGGGAGGGAGGGATGAGCAGTAACAGGCTCCATAGCCTCCATCAGTCTCCTCAGGAGGGAGGGGGGGAGGGAGGGAGGGAGGGAGGGAGGGAGGGAGGGAGGGAGGGAGGGAGGGATGAGCAGTAACAGGCTCCATAGCCTCCATCAGTCTCCTCAGGAGGGAGGGAGGGAGGGAGGGAGGGAGGGAGGGATGAGCAGTAACAGGCCCCATAGCCTCCATCAGTCCCTGTAGGAGGGAGGGAGGGAGGGAGGGAGGGAGGGATGAGCAGTAACAGGCTCCATAGCCTCCATCAGTCCCTGCAGGAGGGAGGGAGGGATGAGCAGTAACAGCCTCCATCAGTCTCTGCAGGAGGGAATAGCCACCGTCAAAGAATCTTTCCACCTTGGAAGCCGAGATAAAAAGCTCACAGATACAGTGGATCAGAACACCGGTGTCGTGGAAACAGAACCCCCAAAAGTGAAGAAAGTTTGGAGGATACACTCGTGTTTGTTGTCGTGGAAACGAGGCCTGAGTGGGAAGTTAGAATGTTCCAACTTTCAAGTGTTAAAAAAACATGCAGTCAAACTGTCAGAAAGGAGACATTTAGAACTATTTAGAATGTTTATGTAATTCTTCAGACTGATTGGTTAAATGATCATTCAAACAAGGATAACTTTGTTTCAAATTAAATTTGTGGTTGTGTTTTAACCCTTTATCAATCAAATGATTTTGGTATACTGTATTTATGATTTTCATGACCTTTAATATCAAATTATATTGAATATAGCATAAAAGGCTTGAAATATTTCAGTGTTTAGGAAATAAAAGTTTCACCAAAAACTTCATTGTAGAAATGAGATTATGAAGAAGAAAAAAGATTCATTGTTTTCTATGTTTTTAGGTCCATATTTGTACAATGTATAATGGAGTTTATTTCTTCTCACTTGTAAAAAGTTACAAAACTGACATAAATAAAAGAAAGTATCCTCAAATAACAACCTGTTGTTAAAAATCTCCAGGCAAAATATAGAAGGATTTGAAGGTTTTACTATCAAATTAGCCAGAGTAGAGAAATGTTTGATGCCGCTGGCCTGTTGGCCTTGAAAAGCACACAAACTGCTGCTGGATTTTATTTATCACCACCTTGACTGCAACATTATGGAAACCAAGCACGATGCTGCACACACTGGTAGCCTTCAGCTGATTGAAGCACACACACACACTTCATTCATCGCCATTGTATTTGCACTCTGGCTGGATATCAATCTTCTGCATGCGACCAAATGAAATGTGTTTATATAGCAAACAGTGTCATGTCAACTGGTGCCAGGTATCAGCTCAGAGTCATAATCTTTGTCCTGATGTGTGATATCCCGGACCTTTAGAGCATGATTCACACACAAAGGACTGATGGCTCCCAATTCAAAAACAATCATATGTTGGAAAAGCACTTGTTGGTTGAAACTATGATTTTGCTTGTGGAGTAGCTCAAATGAGAGACCGACGGAGGGTTTGGTTTTACAGCTTCCCAGCGGCAGGCAGAGTGCCGCTCACCCCATTTGTGATTAACGGAGATCCCCCAGTAAACAATAGGTGCTTGACCTTTGCCACAGACACATATACAAGGTCCCAGAGCACTCATCGGCTTTTCAGCTATATTCATGAAGCCAATACGAACAAATATAGAGCAGCAGAGGGCTTTAACTGTGCTCCACCAGGGAATAAGCTTCATCTGCATAGCATGGGAGGGGGTGTAAGGGGTGTGAGGGGGATAATGCTGGTACTTTGCTTCTCTTATCCAAGGACTTATTCAAAATACCTGCCAAAGATTTACATGTGAATATTCACTCACTCTCTCGGCTTTTTAGCATTCCAGTGTTCACTTTGCATTACAGTTACAGAGAGCTGAAGATCTAAATGTATGAACATTTTGGAGGAGACTGAAGAATAAGTCCTGACGATTCAACTCAGATGGACTAGATTTTGAAGCACCTCTCTGAGAGTCTGATTTGAGAGTCTCTGCAGGAGGGAATAGCCACCGTCAAAGAATCTTTCCACCTTGGAAGCCGAGATAAAAACCTCACAGATACAGTGGATCAGAACACCGGTGTCGTGGAAACAGAACCCCCAAAAGTGAAGAAAGTTTGGAGGATACACTCATATTTGTCGTCGTGGAAACGAGGCCTGAGTCTTTGGCTGAACTCCTCACTCTTTCAGGCAGAATGACACCCTGTGGAGAAAACTAATTTTGGCCACTTAAATTCACAATGTTATTCCTTCAGGTCATGACCCAAAGTTCATGACCATAGGTGAGGGTGGAGGATGAAGTGAGATGTAGACCGACTGGTGAACGGAGAGCTTTGCTTCACAGCTCAGCTCCTCTTCATCACAACAGTTCGATTTAGTGACTGAATTACTGCAAGTGCCTGTGCAAATCGTTGGCTGATCTCACAATCCCTCCTCCCATCACTTGTGAATAAGACCCCAAGATAATTGTTCTCGACCTGAGGAAGGTCCACCCCCCCTACACAGAGAGGGCACACCATAATTTTCTGCGAGGAAGACCATGGACTCAGATTTGGAGGCATTAATCTGTATCCCAATCGCTTCACCACCTCAACACCCTGTCCATGAAAATCTCAAAAGTAAGGGGTGATAAGGCACAACCTTGGCGTAGTCCATCCCTCACCAAGTCTGTTTTTGCTGAGTATACCGATGCAGCTCTTATGCCAGAAGCACAAAGACCGGATAGCACACAACAACAATTTTCAATACTCTGTGCTCCCTAAACACCCCTCTAAGCCTTCTCCGGCTTTTAAACACACATGTAGACTGGCTGGATTGGCAAACACCCATGCCCCCTCAATAGTCTGTGAGAGGATGAAGAGCTGCTCCACTGTTCCACAGCCAGGATGGAATCCACACAGTTCCTCCCGTATCTGAGGTTCGACTATTGGTCAGAGTTTCCTCTCCAGTATCCCCACATACTGTAGACTTTCCCAGGGAAGCAGAGAAGTTTGATACTCTGATAACTTGCACACACGCCCCTGTCCCCCCTTTTTGAAAATGAGAACCATTACCCCTGTCTGCTAGTCTCAAGGTACTGTGCCTGAGGTTCATGCGAAACCATAGACACGTGTCAACCAGTCTTGGGCATCTCCAGGTGTATCTCGTCCACTCCTGGGGCCTTGCCACCAAGGAGTTTTCTGATTACCCTGGTGACCTCCACCAAGAAAATGTACCATCCCAGAAGCCTAGGCCCGGCATCCTGTAAACGAGTTATGTCTCCTGGGTTCATGAGATCCTCAAAGTGTTCCTTCCACATCCAGAGGATATCCTCATTCCAGATTAGAGGATGTCCACTCTGGTTGAGCACAGCTTGAGATGGACCCCTCCGACCCCTCCCGAGCCTCCAGATGGTGCCCCAGAACCTCTCTGAGGTGAAACAAGAGTCATGCTCCTTGGCCTCTCTGAACTCCTCTAATGACTTTGCTTCAGCAACCGCTACAGCTGCAGCCTTTTCAGCCCACCGATACCTGTCTGCTGTGTCGGAGTCCAACCAGGATCTAAAATCATCCTTCTTTAGCTTGAGAGCTGCCCGGACCTCTTGTGTCCACCAGCATGTCCTTGGGTTGTCCCCATGAAAAGCCCCAATGAGCTTCCAGCAACAAAACCGCTTCAACACTGGAGGTCTTAAACAGGGTCCACTTGGACTCCATGTCCACAGCCTTCGCTGATACATGGGAGAAGCTCTCATGGAGGTGCAAATTGAAATAATTTCAGATTGAGTCTTCTGCTTGCCTTTCCCAGCATACCCTCACTGTGCACTTGGTCTTGCTGGGTTTGGCCTGCAGTCATTGCCACCAACTGATCCAACTCACCACCAGATGGTGATCTGCTGACAGCTCCACACTTCTCTTCACCAAAGTGCCTTGAGCTCTGGTCCCAAGTACACTTATGAGTATCCTTGTGTTAGAACATGGTGTTGGTTATGGACTATCCATGACGAGCCTAGAAGTCCAATAACAACTCACCACAGGTTTAGATCAGGCAGACCATTCCTTTCAATCACCCTCTTCCATGTTACCCAGTCATTGCCATTGAAGTCGCCCAGTAGTATTATGAAGTCCGTTGGTTGTGCCCTTTTCAGGACCTCATCCACATGGTTCAAGAAGGCAGAGTACTCTGACCTGCTCTTTGATGCAAAAGCACCAACAGTCAAGAGTTTTCCTCCCTGTCACCTTAAGCTGCAGGGAGGTGACTTTCTCCAACTGAGAGGCCACTGTGTGGCTTACAGCCATACCCGATCGCATCTGATCTCGAGAGGCCACCGGGCTTTTCCACCAAAAAGAACCAGGCTCTAGTTCAGGACCAGTTTCAAAATGAGCACCGCCAAAGAACAGTTGTTTTTCCATTGTTAACGGAGCCAAATGAGAGCCACGTCATTACGTCACTCCAAAACGTGATCCGTCACTGATTTCAACAACATAGCTATGGCAGCGCTCATACGGGAACCAGGAGATGGACTCTATTCATCGGTTTAGTCCGGGTCGCTCAATCGAGTCTGGCCTGAACCTCAGATGCACCAAAGAGCCAGAAAACATTGAGCCTCCTTGCCGCTCTATTGGTGTTTTTTCACATCTCTAACGGAGCAACTCCGTCGGTAACGGGGCAGCAGCACACACACAGTCATGTATGCGTACACACACACACACACACACACACACACACACACACACACACACACACACACACACACACACACACACACACACACACACACACACACACACACGGTTCCTCACTCCCTCTGTATTGTGCATCAGGTGGTTCATGTAGTTCCCTCCTCTCTTCCCTCAACTGTTAACATGGTTGTTCAGGGCTGCACACCTGACTGCTCTGGGTTTCACCTGCACACACATTCACACATCCTCTCACACACAGAACTCACCGGTGACATGACGCTCGGAGCAGTGGACAGGCAAGACGGGGCGGGGCTAACTCTGGCTATGTAGAGCGCGAGCGCGGGGTTACAGCTCATGTGACCCGGGGTTATTTTGATTGATTATTAATTTACTTTTCTGAGTGGGATTATTTTCAGATTTACTTTGAACAATGCTTTTATTTGATTTCATCTTTTAAAGAGGATGTGAATCTTTATTTTCATTTCTTAACGATTGGTTGGTTTAAGTTTACCACACCCATGGGAGGGTTTACCTGTTAAAAGCAGGGTGGGTCGCTGCATGAAGGGAGACGTTCTCTGGAGATGCTTGAGGAAGCAACAGGCCTTTGGAAAAGGAAATTTCTCAAACCGGTCAGCTGAACACAGAGCTGAGATCAGCTTGTGTTTTTCACTCTTTCTGTAAATATATATCTTTTCCACTGTAAATATTGAGCATCGGCATCAGTTTTGGACAAATAAAGAACAAGTCGACTTGCCATATGGATCGTGGTGGTTATTATCTTGAACTGGAGTAGAACCCATCGTCCGTCTTGCTTTAGTCCAGAGTGGCCATAGAGAAAACAAACAAATAAATAAATAAATAAATAAATAAATAAATAAATAAATAAATGAATAATGTGAATGAGCTTGAGTCTTATTTTTCAACATTTGGGCATTTCATAGTGAATTTCTGCTCCTTTCACTTTATTTCTATTTCTGGATGTGTCTGAATCAAACGCTTCAACATGGGAGAAGAATGGAGGTGTAGAATGATAGAACGCTGCTAAAAGCTGTTTCCATGGCAACCTACGTAAACACTCTGATTAAAGTTCTCTTTCACATGAAGCCATTAAAAGGCTCATTTTATGGCTAAAGACTCCAAGTTTTCATTTACAGTAGTATGTAGTTTGTTTAGTAGTTACCGATGATCCAAAAGTCTGGCTTCATTATAAAGAAGTTCTGTGGGTAAAAAATAATAATGGGGCTTAGCGGAGCGCAACGCAGCCTCATGCAGACCTCAGCCTGCGGTCAAAATGCCATGCAAGACCTGGAATTGAAGTTAGTTACTATGATGTTACCATGAAAAGTCTGAAAAAAACCACAACTGCTTCTAAATCATATATCCAACGCAGCTGACAGCACAGCACTGGAGCTCTGCACCAACAGTTCGAGAGGCACAGCTCTGCGATCGCGGATTTAATCATCCTGTTCCCTTGTGTTATAAACTTGAGGGAACAACATATTATCTTGTTCCTACGCGTTATTATTACTATATTTTCTCTATAACCACTCCGGAGCTCCGTGTTTGCTGTAGATTTCAGAAAGCCGGTTCAGCGTTTCTTCCGCCTTGTTAGCAGTGATAACTCCGCCCCCACCTGATGACATGTCCGCTTCCACTCAGGTCCTGCTCTGACCCCACTCAGGTCCCGCTCTGACCCCACTCAGGTCCTGCTCTGGCTCCGCTCTGGCTCCGCTCTGGCTCTGCTCTGCTCTGGTCCCGCTCTGGCCCCGCTCTGGCTCCTCTTTAGCCCAGCAACGAAGTGGGGCTCGCGTAGCACCAGTTTAGCCCCTGATAGGCCGGGGCTTTGGTGGTGGAAAGACAAAGAACTGGTGCTAAGGCTGGTCCTGGACCAGAACTAGAACCTGGTTCTTTCCGGTGGAAAAGCCCCCTGTGTGGCTTGTGAGTATCCCCAGCACCTCTTACACTGCGTAATGCCTGAGTACGAAAGAGACCCTTATCAAGAAATATAGTTCCAGAGCCAATGCTGTGCATGGAGGTGAGCCCAACTATAACTTGTCGGTACCTCTCAACCTCCCGTACCAGCTCAGGCTCCTTCCCCCAATGAAGTGTGGTCCTGTGTTCCAAGAGCCAGTTTCTGCTGCAGGGGCCCATTATGCCAAGTGGCTCCTTGCTCTCCCGTACTTTATGAGTAATGTACCGCTCCCCCATGTTGGAATTTGCCGGTGGTGGGCCCACATTGCTTGTTTGGGCGGTGCCCAACACGTAAGCTACCTCGTCACCAGGTGCTTGCTGGCGAACACCACTGGAAGCGAACACCACCTCCAGGCGTGTGTCCCGTTGACCTTCGTCTGGGTAGGGTACACAATCTTCTGTGGTCTGTCTTCATGGGCGAGGTTTAGACATGTTAGTCTGGGCCTTCACTCCAGACCTGTCCGGCTGTGGTGACCCCACCAGGAGCATGTGTTCCGAATAGCACAAAAAAACCGCCCCAATCACAAACTCTTAATGAGCCCAAGTTTAAATGATCACACACACACACACACACACACACACACACACACACACACACACACACACACACACACACACACACACACACACACACATATATTGAAAAAAATGTCATAACGAACACCAAATATTATTCCAATAACAGGTTGAAATTTAAAATGTAAGCAACCACACACATCATTCCAATTCACAATGAAAATGTATAGGGGCTAGATGTTGATGACGTTGGTCTCTTTACATAGTTCAAATCCAGCAACAAGCCAAGAAATATTTTGAGTTCATCACCCGAGTATGAATTGGCCACCACCAGTGTATTTTGCACCAAAAGCCTTCATTAAAATTAGCTTCATGTTGAGATTGTTGTCATTTTTGGTATTAATTGTTTGTTTTTATGAAAATGAAGACATTTTCATCATGTGTACTCTGTGCAAGGACAAATAAAAATTTTAAAGTTTAAATTTCAAAGTGAGTATGGGACTATTTTACAATATGAAATTGTGGCCAATGAACTAAAATGTGTTCGACACCCCTGATGTCAACAATCCAATATTGATTTGTTTCTTCAGATATACAGTAATTGACTTATATTGGGAAAATAATGGATTTTATATGTTGTATCTATGTTTTTTGTAAAAGAAAAATTAAATCTAAGCATTCTGCTTCAGATTTCTGCCAGTTTTGGGCAACTTATTAAATATTCTACTTAGATGTACAGATTTTTATAAATTGGCTTCATTCAAATGAACAATAGCCCTTTCAAACACTGAAAGATGCTTCCTCTGATGGTTTCCTGGTGTTTGCAGATTAGTGGTAAATCTGTTTCAGACACAAATGACAAACAAAAGGATTACTTAGCCTGTCTAGGTTGGAGCGCTTCACGGTGGAGAGAAGGACCTCTGGCTACGTTGTTCAGCCTGCTGCTCCCCAAACCCCAAGCCCACCGCGAGCAGCAGAAAAACAGACAGATGGATGGTGGCAGATCATTATTGTGCAGTTTGACAAAGGCAGTAATGGCAGCTTGTTTACTTAAGCTTCAACACGGACATGAATGCTAACAGTGTGGCTGTCAACAAACAGAGACAGTGATTGGTCTACAGGCGACCTCCTGCCAGAGGCAACAGCACTATTGATCCCGTATCAGTGCATGAGAGTTCAGCGAGGCCGGCTGCTCCAAGGGGAAGGTGTCATTTATCTGCTGTGACAAACTACAACCACTAAAGACGGTCAATGTTGGGGCCCTGCTCGTCTCCACAAATAATCGGACCTGCTGACATTCACCGGGAAGCGGCCGAGTGCAGCAGTGCGTATCTACTGTACACATCTTTTCCTACATGATCCACCTGCTCGGCTGAGGGCCTCTCAACATGCTGGGAAAAAACTCCATGTTATACTGACACCTGGAGCAGTCTTTTTGTAAAACTCCAATTCATTTTCCCTTAACTTTTACCTGTTCATAATGCATTCAGCTTTATTTTGAATGTAGGAGTTAACCGTTATGGCAGACTAAAGAGACAAAAGACCTGATTTACTAAGATCCAGTCAAAGAGCAGTAAGTTGCACGGTCACAAACAGACTTCAGTTTTACTTTTCATGTATTTTGTGGATGACCAGCTAAGAATAACATCATGAATGACATCACATACAAACAGGAGTTTTATTGAAAAGTTTTATTTACTGAGCACCAACAAGCATAAAATGACATAATACCCTGAAGTTGGATGGGTTTGTGGAGGAAGTTATCCAATATATCAGTGCTTAACTTCAAATAAATCTGAATTTGTGAGAAAAAGACAAAAAAGTAATAATTCTACAGGCGATGACTTGTCACAAAGTCAAAGACTTCAGGTAACGTTACTGCCAAGTTATTTTCCACAGGAAGACAAAACGGCGGACATTCTTTTATTTTTGGTGGAAATTGCTATATTTTAAGATAGATTGTGGCTTTAGTTTGTTTTGATAGATTTTCGAGGAACAAATGTACACTTTATTTTCATAGTATCCATTCAGTGTATGTATACAATCTGTACATTTTCTGTTTAGACAAACAATAATTCATCTTTCTCAACAAACCAAGGTTTTTCTGTGTTTGCTACGGCATTGCTCCGGATGCAACAATGGACCGAAAGGAAGCTGATGTTGCATCACAACTTTTAAAACTACAGTAGTGCATTTCACCACAGATACATGTTTATACGTTAAATAATGACTCTGTTTGAATTTCAAAAACAAAAGCAAATCTTTTAAAATGATTGAAACAGATTTGAAATAGAAGTGATCCCAGCCATGGAGACACTCAGCAGTCCAGTGACCTGAAGTCTGTGTAAAGAGAAGAAGAGCAGATAAAACATACCTGTGTGGCATTTTGGGAGCTTTTGTGCAAATTTGGGAATTGACTTTCCTTTCCTTTTTTTTTTTTAAGCTGTGGACAGACGTAGGTATTACACAGTTTGGAGGGAGACTGGGTTGGCATTTCTGCTGAAAGCTGAAGTCACTTTATAAACAAACAGTGAAGCACAGCAATGCTTTCAGATGTTTTGAATGACTTTGCACAATAATAATGTTAGTAGAAACGCCTGCCTGTATCTGTGCAATTTAGAAGTGTTAAATTTAATTTGATCTAACTTCTCTAGATTCTGCATGTTCCACAACTGTGGCTGACTATGGAAACAACAGATCTGAGATAGTTATGAATTAACACAATTATTTATTACAAAGACATTCTCACCACATGGTCAGCTGCACAGGACGGCTGTGCTCCGCCCAACTTAAGGATGGAAAAAAAGAGAGATTTTAAACAAACATTAACTTTTGAATCAGAGGGGTGGTCCTCCTTCCGTCTCTGTGAACGCCTCCTGTGACCACGTCCTGTCCTTGACTCATCCATTCTAAGGCTGGTTTCTGTTTCCCAGAATGCAGTAGGTACTGGTTTACACATCACCAAGCTGTTGTCTGAGTATCAGTAAAACCACATCGTACTAAATGGAGGGAAAAACATGGTCGAATGCAAAGGCGCAGGTTGACCCGTATAGTGGTGCAGTGGTTAGCATTCTCGCTTACCAAGAAGGTCATAGGGAGTAAATCATTCAGCTTTATGTTTTTGGAGCAAAATCATAAATTCAAAGAATGAGTCCTGTCTTATCTGTCACTGGTGAAACATGGACTGAAAGGAAGGACTCAGCAGGTAGTGAGAAAAGTGTCTCTTTATTGGTTATTAAGGGAAAGGGAAGGTGAAGAACGCGGAACAGAGCTGAGGTCATGCAGACAAAGGTAAAAAAAAATCTTGAAAGTCAGTGGAGAGCTGGACAGGAATCCTGGTGAAACAACACAGACAAACTGGCAACAAGACACAGAACTGAAGCCCAACATGTAGTACAGTCACCAGGTGAGGACAATCACACATTCCAGCACAGGCAAAAGACATCAGGACATGGAGCATCAATCGGACAGGATGAGGGAAAGTCAAGGAGCCAGAAATGAGAAACTGCATGAGACTCAAAAATAAAACTGGAAACAGAAAAGACAGAAAATGTGCACAGTGGCAATCTGAATTCTGAATCAAATTAAGCATGTTGACGCGAACTCACTATAATCCAAAGAGTTTCTTTAGTTTTACCTCCGTTCTGATAAGGATTGATCAAAATCGTGATTTTGAAATCTAATCAGAGGAATCTTCTCCTTGACTTCCTGGGTCCTCTGATCATGTCTGCTGGGAGAGTTAGTGACCTGCTGCGGTGCGTCCTTGCATCTGCTGTGTGATTATTGAATATTGACAATCGAGGAGCATTCTTCTGCGGTCAAAGGAGCTGAACAGCGGGAGGGGAGGATCCCGCTGTCATAAATGTGTCAACTGGCCTAAAGTGTGTGTAATTGGCCTCCTTGAAACACTCATTAGTTTGGAGAAGTTGTTGCAGTTAAACCATGAATCCTTCTGTCTTCTTCAGCCAGCTTAAATGAACTGATAAGGGAACTACACTGTGATCTTTTCACTGTTGTAAAGCTATAGCTCTTTATTTTTATTTTGTTTTTATTTATGTCAATGTTGGTATTTTATTTTTCTAAATTTGAATCTTAATGAGTTTTTATTTTATGATTTTTTATTCAAGTTATTGAGTTATCTGGTTCAAATCCTGCTAACTGCAGTTTACCACGAATATAGCATTTATCATTTATATATATTTAGATGACAATGTTGTGATTGGCATTAATACATTTGAAATTCAAATGGTTTTTAAATAAATATAATTTTTGTAGTAATATAATTATAGATATTTCTATGACTACTACTCCTACTACCACTGTTACTGCTACTACGATACTACTACTATTACCTTTATTACTATTACAATTACTACTAAGATAAGACGAGACAAGATAAGGCGTGCATGCGTGCAGTGGGCAGCTTGTTGCTCCAGGTCTTTTGTTTGTTTTTGCTTTCTCAGGCCCTGTTTACACGACAACGTTTCACGTGACAACACCTAATCCGCTAAAACAAAGGAGTGCGTTTCCACTGCAGCAGCGGACACAGAGACAACGATGTAGTTAGTCTGCCGGGCCACTGGAGGGCGCTGTTGCTTGATTTTGTCATGAAACTACACAGACGTGTGCAGAGAACAAAACACTATAAAGGTGAAGAAAATGGAAAGAACCTGACATCCGTATGGATTGATGAGGAACCGGATGATATCAGGGAGAGTCTCAACTATTAAACTACTGAGCAGCCAGACCTGTAGGGGGCAGTGTAACGACAAGCAAGAAGCCCTGGTAGCCAATCAGAATCCTGGAAAAAAAGAAAACGACTTCATGAATTGTGACGTAATAATACTCTCTGTAGATTTATATTAAAGTACCCCTATAGAACGCACCACTGTATATTATATGATCAACTGAACTGGTTACAGCCCGATGAAAGACCACAGTGTGCAATTCATTTTCAAATGTGTATACTTTAATGTACCCCAGTACTTAAAATGTTTACTAGTTCCATCCACATCAACTTATTCTCTCAGAACTTCTCAATATTTATCCTTAAATTTTCCTTCGGCTGAAAAGGAGGCCGGTCAGAGGTCTTTCTCTTTCAAGGCCCTAAATGACTGGAATCACTGACCTGTTTCCCTGAAGTCTAGAACCTCTAATGGGCTCTTTAGGTCTTCCCTATATACTATATACTATATACTATATACTATATACTATCTACTGTCCTCAGGACTGATTGTTTATGTTTGTGACTAATTGTTTTGTTTTGCTTTTTTTTTTTTATTGATTCCATGTGATATGCAGTTTGCGGTATTTTTATTCTTACTGACTGTATATAAAGGTTCACTGATATGGTTGAGGGAGCGGGTTGTGTGAGATAGTCCGCTGCTTCGTGTCTGTCTTGTTGTCCAGAGTTACACTATTATGTACTGTATAGTGCTGGCTAGTGAAACTACATGTCAACTGTTTTATGTTCTGTGTTCCTTAGGTCCCCCTTGTAAACCAGATGTTGCATCTCAAGGGGCTTTCCTTACAATAAATTCAAATTCAAATTCAAATTGACCTAACCCTCCGCCTCCACCTTCAGATGCAACCGGAGACACAGAGTTTATCCAGACCTCCACTGTGACCGGAGTTTTCAGGAATCCTGGTTTGTGGTGAGTCGTAGCTGGTTTATGTGTAAATACACGACTCAAACGTGGAGAATTATCACAGTTTTTTCAAAAACCCAGGTACGTGTAAATGTGGCCTCAGAGATTCATCTCAGAGTGTGTCGACACAGAGTTCAGGGAGAAACTCAGAGTTTGTTGAACCTGATCTCTGGAAAGCCCCCAGATAAAGTCCGACACGTCTTCAAAACATCAGATGACGCTCTGAAGAAGTACAAACATGTCAGTCAGGTAAAAACGTCCTCAATAATTTGCTGATGAAAATGAAACTACAAAACGGGTCCTGAGAGATTCGGACTCCACTTCCCATGCAAACTTCGTGATCTGAAAAAATAAACTTTGCAGGAGAACGTTTGTACGACAACTCTGGACCTTGAGCAGCTCATTGTGGAGACTGATAACCTGGCAGCGCTGATGGTGAGGTGGAGAACTGAACCAGATGGTGAGGTGGAGAACTGAACTAGATGGTGAGGTGGAGAACTGAACTAGATGGTGAGGTGGAGAACTGAACCAGATGGTGAGGTGGAGAACTGAACCAGATGGTGAGGTGGAGAACTGAACTAGATGGTGAGGTGGAGAACTGAACCAGATGGTGAGGTTGAGAACTGAACCAGATGGTGAGGTGGAGAACTGAACCAGATGGTGAGGTGGAGAACTGAACCAGATGGTGAGGTGGAGAACTGAATCAGATGGTGAGGTGGAGAACTGAACCAGATGGTGAGGTGGAGAACTGAATCAGATGGTGAGGTGGAGAACTGAACCAGATGGTGAGGTGGAGAACTGAATCAGATGGTGAGGTGGAGAACTGAATCAGATGGTGAGGTGGAGAACTGAACCAGATGGTGAGGTGGAGAACTGAATCAGATGGTGAGGTGGAGAACTGAACTAGATGGTGAGGTGGAGAACTGAATCAGATGGTGAGGTGGAGAACTGAACTAGATGGTGAGGTGGAGAATTGAGCCTGATGGT
>NC_137638.1:32243991-32371491 GCF_963383615.2 Lipophrys pholis | reverse complement strand
TATTAATTCAATATTATACATCATTATAAGGTTTTGTTTGTGTAGACACACACACACACACACACACACACACACACACACACACACACACACACACACACACACACACACACAAAAAAAAATCTTGTTGGTTGTTGCGTGAGTATGTGGCTGCCATTTCATTTGAGCTAAAAAGTTTGGGCCATCTCCAGATCGGCACAGTAATAAATATTTAGCGGTTTCTGACCGTTGATATGTAAGAGTAACTGTATATACCACAACTTTAGGTAAATAATTGCCAAAATATTTGCAGTTTCTCAGTTCTTTCTACTGAATTACATTGCTTTATCATGAGTATTGCATGAATAACAAATGTTATTGGTGTAGCATGTGGTGGCTAATTTGCTAATTTGAAATACGGTGTCATTTAGGCCCTGTTTACACGACAACGTTTCGCATGACAACACCTAATCCACAAAACAAAAGTGGGGGCGTTTCCACTGCAGCAGCGGACACAGAGACAACGATGTAGTTAGTATGCCGGGCCACTGGAGGGCACTGTTGCTTGATCTTGCAATGAAACTAAACAGAGACGTATGCAGAGAACAAAACACTATAAAGGTGAAGAAAAAGGAGAGAACCTGACATCCTAGTGGACTGATGAGGAACCGGATGATATCAGGGAGAGTCTCAACTATTAAACTACTGATCTGGACCATAAAACTAGAATATGGACCGCGGGTCGTACCACTACGGGTCGTACCACTACGGGTCGTACCACTACGGGTCGTACCACTACGGGTCGTACCACTACGGGTCGTACCACTACGCGGCCGCCATGTTTGTTTACAACTGAATGAGCAGGAGGGGGGGGAAGATGAGCAGTAACAGGCTCTGGAGCCTCCATCAGTCTCTGCAGGAGGGAGGGGGAGATGAGCAGTAACAGGCTCTGTAGCCTCCATCAGTCTCTGCAGGAGGGATCAGTGACCATGAAAGAATCTTTCCACCTTGGGAGTCGGATTAAAAACTTTGCGGATACGATGCATCTGCAAACTGGTGGCGTGTAAACGGACCCCCCAAAAGTGAAGAAAGTTTTGCGAATACACTCAAATTCGTTGTGGTGTAAACGGGGCCTTACACTTTTCATTATGATTAGTTGAAAACGTCACAATCCTGAAAATAGTAGATAATGAAAATCTAGTAGCAACAATATCTTCCATGAGTGCTTATAAAGGGTTAAATGTAGACATTGTTTTTGTATAAAGTCATCTTCTATTCTTACACTAAAACACAGGAAAATGCAAAACATTCTTTTTCACAGGGTATTATATAATGTTAAGCTATTTTCCACTGGTCTGGCCCATTTGAGGTGTATTCCATTCATTTTAAAGAACACAATACTTATAATGATGAACTACTATTAAACGCACCCTCATTGAATACTTGTAATACACATTAAATGAACATTTACTACAAAGTAAATTGAAAAACACTTGAAAAATATATTTTTTACTATGTCAATGTTCATTATGATTATGTTAACATACATGCACAAATATGATGGAAAGTTTTACCTTCTTTTGGAATAACTTCAAACTCAATTCAGTGAAGTTTTATTTGTATTGCGCCAAATACAACACAGTCGCTTTTACAGAGAAAAACCAACAACTCAATATGAGTTCCTTTAGAACCTCCTTTAGCCTAAGATCCACAGATGCTTCCTTTAGAACCTCCTTTAGCCTAGGAACCACTGATGCTTCCTTTAGAACCTCCTTTAGCCTAGGAACCATTGACGCTTCCTTTAGAACCTCCTTTAGTCTAAGAACCACTGATGCTTCCTTTAGAACCTCCTCTAGCCTAGGAACCACTGATGCTTCCTTTAGAACCTCCTTTAGCCTCTGAAACACTGATGCTTCCTTTGGAATCTCCTTTAGCATAGGAACCACTGATGCTTCCTTTAGAACCTCCTTTAGCTTAGGAACCACTGATGCTTCCTTTAGAACCTCCTTTAGCCTAGGAACCACTGATGCTTCCTTTAGAACCTCCTTTAGCCTAGGAACCACTGATGCTTCCTTTAGAACCTCCTCTAGCCGAGGAACCACTGATGCTTTCTTTGGAACCTCCTTTAGTCTCTGAAACACTGATGCTTCCTTTAGAACCTCCTTTAGCCTAGGAACCACTGATGCTTCCTTTACCAAAGGAGACCAGCTCATGTTCCCCCTAAATTCCTAGCGGCGACAGCATTTAAAGGAACCCGCTCATCGGAGCGGTCAGGGAAACTCAGGATGACTGAAAAAGGAGCAGATCATGTAAGTTACCAAAGCAATAATCTGCCTAGAACAACTAGAAATCATCTAGAACCCAGATGAACTTTTTGTAGTCCATTTTCAGAAACTTGTAGTTCTTTCCCCACCATGGCAGACGTCACTAGCTTGAGCGTCACTAACCTAACACCTTTCACTAACTCCTTTAGGAAGCCTCCTAACACCTTTCCTAACTCCTTTAGGAAGCCTCCTAACACCTTTCCTTAACCCTGTGATGTCATCCAGGGGTTAAGGTAAAGTCGATAGATAATAACTTAGGATGGACAATTCGGACGTACCCCTGAGTCAGCCTTTCTACTGAACTTGGAGCTGCTTCCTGATGGGAGGAGCCTGAGAGCTGGAAGCTCCGCCTCCATTCTACTGATAGAAAACCTAGGAACCTCCAGGGGGCAGTACTTCTGGGGTGAGATGGGACTAAGAGCTTTCAACTGGTCTGACTCCACAAGCCACCATCTTCTCTTAAAGTCAGGCCGTGACTCGACTCTCCGAAATGATTCAACTTCTTAAATCTATTTAAAGACAAAACAGTGAACCTGAGATAATCTCATAATTAACTGAAAATCACAGCTTTACACACAAAACAGTTTCATGATAAACCAAAACTCTTTACTTCATTAACTTTTGCCTTTTTTAACAGACTCAATGGTGCTTTCATCAAATAAACCACTGAAACTACTGACAAGTCATTTAAAAAAGAAATGCTCAAAACCTATTTATGTACAGTATATGCAAATATGTGAAATCTATTCCTTGTTTTAGAAATATTACAGGTATAAAAAGCAGTCCTGGTCCTGGTCCAATCCAGGTTCAGGTCCAGTCCTGCAGACTAGTTTAATGTGGGAGTTGAAGGCTCAGTCCTGTTCCTGCTCCTGCTCCTGCTCCTGCTCCCGCTCCCGCTCCCGCTCCCGCTCCCGCTCCCGCTCCCGCTCCCGGTCCCGGTCCCGGTCCCGGTCCCGGTCCCGGTCCCGGTCCCGATCCCGTTCCTGCTCCTGCTCCTGGTCCTGGTCCTGGTCCTGGTCCTGGTCCCGCTCCCGCTCCCGCTCCCGCTCCCGCTCCCGCTCCCGCTCCCGCTCCCGCTCCCGGTCCCGCTCCCGCTCCCGCTCCCGCTCCTGTTCCTGTTCCTGCTCCTGCTCCTGGTCCTGCTCCTGCTCCTGCTCCTGGTCCTGCTCCTGCTCCTGCTCCTGCTCCTGCTCCTGCTCCTGCTCCTTGTCCTGGTCCTGGTAACTCCCAGGTTCCTCACAGTATTACTGGAGGTCAAAGGTTAAAGTAATACCATCTAGTGTTACTATATCTTTAGATCATTTCTCTCTCAGATGTTTTGGACCAAATATAATAACTTCAGTTTGATCTGGGTTCAGGAGCAGAAACTTCCAGCTCATCCAAGATTTTATGTCTTTAAGACAAACTTCAAAAACTTAACAAGCTGATCAGTATCGTCTGGTTCCATGGATCAATAGATTGGAGTATCATCTGCATAGCAGTGGAAGTTAATGCAGTGTTTCCTGATAATATTCCCTACAGTAAGCAGCTTTAATGTGAAAAGTATAGGACCTGAAACAGAACCCTGTGGAACTCCATGATTAACTTCAATCTGGACTGAAGAGTCATTAACATGAACCAATTGGAACCTGTCAGACCAATATGATTGATCAGGAAGTGAAACCTGTCCGATTAATATGATTGATCACACAGGTTCCACTTCCTGATCAATTTGATCAGAACCAGTTTAGTGCTGAAACTTTAATGGTGATGAAATGTTCTAGTCTCTATAAGAGGATGTTGTGATCAATAGTATCAATGTTCTGATCAGTAGTATCAATGTTTTGATCAATAGTATCAATGTTTTGATCAATAGTATCAATGTAGCACTGAGATCTAACAGAGACCAGAACAGGACCAGAAACTAGACCAGAACAGGACCAGAAGAGAGACCACAACAGGATGAGAACGGGACCAGAAGAGGACAAGAAGAGGACCAGAACAGGTCCGGTACAGAGACCAGAACAGGACCAGAACTGGACCAGAACAGGACCAGAACAGGACGAGGTCCCATTATCAATCTTAAGGTGACTGAAGAGTCGAACAGTCTTTTGTACATAAACGGTCTCACAGCAGCTGGCAGCAACATTTTCTAGGATTTAAAATAAAGGAAGGCTGGACATGAGCCTGGAGCTTTGTGAAACACCTGGTCAAGGTGGACTGTTCACAGTTTTCCTCATGTGAAAGAACACTAAACCCTACTGTCGGAACCAAATGCTCCATTGCCTGGACCCACTGATTGAATCAGTCACTCTTTTTTCACCTGTTTAGACACAACAGGTGAACACAAGTGAAGCACAGGTTCACTGGTTGAACACAACAACTCATAATTGATCACACATGTGGCTAATGATGTGAGGGACCATATATAAGGCAGTTCAGAGAGCACTGCTTTGTGAGGCACTACAATGGATAGAAATCTGAGAGGAGGACTTCGTGTGAGAGGAGGTGGAGGAGGAGGTGGAGGTCAGCAAAGACAAAGAACAGTAATATCTGATGAAATCAGAGCGACTGTGATTGACCATGTTCTTGTCCATGACATGAGTATGAGGGAAGCCGGACAAAGGGTCCAACCAAACATCAGTAGATTCACTGTGTCCACCATAATCCGAAGAGAACAGGGAATTACCTTTGTTTACATTATAGTATGTAGATATTGACATCAAGTACTGTATGACTATACTATATACTGCACCACGGTATACTATAAGAAAATATATTTCAGTACATCACTGTGCCAATGTACGGTAGTATTGTAATGGAGGGTGAGGCTAACTGTGTGTAGGCCTGGTATTCCATGTATAGTTTTTGTAACTGCATGTTTTCTTTTTGTAGAATTGGAACACTGCCACATGGGGGTGGTAGGACAGGTATGTTCTCCCCACACCAAGAGAACCTAATTGTCCATATGGTCCATGTAAACAACATAATTAAACTGTGTGACATTGAGCAGATGATCATTGAGGACCATGTACATGTTGGGGGTATCAACAGTGAACGGACAGTCAAAGAGCAAAGGTTCCAGTAGGTACAGGTTGGTGTATATCCAGACACATTCATTGTTGATTACTGCAAGTAATGATTTACTGTAGTGGCCAAAATCACTTTTTCTGAATCACTTACAAAACTATATCTATTTCTACCGAGGGATTTTCAACTGGATGCAATAGAAAGACCCCATGAATACATCTACATGGATGGAGCTGGGTTTACAGTTTTTCCCAATTGCTAAGACACATTTTTCTTGTTTTTTGTACTACGTATAAGTGCTGACTACACAGGTTTTTTGTTTTGCTACAGACATTTAGTCTACAGGGAACACTAAACATTTATTTCTGAAGCTGCCCTGAGCACTGTGTTTTCTGTTTGTCCATGTTCAGTGACTGCTCAGTAGTGTTTTCATTTTGACTGACTCAGGCCACCATTTGACAACATTTGACAATAGCACAGATTGAATTGTTTTGAGGTGAAAGTTTGATTTTGCAAGAGGAATCTGAGGTCTTCTGAATGTAGCTTGAGAATTGGGTTTTGTGTTCACGGTTTAGCGAAAAGGAGAGCAACTTTTGAGAAATGTGTCTTAGCAATCGGGAAAAACTGTAATACCAGCAACCTTAAAAGCTTGTGCTGCATCGCCTGTTATTAGATAGCTGTTGATCTGACCTAGTATTGATTACTAATCAGGGAGAAAATGTCTTCTTGGATCGAACAGACAAATTGTTGGTTTATAGTGTTGAGCCTGAACGTTCACGAAGCTCATTCATATTTTAGGTGAACGTGAACTGAGAGTTCTGTATTTCTGTCTGATGAACGTCACTGTGAGCGACTCTCATTCTGGTATTAGTGAACGGCGCTCTCTCAGTTCAACATTGTTTAAGAGAGTTGCCAGATTTCCATAGAGCCTTCCAGTGAAAACCCGCCTAAAGGTAACCGTAAACAGGCCTTAACATGTCGGAGGAAAACAGCCAATCTGGCAACAGCAGCCCCCAGAGTGGCACCACCGCATGAGTCATCAAAATGTGAAGCATCGCAGCAAAAACAAGTAGAAGACAGCAGCTCTACCTCAGACTCTGCCTCCACCATTAATACTTCATCTTCCTATGGTTACAGTACTTTCTGGACGATAAGCTGCTCTGGTTATTTTTACTTGCTTTGAACCCTGCGGAGGACGACTCGGCTTTTTAAGGGTTAAGAGCTCTGTGGGTGATGCGTTCAGGTGCATCACGTAACTCCAACATTTCTTTATCTTTTTTTCCTTTTTAAATTTGGTGGGTGGCTTATATTCAATAGTCCTGAAATCCTGGTACTTTAAAGTGTCGGGGTGTGAAGCTGCAGCTGCTACTAGTGAGGACTGAATGGGAGGCAACAACGGGGAAATGCCAGTATTCTGAGGGTAATAGCTCACAGCAACATACTGAAAAAAACAACAACTATGAACTAGTTCATTTATGGAACTGTGGATTTAGAACTATGAACTGAACTAGTTCATTTTAAAATTTGTGAACTGAACTTTGAACTAGTTCTGTTACTGTTGGTTTAGATCAGGAGTCTCTGCTTCAACAGGCTGACAGCAGTGAGGCTTCAGGACTTTTCGGGGTTAAAGGAGAGAGAACGGAGAACATGCAGGAAGTCCCTCCAGGGTCTGAGGCAGAGACCTCAGCTCTACAGCAGGCTGCATTACTGAGAATCAGGTTCTACTGAGGGAACAGAAGATGTTAGTGGTTGGTCTGTGACAGCCTTGGGCAGGACCACATTTACCGGATTATAAGTCTCATAATTGTCATAGTTTGGCTGGTCCTGCGACTTATAGTCAGGAGCAACTTACATGGTACTGGACCAGGTTGCTGCAGACAGGGAGCAGAAGACTATAGTGAATGTTTTTCAACATGCATGTCACTTGTTTTTCTCCATCAGTCACCTGCATCGGGATTGCATCTTGTCTATAAAGAAGTAAACTTGTGAAAAAAGCTGTAAAAACCACCAGAAATGGCTAAAGAAAGTTAAAACTGTTCAAATTAAAAGGTAAATAAAGGAGACCTCAATTGGCTAAAAATGTCTTGAAAAGGTGACACAGCAAAAACGAATAAACAAGACTTGAAAGTTGTTAAATGGTTAAAGATAGCTAAATCAACTCAAATAGTGGAATCGGCTACAAACCAGTGAAAAGTTCTTAAAGAAAGATGCTCAAAAGAGCTTAAATGGGCAAAACGAAATAGCTGCAACAGCGAAAATGGCGAAAACCGCTGAATTAGCCAAAACAACTATAAAGTAAAAAAAAAACAATTAAAATAGCTGAAACCCTTAAAACAAGGACAATAGTTTAAATAGCTAAAACAGTTAAAACAGGGAAAATAATTAAAATAGCTAAAACCATTAAAACAAGGGAAATTGTTAGCAAATAGCAAAATCCACTATGAACAGCAAAAAAGCTCTAAATGCTACAAGGGCTCCACCACCTCCAGTCACCAATGGTTAAAACTGCTAAAACAATAAAAAGGAATGGAAAATAAAACATTAAATCCAATCAAAATCACTAAAAACAACAAAAATATTTAAAATGGTAAAAACAACTAAAATGCTCAACATCACACTGAAATAATTGAAATGACTAAAACCAGCCCAGTTTGCTGAATCAACTAGAAAAAAGGAAAAATGGCCAAATGACTGCTAAACAGAAAGAAACTGCTGAAAATAGATAAAACAGCTTTGACAACTCGAACAAAAAACCCCACAGAAATAACTAATCACTACAAATATGAATAGAAGAACCTGCCAACAAGGGAAAACAAGTCAAACTAGTTAAATAACGTCAAGAGCTAAAACCAGATAAAACAAGGGGAAAATGGGAAATAGGTCATAAAAAATAATGATGATGATAATAATAATAATGATGATGATGATGATGATAATAATGATGATGATGATGATGATAATAAAGATAATAATAATGATGATGATGATAATATTAATGATAATAATAATAATAATGATGATGATGATAATAATGATGAGGAGGATGATGAGGATAATATTAATTATTATTATTATAATAATAATAATAATAATAATAATAATAATAATAATAATAATAATAACATGTTTTGTGGCTCCAGATGAATTTTACTGAGAGGAAAGTTGTTCAAATGGATTTAGATCAAGACTCATGGACAGACTGGATGTTTCAGTGACTCTTTTGCTCATCAACATACCACAGTCATGCAGAAATCTCATATATTACATATTTTGTGAAACGACAATGTTTTTGTTATTTTTTGTGTAATACAAGCCTATAATAGTTTTTAGCATACAGTTACTAAGCAGCAGGCTGAAAAGAAACTAGAATATAGTGATAATGTCCGAAAAATAGCAATATTCTTTCCAGACAGGAAGCAAGCGCTGAATAGAGACTGAGCATGAACTAAGTGCTCCGTCCTGTGACCTGTTGTCTGGAGTTGAGTCCTGTCATGACAGTGGGCTCGTGCTGCTGATCCCTCTTTAAACACCACCATTGTACGGCCGCTTTGGGCCGGCGATGGCCTCTAAACCACATGAAACTCTAGCCTGGTGCGTGAAGAGACCACAGCCCATCTCAGACATGCCTCCTTTGTGGAAACAAGCCTTTCTCTGCTGTGAGCAAACAGCCAATTAGCTATTATGGAGGCCGACTGCGAGCATGTGTGTGTTGGGTACGGTGGCTGCTGTTGTTGTGGCCGGGGTCCGAGGCCTGTTACCTCTATAGGTGGGACATCTGCCGAGAGGCTGCTGTCCCTGGAGCCGGAGCGCAGCACCTTTTCAACCTGATCACATAGGTATTTAGCCCCGGCCTCTGTTTGCTTTCTGCTCTGAGCAGGTGTTTTATAATCATTAGCGACTCCATTACGACCCCAGCTCCGAGTGGAAGACAAACAGCGGCCGCACCGCCATTCTCAATGGAACCATCTGGTGGCAAGGAGGAAAAATGGCTGTGTTTGGCAGTGCTGTTTGCCAAAGCTCGCATAATTGTGTTTCGGAGGAGAGGAGGCAGAGAAAAGGTGAAGTGCTGTGGGTTTTTTGAGAATGTTTCCAATGTCTTTGTCTGCTCAGACAACATCCTGGTGTTTGTATTCAGCCATTTACAGTAGGGTCTTTTTTATTTCACACCAATTTGTTTATGTGAGCAGTCAATAAATTTCACATTCATCGAGCTCTCAGTGCTGCAGGGCTGTCCAGATAAACAATGTCACATTTATTCCCCCAGCAGTGGTTTAATCATCTGTGTTTCAGTTCAGAAAACACACTGTTGGTACAGTCAGATCAGCCTGATGTGAAGCTACGCTGATTTACACCGACCAAATTACAGAAGAGCTACCACCGAGCTCTGTTCTCATCCGATACCGAGGAAAACCATCGCTGTTTTCACAGATAATGATACCGCCCTCCATGCCCGGTTTGAAACCCAAATGTCTGTTGGAAAAGAGTTATTTCAGCCTCTTTCCACTAAATAGAAATCATCCACAGCCTCAAGAAAAGGACGATTCAGAACAGAAGACGTTTTCTCACAATTTGAACCGTTTCAGCTTTAGTGGCCATATTTAACTGTTTTAACTATTAAGAGTTGTTTTTGCTGCTTCAGCCATTTTAGCTGTTTGAACTGTTTTTGTAGCTGTTAATGCTTCAATTGTTTGAATTGCTTGATTTGATTGTTGTAGCATCTTTATCTATCTATCTATCTATCATCCATCCATCCATCCATCCATACGTATGTCTTTTCCCAATAGATTAACATTATATTATATATCAAAGTTGATATTTAATATTTCATTATAGCTGTAAATATCTGTGACTGTTTTGAATTAAGGGGTTAGACGAGATAAGTTTCCCTCCCTTTGGGGCATATTTTTCTTTTGTACTTATTAATCGGCACGTTGTAAATGAATAAAACAATAAATGGGTCTGAGAGACAAAGTGAGATTTAAATAAAGACTGATCAGAGACTTCCAGCGATTGCTTTGCAGTCTGGTGCGAGGCTCTGGGTTGGAGCTCCTCACCTCAGTGTTTGAATGAATCCAGGCGGCGGCCCTGAACTGAGGTCAGGGTGTTAGCAGTGTCTGCTTTGTTTGTGTGTGTGTGCTGCATTCAGGTGGAGTGCACTGTTTGTGTTTTCCAGCGCCGCCTCTCAGGGCTCCGCTTGTTTGTGGAAAAGCCTGTCAATGGTGATAATTATTCCAAACAAAATGCTGCGCCCACTACACATAATTATGCCACTGATGCTAATTATTGTGTTAGTTATTAACGACTCATTAAACAATTACGGTCACCGTCAATGATATGCTAATGAATTTGACATGGAACATGTGTGGTGAGGTGACGGGTGGAGGGCCGAGTCTGGGAGCAGCACACGGTCCGACGGGTCCGCAGTCGGCCTGGACTTTGTTTATCAGCCTCACATTGTTTGTTGTACTTACGGTGAATATGAATACCACTATTAACGTGATTACCTACACCAGCTGGGCTCAATATGAAGTGCTTAAAGAATCACTTAAAGTCAGGCTGGAAAATGTGTAAACATCCAGGAAATTATCAGGAGGTCACTCTTAGTTCAAATTTACAGGAATAGTGAAATATGTATTATTGTGTATAAGCACTGCTTCCAAGACTAATTTATCACCGTCACTTTGAAGGAGGTATCAGTGTCTATTTTTGCTGAGGGGGGTCTAGTTCTGACATTTTAATACTTTGTCTCTCTCTCTCTCATGCACTTTAACAGAAGACTAAATAATAGAAAAGACTCTCATTGTGATACTGTTTCACTCCGTTTGCTGCAAACTACAGCCTCCTGTGGTCACATCACTAACACAAACCTAGCTTGTTGACCATCTACTACCAAAATGTGTAAA
Organism: Lipophrys pholis; assembly: GCF_963383615.2. Taxonomy (NCBI): domain Eukaryota; kingdom Metazoa; phylum Chordata; class Actinopteri; order Blenniiformes; family Blenniidae; genus Lipophrys; species Lipophrys pholis. Next base: position 32,360,276 of record NC_137638.1, on the reverse strand, counting down.
TTATCACAATGGTTTGCATCCACACAAGCTGAAGCTGATGGTCCGATGATAGGACCTGAGGGTCACATCTGATGGAGCAATGTTGCTCTTTTTTCATCACCACTTTGACTTTGTGTCAAACAATAACTTCCTCTTGCAGTACATTCGCAATAAGCAAACTCTGTGTTTTACTTGGATTTACTGACATTACAGCCCAGATATGATGTCAAGTCTGTGCATGTCGCAAGAGCCGCTGTTGTCATGTGGTATGTAGTCGTCATGGCAACAGTAAACATGTCAAAGCAGCAACGTAACTTGAGAACAGTGAGCAGCACTGTCAGGATGACGGGCCGTCAGAATGCATGAGCTGCAGATATGCACGGGACTAGTATGATCACATCTATGATCACAGGACTTTGGGGTTTGGTGAAATATGGTAGGTAATTTGCAGTGGAATTCGTCCAGGGCAGGTCCACAACAGCGTGCTCCTCTCTCTCTTCCTTCCTGTCGGCTTTCACCCAACCACCAACAACGCTGTAGAACGTCTATGTCTGAATCTTCCACGTTGCTCCACCTTGCCCAAAGTAAACAGGGCCTGGTGGCTTCAGCACCACTAGTGTGTCTCTGGAGGGGACGGAAGGGAGGGCAACACTCTGCGGGTGTCCCACCCTGACTTACCATTGGGGATTTTCATGGAGTTCCACCACCTGGAGCCAGTGCTGGGAAAGTTCAGTTTCTACATGAATTAGTTCACAAATTTTAAAATGAACTAGTTCAGTTCATAGTTCTAAATCCACAGTTCCATAAATGAACTAGTTCATAGTTGTTGTTTTTTTCAGTATGTTGCTGTGAGCTATTACCCTCAGAATACTGGCATTTCCCCGTTGTTGCCTCCCATTCAGTCCTCACTAGTAGCAGCTGCAGCTTCACACCCCGACACTTTAAGTACCAGGATTTCAGGACTATTGAATATAAGCCACCCACCAAATTTAAAAAGGAAAAAAAGATAAAGAAATGTTGGAGTTACGTGATGCACCTGAACGCATCACCCACAGAGCTCGTTAACCCTTAAAAAGCCGAGTCGTCCTCCGCAGGGTTCAAAGCAAGTAAAAATAACCAGAGCAGCTTATCGTCCAGAAAGTACTGTAACCATAGGAAGATGAAGTATTAATGGTGGAGGCAGAGTCTGAGGTAGAGCTGCTGTCTTCTACTTGTTTTTGCTGCGATGCTTCACATTTTGATGACTCATGCGGTGGTGCCACTCTGGGGGCTGCTGTTGCCAGATTGGCTGTTTTCCCCCGACATGTTAAGGCCTGTTTACGGTTACCTTTAGGCGGGTTTTCACTGGAAGGCTCTATGGAAATCTGGCAACTCTCTTAAACAATGTTGAACTGAGGGAGCGCCGTTCACTAACACCAGAATGAGAGTCGCTCACAGTGACGTTCATCAGACAGAAATACAGAACGTTCAGTTCACGTTCACCTAAAATATGAACGGGTTCATGAACGAGCGCTCACTGAACGAGTTCAGACTCAACACTGCCTGGAGCCTCACTGAGCCAGCCCCCCCCCCCCCCCCCCCCCCAAACACACACGACCACAGCAGTCATATATTCCCCATAAAAACTTGCCCATTGGAAAAGTGAACCTGTACTACATGTTCTACATGCAAGAGCATGACCCCCCCCCCCCCCCCCGCCCTCCACCCTCCACCCCACCCCCCCACCAAGCAGAATAATATAAGGGTGAGGCCTGACCGTTCTCCACAGTGGAGACAGGCCGAGCTAAGTAAGACTAATATGTGCCCATGAAGCCAGAACAATGAACTATTTCATCTAATGGCAAAATATCCCTCTATTTGAGGTTCCTGGAGTGAGGACCTTGGGAAAATTGATGTATATCTCCTCCTCCTCCTCCTCCTCCTCCTGGATCTCTCCTCGTTTTGCCCTGCTCTCTCTCCTGCAGCATTATGGGTGGTTTTAAAATATTAATATGAGAGTGCATTTAGCAGAGAGCAGCTCATATGGGTATTCTCTCGTGACTCCCCATTCAGGTCACAGGGGAGCGTCTGCTTGTCCCCCCGCCTGCCTGATTTACTCTAAATGCTGCATTAAAGATCCTCCTTTTTCTTTTGGGGTCTGCATGCATGATGTTCTGTCAAATATAGAGCCACATATATACAAGAAACACACAAGTGTATGTGTGTGTGAATGGATCATAAGCTGGATGGTGACGCCGGATCGTCGCCATGGTGGAGACGTCTGCAAAGATCTCAGCAGCTCCACAAAGCACTGATTGGAATGGACTTGGTGTCATATCTGGTTAAAGCACAAGACAGACAACACTGCCCCTCAGAGACAAACACACACACACACACACACACACACACACACACACACACACACACACACACACACACACACACACACACACACACACACACACACACACACACACACACACACACACAGACACACACACACACACACAATCATCTGGACAACAAACAAGCCAACAGAAAGGAGCATAAAGCAATCACAAAAACAGAAAAAGCGCCGATAGAGCAGCATCCTTGTAAACATCAGGACTGAGAGCTGTGATATTTATGAGGAGCTTAAAATGACAATTAGGTGCACCGGCTCACTTTTATTGCCTCAGTGGAAGCGAGTGTAGTTGTGGGCGTAGCCGGAGGCCACGAGCTTCGCTGGATTTCTGCTGCAGTTTGGCTGGTCCTCTGCACACTGGGTGGGCTGCTGAGACCCAGGGGGTCGGAGTTGGAATTAGACCCCTACGAGCCGCATGGAGGCAAAGATTCACCGGGGTCGCATGGTTAATGTGATGGGTGTTTCCTTTCCCGTCAGCATTGAGCAAAAACAGAGGGAAGAGACATCTCTGCATGGCTCTCTATAAATGTAGCTGCTGCAATTATCAGCTCATCAGCCAGCCTGAACAGTGTAATACTACTTTGCACCTAAAGATGGCGCAGTGACTCAATCCAACACAGCTCTCCCAAAGTAAGGAGAATTTCAACTAGAAGCTGACACTGTGGAAAAAAGTGGCTCACTACTGCCACCAAGTGCACAGAAGTGGTTTTACTTAAATTGCACATACTGTCTTTAAATGCTACATAGTTATTCTGAAAAGTACTTTGCAAGAAATTAGACAATGAGCGTAAAAGATGACAAAGCCTGGAAGATGAACTATAATTACAGATCTGAATCATGGAGATATTTTATATCCTTATCAATGCACCTGTCACATAAAGATAGTTCACTAACTTGATCCAGCCTCTAGACTTTTATTCAGCATTTACTCAACATTGACCAGTGATTTATTCCTGCATTTGTCTTGAAACATCATTGGAAACACAAAGATGCAATATGAAGGACCTTATACAGTTTCTGTTCAGTTGGTGGAAATATATTAAGTAAGTATAATAAGCACTTTTCAAGTGTAATCACAACATATTTTGATAAAAGTAGAATTGACTGTAAATAGCCTAACTTACATGAGGCATTAGACATTTTAGAGTTGTGGACTTTGTTTCCAAATATTTTCAGTGTGCAGTCTTTTCTAAAGGTTTTTCCCACAGCTTTTACTTTGTGAAAGACCATGTCTTCACATGTGTTTGGTTGGCTATTTTCTCCACGAGCAAACTGAGTTCACTTTTTGTTTGTTGCATTCTTTTGATCAGATTTTCTTTGTTCTCTTGTAAATGGGGCAAAATTCACATAAAACTACTTTTTGAATACTCCTGTTTGTATGTGATGTCACGCGTGGTGTTTTTAAAGTTGATCACCAGCTAAACACACAATCACAATAGTCTTGTAAGTTAACACGTTTTATGCAGGATCTTGATCAATCAGGCTCTGAACGTGCTGATATGATTCTATTTTGGAGTTTTAGGAGTAAATCCTACAGTTTTCTCCAGAGAACAAGTCACTTGGTATATGGTTTTGATATGAAGCGCTCTCTTCTGTCAGCATGCTGACAGGCAAATCAAACATGCACTTTAGTAAAATCTCAGTTAATATTGAGCTATTTAGTCTCATATGCCTTAAAGTAAACAACACAACTGAGGTTTTGCAGTGAAATCCAAAACAATATGTGAATATGGATCTACTGTCAAACCACTAAATCAAAGAGGGTTTTGTTAGTTTCTGATTCCAGACACCGTTACATGGATAAGATGTGATATATGATGGTCATGCTTGAAGAGGATGTTCCTTTCTTAAAATGAAACTAACAATGATATCTTTGCTGTGATCTGGACTCTCAGTGTTGCTTCATTTGTTTACAGCTCACCAGCAGATCATTACAGATCACTGTGAGTCTCTATACTCTGGGTACTTGACGTGCTAATCTTTCATTATACTCCACTTACTCTGCAGGCAGACCAAGAGCAATGACAAGGGATTTGCAATCTGACATTTCATATGAATTCCAACACTGCCTCTCAATTCAGGAAAAGGAAAGAAAAAGAAAAACACGAGTAACAAATTATGAGGTCGATAATTGCTGTGATTAAGATGAGTCAGGTTCAATAGAAGATGCTGCTTCGACTCTGGCCAACAAAGAGCGGACTGTCACATGGTAAAAAGGTGGCATCATATGCAATTTGGTGTAAACAGTGTGTGTCCTGTGCAGCTTGTGTGTGGAGAGCTATTTTAAACAAGCAGACAGGAGAAGCAGGGCAGAGCTGAGAGCTGTGCTGCTCTTCAGGTGCTCAATAATTAACTGCATGCTGCTCACAGAGTGCCTGTGGTGGGGCGGAGGAAGTCAGGCAGAAGCTGGGAGCTGTGCGTCTGCATGTTTGTGTGTGTGGAAGGCAGCAACATAGAATACAATCCTTTTGTCATATGGCTTACTTGCTGCCATCTTTTAAAAAAACTAGTCCCTTGTGTTCATTACGACGTCTCGCTGATGAAACCTGGGATCCACAATCATGTCGAGCTCTGCTCATGTCGAGGGCTGCAGCTGACGCAAAGGAAGTCCCAGAGCACATCAGGACATGGGGGGTGGAATGAGCAGGATCCTGGTAGCCTTTGTGTCGGCATTAAAGTTTTAGGTCGCATGGGCCTGTTTTACATGGCTGCCGATCCCCGGCTGATGCTAAACTGGAAAGCAGCCATGGGCAACAGCATGTCAGACATCGGGCTGCGGGTCTCCAGGTGCCACGGTGCCACAAACAAGTGTTGAAATAGACCCACTGGGACCCAAAGCTACATACGCTAACATCACCCCAACGCTGTAAAAATGACTGTTGTACATCAGGACTCCAAGGTATATACCAGCAGTGCCGGGGACTGCTAAAATGTGGCTCCAAGGAAGTGTAGCTTCTCATGCAAGTCCAGCTTTTGGCTGTTATGGAAAAGAATATTACATGCACTAAAAACTGATTGAGCTATAAAACAGCAGGTTGGGCTGTTGCTTGTTTTTGCAATTACAGTGATGATTTCATTCATCACACCCCAGTAACTATTCAAACAATTAGAATGATGCTTGCATGAGATACATTCTTCATTTCTCTGTGTAATTACTGCAACAAACCTTCTGTTTAGGTGTGGTTGTGATGCTCGTTTAAGCTGCAATGACTTCACCTCTGCTGATGTTATAGATTGTATAAGTGTTAAACCTGAACAAAAAAGATCACACAATTTAACTTTGATACCATTACTTGATTCTTTTCAGTCCACCAAGGTTCAACATTGAATGATTGTCAGCATGTTTTGCAAATAGCTGTGCACTGAACATCAGACTAAATGCAGGTGTTTTTATCCTCATCATTACCCATGGCTATCAAATAAATCATCATCTGACAGTAAATAATTGTATGGATGCAAAGTAAATATAAATCTATTCAAACAGTAAAGGGGACCCAGAGGTGATCCCTGAGGAACTCCCTAAAGGAATTTATCTGCAGCTAAGCAAATATTTATGTAATATTTGTTCTTCCTCTTATACTGTAGCTATTAGTATAGTATGCGTGTATGAAAATGAATGCAAATAAGCTGAGAATCATCTCTGATGGAGAAACGAATTAGCACACACTATGGGTTTAACAGACATTTGCCTTCATGAATATGAAATCTTTGACGTTTGTTCCAGGTCGCATGACATACATTCCATTACTGTGTCTGTTTCATTCAAAAAAAGACTTGTAGAGTCCTTCAGCAGAGATGCTGTTTCTGTTGTGGTGAGAGTCATTTTCTCAGCGAGCTCATCATGACTGGTGTTTGTGAACTTTATTACAAGAAATTTTCTGTTTCTTTATGTCAAACTTTAACTTGACATGGCATATCGTACATACTACATTTTTTAGGTCATATTTATTTGCTGTACTGCTCTGACACATTTAATATCTTCCTCCTTTACACTTCTGTGCTTGTAGGGGCTCAGCGCTTCATTCAATAACTCCAGGATGAACTCAAGCAAATGAACGTTTCCAGCAGATCCTTCTTGTGTAAAGGTTTCATTCCAGATCGATGCTTCCCACTTCGACGCTTCCCACTTAGACGATTCCCAGATAGACGATTCCCAGATAGACGATTCCCAGATAGACGATTCCCATTTAGGCGCCTTATTATAATAAGTGAATTATTTGTAACATTTCAGTGACCTAGGATGAATAGTAATGTGTTTGTTACACACAAAGACACATAGTTTGTTTGAAAATGTCGCTCAACATTAGTTTAAGAAAGAAAAAAAAAAGCCGTTCTGACAACACTACAACATCACCACCACCGTGCGTGCGTGCGTGCGTGCGTGCGTGCGTGCGTGCGTGTGTTTTTAATGTTTTCTGTGAAGAGCACCGGGAATGGCTTTTTTTTCTTTCTTAAACAAATGATGAGCGACTTTTTTAAAGGAACTATGTGTCTTTATGTGTAATTAAAACATTACTATTCATCCTAGGTCTCTGAAATGTTACAACATAAAACATAAAACATGTATTTTTAGTCCGACATCGGGACCCAGCTTTTTTTATTGTCTTCCCGCACTGCAAGTTTAAACTAATGTTCAAACTATATATCCAGTCAAAACAGCTTATTACTATAGCAGCGACTGGACTATGTGACTATTTACCACATTATAGATGAGCTGCAGCCAGGAGCTGTACAGGAAACGACCTGTATGTAATACCAGTGGTGTACTGACAAGGCGAGAACAAAGCATTTCAGGAGAACCCCCATTGCAGAGCCGACTCCTATAGAAAACCAGCAACACAATGGACAAGGGTGTAAATACCAAAAACATTCTCTGCATTTACTGATGATTATTTTACATTTACATCTACATTTCATTTATTTCATTTCGAATTTGAATATTTCATTATTGATTCTATATTAGTGATAGGAAATTATAAAGAAGATATGTTTTAAGTCTTTTTTTCCCCATGTTGAGCTTGAAATGAGTTTATAATGACGGTCTGGCACAACAAACCTCCATTAGCCCAGTTTCTGGCTCCTTTTGACTGGCATCTGCATGGCTGAATCCTGCACACACACACACACTCACACTCGCACTCACATTCGCGCATGCACCAGCCTGTACATTAATAGAAGAAATGATATCTCTTCATTAAAGAATCATCTTTCTGAATGGACAATCCTGGGCTTTGTGAATAGGTCTCCTCATGACCAAAACCACATCAATGCCGTGAAAGAGGGAAAAAATGAAACATCCAAATTGCTACTTCAATCTCCAAGAGCTTTGAAGTGCTGTTTTCATCCCATTTTGACCAAAATAAATGTGTATTTTTATTATAGCATGTGTCGGGAGGTTGCTAATGGGTTTGGAATAAAAGACAACATTTTGATTCAGGCGGGTGCTGGTGGCACAGAGACCCTTTTTACTTCAGCTCATTTGAAAGCCGCTGCAGCACCGCTCCCCTATCATTGGTTGATCAAGTCAAAGATGACGACCCACTCGGTGTTAATGCTTGTCTGCAGTTAGAAGTGATCCCCATGAACCAAATCAAAAGCCCGGCTCCCTGCTGAATAGATTTCAGTGTCTTATTCTGCTGCCTCCAGTTAGGGATCACAGCAACACAGCCATATGAAAGACGGAGGGCGGCTTTCTTCTCCTCTGGAGCAGACGCCACCGTGAGCAGGGGCAAGCTAATTCACCGGCTGGACTCGTCAGAGCTGCTCGACAAAACCAGCAGAGACTGAAGCAAGACATTCTTCAAGCAGACCTGGTGGAGGAGTCATCATGGGTCTCATTGTAGAAGTACAAAATAAAAGACACACACACACGCACACACACACACACACACACACACACACACACACACACACACACACACACACACACACACACACACACACACACACACACACACACACACACACACACACACACACACACACGATCTGTTATTGTCCACAGGAATCTTAAAAGGGTGGCTTACTAATTAAAACATTTCAACTCAACGCTGAGACATTTTTGTGTAAAATAACTGTCCAGTATCTCCTAATCTATGACATTTTATTAAAACAACAAGGAAGTGGAGGACTTCCAGACAATCTATTTGTATGTTTGTGTAAGTTTGACTCTGCAATATTAAATGTGCATAAAAACTGTTTGCATACAGGTGTGACATCATATTACTGCATTTTCCAGACTATAAATCACACTCTTCTATTTATTTGGCTGCTCGTGTGACGTATTCTATGTCACATTTACACTGCAAGTCTTGATGCCCAGATAGGATTTGCTGTCTAAATCCAATTTTTCTGACGGGTTGTTTAACATACCGCCTTGTGAATGTCCGATCCTGTCAGATCTGGGAAGCAAAGCGGGGTAGGGCCTGGTCAGTACCTGATGGGAGATGGCGAGGGAACACCAGGAAGCCTGACTGTATGTAATAACAGAGTGTAGTGAGAGAGTGAGTGGTAGGTGGTGGTCAGAGGGTGAATGAGTCAGAGAGTGAGTGGTTGGTTGGTGGTGGTCAGAGGGTGAATAGGTGAGAGAGTGAGAGAGTGAGTGGTTGGTGGTGGTCAGAGGGCGAATGTAGTGAGAGAGTGAGTGGTTGGTGGTGGTCAGAGGGCGAATGTAGTGAGAGAGTGAGTGGTTGGTGGTGGTCAGAGGGCGAATGTAGTGAGAGAGTTAGTGGTTGGTGGTGGTCAGAGGGCGAATGTAGTGAGAGAGTTAGTGGTTGGTGGTGGTCAGAGGGTGAATGTAGTGAGAGAGTGAGTGGTTGGTGGTGGTCAGAGGGTGAATGTAGTGAGAGAGTGAGTGGTTGGTGGTGGTCAGAGGGTGAATGAGTGAGAGAGTGAGTGGTTGGTGGTGGTCAGAGGGTGAATGAGTGAGAGAGTGAGTGGTTGGTGGTAGCCCACATCTGATTTTCATGATTACACTTGCGAACATCAGGAACATTGCTTGTCGTGCTTACAAAGTTTAGTCTACTTCTGAACAATGCGCTAACTGCAAAGCTGTGAATGATGACATATGTTTGACGATAATGTCGCCGGGCCTGAGAAGTTTGCCAAACATTACCAGGATTTTCCGGCAGCAAAGGAGAAAAAGGGTCATAATGGCATTTTGTGCTACAAATATGTCCTCCAGAAGTCATGTGACCTCTTCAACTGACCACTTTGCTGGATTTTCTTCCTGTCGGATAGCCTCCATGCTTCCCATTCATTTACAACATGTTCATTATTTATGCGACACAATAAGCTAGATGGTCGCAGTTTTGATAATGTTAGAGACACAATACTAAGAAAATCCAATCGGCCTGGTTACACAACAGTTGCATTTGCAAATATCCAGCACAAATTTCAGGAAGCGTATTGCATTCACGTGAAAAAAATAAAATCGACTCTGTTTTTCTGAATTAATGACATAATTATCTCAGAATTATGAGATAAAATGAACTATATAAAAAAAAAGGGCTCTGTGTTTCTGAATTTATGAGATACTGTTTTTTGAAAATTTCTTCAAACCGTAGTTAGGAGACCCGGTTTATTACTGAGTTTTATTACCCGTAAAGCAAGCCACATCTGCCCAGTTGCTCCTGGAGAAACATTACGACCACCAACAGATCCCAGCGGTCCTTACGTCGTTCCTGAGGTGCCTGTTGTTACACGCTCAGCCTGTCACTTTAAGGGTCTGATGCATTGTGGGAAGTGGAGTGTGACTTCTTTTGGCTTTGGGTATTGTAGTTCGTTGTTCCCCGTGCGATGCAGCAGATTTGTGTGCGCGTGCTGCGATCAGTGTTCGGTTCAGTGTCAGAAGAGGAATAAAAAGACCAGTGTACATCAGCTATGGATGTCTTCACTGACGAACTCTATCAAACGCCACAGCAGAATTACCTGGACTGGAAGCTTGTTACAAGCAAACGTGAGCCACGGCTGAGTGAAGCCCAGTAGTGAACCCGGTCTCCTACCTTTGGTTTGGAGCTATAAACCGGCGGAGGTAACACTGTGCAAAGTTGACAAACTAATAACAATATCATTGTGGACACTAGGACCCAGGCCTCTCACCCAGCTGGACTGTGGGAAGGGGGCGGGGTTTTACGTTCCCGGGCTTGAAAGTTCTGTGCCTGCTCGTTGTTGGTTTTTGGCAGTTGCAGAAAATAAAGACAAGATTTACCTTCAGCTCCGGAATATTCTTTATCCTGCCACACCATCAACAATACCTTAACACAAGAGTAACTCCCAACCAAATAGAAATAAAGCTGGATTAAACTTGAGAGCTGGGGCATGCCTGTTTCCTACAATGGTCTAGCAGAGCTTCTGCTTGGAATAAGACGCACCTCTGTCCCATTGATTCAGAACGACAGAGTAAATTTTCTTTTTTTTTTCAGAAAACATTATCTCATTAATTCAGAAAAACAGAGCCCATTTTTTTTTTTTATAATTTATTTTAGCTCATAATTCTGAGGTAATTATCTCATAATTCTGAGGTAATTATCTCATAATTCTGAGGTAATTATCTCGCTAAATCTGAGATAATTATCTCATATATTCAGAAAAACAGAACCGATTTTTTATTTTTTCCAAAATCTGTTTTCTAATAAATTCAGAAAAACAGAGCCGAATTTTTTTAAATACATTTTTTCTCATAATTATAAGATAATTATGTCATTAATTCAGAAAAACTGAGTCGATTTTCATTTTTTCATGTGAATGCAATACACTTTCGTACAAATCTGATTTATTTCCATATATGAATGAAGCCGTACACATGTCTCAGCATTCGTCTCTCAGTACATCCTGTAATACATGTTCTGTAAAGTTCTGTAAGGCCTTGCAATATTTAGGTGATTCTCACATTCTGAACCTGCTGCCAGTTCACATGAAGTTGAAGCCTGGACTAGTAAAGTCAGAAGCCTTTTGCCCAAGTTAGACCAAATCAAAATATGGATTCAGTCGAAACACACTGAAATCCTTGTGCTTTCAGGAACTTGGCTGAATTAATCAGTCTCCAATAAGGACATCCTCATCTCAGGTTACAGGGTCTTCCCATGTGACCGGCCAAAAAAGGAGGAGATATTGTCATTTACGTCCAAAAAAAAGTGTCATGCCACTCTGCTGTCCTCCCTGTCAATTCAGGGATAGTCTCACACCCCTGCACAATCATGTTATGGGATTAAATTCAAATGAATTTGTCTTAGTATCTGGACTGGTCTGACAACCTGGATGTCTGTTTATGACTCTTTGAATCTGGCCCAATTAATCGACAGCCTCACTCGGCCTAACATCAAACATCTCAATAGATTATCTTTGATCATCTAATTATGACTAATGCCCCACATACAGTAAGTACACTGACATTGGTATTTTTGCAAATGACCTAAGTGATCTACAATGATTTCTATTGCTACATGAGAAAAGTGAAATTGCTAAAACCAAACCTAAAATTATGACAAGAAGAAATATGAAGCATTACAGTGATCAAGCTTGTATCCATGATTTGTCTCATTTTGATTGGTCCAGAGTCTCTCTTTTTGATAATATAGAATTTTCATGGCAATACTTTACGATGAGCTCTTTAGGCTCATAAATAAACATGTACCTAAAGGCAGAGGTTGGCAACCTTCAACTTAAAGAGCCATTGAGACCCGTTTTCCACAGAACAGAAACACTGGAAGCCGCAACACCCTCTTGAAAAAAAGTAGATTACACTGCAAATATTGATTTTAACCTCTATGCCGTGTAAAAATACTGGGGAATGGTGGATCACAAATAAAAAGAATATACAAAACAACATCTTTAAAATTAACTGAACATATCTAAATAAATTAATACATCCGACAAGGAATTGAACCCTGGTCTCTCTGCACGGCAGGTAAGAGTCATAACCACTGGACTGCACAGGTGAAGCTGCTGCCTTCCAAGATTTTATCACTGCGTCAATTTTTTTGATAAAAGTTTTGGCCCCTGTTAAATTTCCCATTTACAAAAAACATGACGTAAGTGAGGAGGGAGAGAGAGAGAGGGGCAGTGGTGGTGGCACCTTTCCAACCCACCCAGAATAGACCAGCACCCTCTCGAGTCGTCCCTCAGTCTGACGCATTTTACTCAACTTGGAGACCACTGATCGATTATGTAGATAGACCTCCTGACGCTGTTCTCAAGGGGGCTACATAGTGCTGCTGCTGGTCTACTTGTTCGCCCAACGGCCGCACTGAGATTCCCTATGCCAACGAGGTAAACCGTCTTTTTGTTCCTTATCTTATCTCTGAGCCCTCAAAAAGCTTCCAATGCCTATCGTTCACTGTAAATCTTCTTTCTTATTTTCATTTGACTGGGGTACATGTTCGTGTAGGTCTGCTGTGTACGTGGGCACATGGTCACACGTGTTCACGTAGGTGGATGGATATGTGGAAGTACAACTAATTGTCTGACATTTGAATGTATGTATCCAGAAATGTATCTTGTTTGTATATTTGTATTTTTTCTTAAAACACTGTTCACGTGCATGGATGTGGGTGTACATGTGCGAATATGCAGCTCTTGACTCTGTTTTTCTTCTGCATGTTTTTTCTGTTTTGTTTCGTTTTATGATCAAAAAGAACTGGGGAAGGGTAAAGGGAAGGGAAAATATATATATATACATATAAATAAATATATATATATATATCAGTGGCGGGCTGTGCATTTCAGACCTAGGCCTTCATCAGTGCTGGTCTGACTCAATCCACCCCTCAATAAGTTTTTTATGGCTACAAAAACCATGTTACCATGCAGAAATGCAGTATAAAAAGCCTTTGCATTACAGATTGATACTCGTGTAGCCAGAATAAATACCTTTACTGAGGAAAAAAATCTAAGTTCACCTGCTGTCGCTGCATAAAACAGCGGCTGCTTTTCCCAAAACTTCTGAGGGTCAAGGACGGTGACAAACGTCAGCTGTTTGTGGTCTTAAAAATAATATAATGGCAAATAATATAATCCTGAATCCTGCCATTGTGTTTGTAGTGATCGCAGATAAATTGCACTGGACCTCTGCACTCGAGTGCAGCAGTGCATTCAAAGACCTCTTGGAAAAGTCCGTCTTGAAAATTATTTTGACAATAAATCTGCAACCAAATGTCTTTATCGTCTCCTTTAGTCATTGCAGGTTGATAAAACCTCTATTAAATCAACACAACTATATTTTTGTTCATGCAGCTCGCTACAGATGCAGTCAGCTGTGACCATCCAATCAGAGGGCTGGAATATGCTGAAGTCACTCTAGGCCACACGTGTCGAACTCCAGGCCTCGAGGGCCGCAGCCCTGCACGTTTTGCATGTCTCCCAGCTTCAACACAGCTGATTGCAATGAGCAGCTCGTTATCTGGCTTTGTGCTGAATGTGGTGATGAACCATCAGGACATTCAGGGGAGGGAGACATTGAAAACGTGCAGGGCTGTGGCCCACGAGGATCTGAGTTTGACACCCCTGCTCTAGGCCTTCCTGAAGGTCCTGAGTCGTCAATATCAAAATCTGATTGTTTGAAGCAGCAATGTCACCGACTCTTATTTTACACTGCAGATACCTACAGAACTGAATCTAAAGGCCTCAGGCAGGTTTCTTTACCCGGCAACAGGTGATGGCTGAACTGATTGGTTAAAAGCTTTAATATGGCAGTTCAGTCTGGAAGCAGCAGTCAGGGGAGAAACTATGAGAGGAAGCAAACAGACAGTTTGCAATTATTCATGGACAAAATATGATCAACATCAGTCTGTGATTCAGATCTTTTTCTGAGGCCTTCAGAGAAGCCTTCAGGCCCTGACGGCCGCCACTGATGTACATATACAGGTACTTCTCAAAAAATTAGCATATTGTGATAAAGTTCATTATTTTCCATAATGTAATGATAAAAATTAGACTTTCATATATTTTAGATTCATTACACACAACTGAAGTAGTTCAAGCCTTTTATTGATTTAATATAGATGATTTTGGCAAAAAAGTAAAGAAAAACCAAAAATCCCCATCTCAAAAAATGAGCATATCATGAAAAGGTACTCTAAATGAGATATTAACCTAATCATCTGGAGCACCACACCCACCCTTGAATCAACGAATTAACTCTAAACACCTGCAAAAGATTCCTGAGGCTTTTAAAACCTCCCAGCTGTTTCGTTACTCAAAACCGCAATCATGGGTAAGACTGCCGACCTGACTGCTGTCCAGAAGGCCATCATTGACACCCTCAAGCAAGAGGGTAAGACACAAAAAGAAATTTCTGAGCGAATAGGCTGTTCCCAGAGTGCTGTATCAAGCCACCTCAGCGGGAAGTCTGTGGGAAGAGAAAAGTGTGGCAGAAAACGCTGCACAACCAGTAGAGGTGACCGGACCCTGAGGAAGATTGTGGAGAAGGACCGATTCCAGACCTTGGGGGACCTGCGGAAGCAGTGGACTGAGTCTGGAGTGGAAACATCCAGAGCCACCGTGCACAGGCGTGTGCAGGAAATGGGCTACAGGTGCCGCATTCCCCAGGTCAAGCCACTTTTGAACAAGAAACAGCGGCAGAAGCGCCTGACCTGGGCTATAGAGAAGCAGCACTGGACTGTTGCTCAGTGGTCCAAAGTACTTTTTTCGGATGAAAGCAAATTTTGCATGTCATTCGGAAATAAAGGTTCCAGAGTCTGGAGGAAGACTGGGGAGAAGGACATGCCAAAATGCCTGAAGTCCAGTGTCAAGTACCCACAGTCAGTGGTGGTCTGGGGTGCCATGTCAGCTGCTGGTGTTGGTCCACTTTGTTTTATCAAGGGCAGGGTCAATGCAGCTAGCTATCAGGAGATTTTGGAGCACTTCATGCTTCCATCTGCTGAAAAGCTTTATGGAGATGAAGATTTCCTTTTTCAGCATGACCTGGCACCTGCTCACAGTGCCAAAACCACTGGCAAATGGTTTACTGACCATGGTATTACTGTGCTCGATTGGCCCGCCAACTCTCCTGCCCTGAACCCCATTGAGAATATGTGGGATATTGTGAAGAGGAAGTTGAGAGGCACCAGACCAACACTGTGGATGAGCTTAAGGCCGCTATCAAAGCATCCTGGGCCTCCAGAACACCTGAGCAGTGCCACCGGCTGATTGACTCCATGCCACGCCGCATTGAAGCAGTCATTTCTGCAAAAGGATTCCCGACCAAGTATTGAATGCATAACTGAACATAATTATTTGAAGGTTGACTTTTTTTTCTATTAAAAACACTTTTCTTTTATTGGTCAGATGAAATATGCAAATTTTTTGAGATGGGGATTTTTGGTTTTTCTTTACTTTTTTGCCAAAATCTTCTATATTAAATCAATAAAAGGCTTGAACTACTTCAGTTGTGTGTAATGAATCTAAAATATATGAAAGTCAAATTTTTATCATTACATTATGGAAAATAATGAACTTTATCACAATATGCTAATTTTTTGAGAAGTACCTGTATATATGTGTGTGTTTTTTTTTTTTTTTTTTTAACCTGACAATAAAAAGTTGAAACGAAAAGTGAACACAGCTCTTCACAGACGTGCAGCTGCTGTGAGGGGGCGTGGCCTGTGAGTCGACAGCTTCTTCTCAGAGTATGAACTCTCCTGCCGAACAAGCATTTTGTTGACAGCTGGCTGACGTCCCAGTCGAACATTTCTTCTTGTTCTTATGGGTTCTTATGGGAGTCTGCAGGGCCTCTAGATGTACCACCAACTCTGTCTCCATTTCCACTCGAGGTCTCTTCCTCTGCAATTCTCCAAAATATGCATGCAACCAATAAGAACTGCTGCAAGCTGGTTGATAGACTGTTCATCATCACATTCAAACACGCATCACTCTAATTTATCTCATATAAAATGGGGATTTAGGCCTCATATGATACTTTTTTTGGAAGTATAGATGCTGTGAAATTTGTCCAAATTGGAAACTACAATCCCTATACATGACTTTATTTATGAGCACCTCCATACATTTCTGACTGTTTCAAACTTTTATGATCAGCTACTAAGCTTGTTTTAGTTTTCCCATCATGAAACACCAAAGAAGAAAGTTGCCCACTGTTTTTATGGACCACAAATATGGAATTCTTTTCCAATTAATATAAAAAAAAACTGCTGAAATCCTCTTTATTTGCATCACCATTCTCCTTAATAGTTTTCTTATCTGCAGGACACTATTGGTTGGACATTACTGTTGCAACAACCTTCACTGGGTGGCACCAGTGCTGGAAGACAGTCTATGAAACCTCATGGAAACTTATGGTTCTGTCTCGTCGTAGTGAGTCACAATCTCAATCCATAAGTTCTTTGTCTGGCCATTATTACTTCTGCAACTTATATCAAGACACTTTAGAATGAGCCCATCACTGTTCCAACACCCTTCGTCAGGATGTTCTAGGCCTAGCAGATACGATATCTGATTTATGAACTAGAGCTATGTGATTCAGGCTCTCACTGTTACTCCGACCTTCACCTGCACACTTTTGAACCATTGATTTGTCTTCACCGTGATGTTGAAGTGTCTGGCCTTCACTGTCTCTACAGCTGTTGAAAAGATGCAATGGTTGTTAAAGGAGTGATATTCTTGAGCTTTTCATCTCTCCTCCTGGTCTGGTCGGTCCAGAAACCTTCAGTATTCTAAGTTTCTAGCTCCTCCTTGAATTTCCTCATTTGAATATTGGATCATAGGAGCTGCATTCAGAATCTGCTGTGTCTGTGTAAGCTGGTCTGGCTCCGCCCACACATGCCCATCTTGGGAAGAGGAAGAAGTACTTCCTCTCGTGGTGCCATGTGCCAGAGCAGAGCTGTCTAATTGTGGGAGGAGTCAAAGGGAGGGCCTACCTGGATTGGGAATGGCTGAACCCCCGATGACACTATATAGGGTTTGATTTCTGATTGGCTGGTTGGAGCAACACACTTTTTAAAACCTGAAACAAGCCAGGGACAGAGAGGACAGACTGTCTTCACTTCTGGGACGTCAGTCCAGGTATGAGGACGATTAGTACTGCTGGAAAACCTTTGGAAAGTGAGCCCTTTAAAGTCAATGTTTCTCAAACATTTGCTTAAACACAGTTGCTGCCATTTTCCTCATGAAGCTCTGGGTGTGGCCACTTCTGGTACTGCAACCTTTTCCAGTACACTGAATCTGATAGAAAGGCTTACCTATTCTCTACATATATATTAAAACAAACACATAAGCTTCAAATAGTATGAACGTAATTGCATTCATACTATCAAGCATCCATTGCATTGGAATTGGCATTTGGCCACCAGTCCATTGGAAGGCACTGCTCTGAAAAAGTAACTGGCAAAATACTGAGAAGTTCTGCCTAAACCTTTCAGGTGGCAGTGGTTTATGATGCCATGAATACCTTGAGATATAACACAGTTGTTCGTTGATAACCTTTGACTATTCTGCTATTCACTTCACACTTCAACACTGCCTCCCCTTGACTACTGATGATATTTCAAAGTTTAGTCCATATCTGTAGGTTTCCAGGAATCAGACAGGAAAACGGAAGTAATGGAGTACATGATTACAGATGGATGACTGTGTGTATGAAACACAGAAACATTGAGACTTAATTTTAGCTCTGAAGAGCGATACTGCCTACCACACACTGTACCAGTCCATTTGCATTTCCTGCAGTGAACAGTATTTTTATATTTTGCTACATGTCAAGTACCCCACAAATCATTTTTGCTGCAGTCTTTGTTATAATTTTGTTTTTTAATTTGACTTGATGGTACCAGGGTTGACATAAAAGGAGCTGATATTAGCTGAATCTCCATTAACTTGAAAGACTTGCAAACAACTGTGCTCCAGCGCTCCACAACCCTGCACAGAATTGAGTGGAATAGAAGGTGGATGGACGGACAGACTGACAAACAATAAATGAGAGTGAAATGCAAAGATTTATGATGATGTATTTCATTAGTTGTGTTTTATTTTGCAGGGACAATTGTTAACATTAAGTTGTTTATGTTACAGCAGGTTGTTTTGTCTGAAGACTTCCTGTTGGTGAAATAATCAGATGTACATTTGTGGTGAAACTTTCCTCCTACCTTTTGCTGTCACCAGCACATTCACACTTTCACACCCAGCCGTCTGACAGCTTGGGTATAAACAATGTTCTCTCCCTCTCTCACACACAAAACACTGTTTGCCCTTTGGCAGGGAGCATGGACTAATAATGAGAGCTGTTTCCACTCTTCTCCAAACTTTCTATTTTATCTGGGGTGGATCTTTTTAAGGGCTCTTGAGCTCTCACAGTGTTTGCCGAGATGAAAAATGGCTGAGAGTGCTGCAATGTGTTTGAGGCCTTCCTCAAGGTCTCCGCTGGCTGTCATCTCCATTCGTCACGCTGGCATCTTTACACACCACCTGAGCCTGAAATGTCAAGCGCCGCTTGAAAAGTTACTCCCTCTGTGAGACCGACATAAATTTCGTACCTTTTAGAGGCAAACTAGGTAAAGCATAAAGGACATGGACACCCTCCTGCTCATTTAGGGGGTTTAATTTATGCCAGTAGCCATGGCAACTATCTCCTTGGTCTTTGAAAAAGCAGTCACCTGACAGAGGTCCATTAGTAAGTGTATCGTCTGCTTGTTCAGGAAATGCATGAGTATCTCTGCATAAAGGCTGCTAGTGTAAACAGTGGGATGGGGTTCTGCCACATTGAAGTCATGCCCTCAGAGCTCCAGAGCTTTCCTCCAGGCTGAGAGGACCCCCAAGCAAGTACTGGGGCATTTGCTTAGTGTCATAACTGATAGAAATTCACTCCAAGTAAACTCCTGTCCAACAAAGCAAAACAAAAGAGGTTAAAAGAAACAACAACAAACAAACAAACATGGACCAGCAACAAAAATGTGGAGATTTTTCTTTTCTTTCAAACAAGACTTCTCTCGGTCGTTACAAAGCAATTGGTTGACATCCACAGGCCGTGGGAGCGAGACCATTTGAGCCAAAAGCAATAATAAAAAAATGTTCACCTCTGGTTTTACGCTAGGTTCTTCTCACGCCCACTTCCAAGCCCTTTTAAGGAGCTATTTATGTCCATATTGAGCAGTACGTGCCCACCAGGAACTCACATGTACATCCGGGCTGCAAGCTTTAAAATATTTTCACACTAGAACCAAGTAAAAGTGTTCGCATAGTGAATTTCATGGATTCAGATTCATACTAATTCACCAAGCACATGCTCAATAACAAAAGGTTGAATCTGCTGTTATTATTTGTTACGAAGCAAACATTTATTTTAATTTTGTGGATGGCTGAAACTTCTTCCTCCTCTGTATCTTTTAGCAACGTTCGACATTTGGCTTTGGTCGTCTAGAGTCTTGTCAGCAGCAAGACCAAACGAGGAGGAACAGTTTCTGGATGCCTACAGGCCTTTCAGCTTTATTTTTCATTGAAATCAAATTACTTTTCTAATTAATTTAAGGATTGTAGAGTTTCAATAAGAAACATGGCCATAATACAACATTATATCGCTTCACCTGATAGATAGTAGAAAGTGATGCAACAATGTGAGCTTGTGGCATAATGTTGAAATTCTGTGGGGGTTTTTCTTTGTAATGTTCAACTTACTGAGGTTTTCTAAATAAAAGATATAAGATAAAAGATAAAGCAAACAAAAGATCAATAAATGTCAACTTGCTCTCCTCTTATTGGACTAAAACGAAGGGAAACACATTTGGAGCTGTCCAGAAATGTGTATTTAAATTTACAGTCTGGAGTTCATATTGGAGTGCATGCAGCCAGCTGGACTGAAATGAGTGTGATACCCATTATATAATTACATAATGACAGTGTCTCTGGTGACAGTATTTATTCAAACTTAAGACATGATCGTACAGATTTCTAATATTTAAACACAACAAATATTAAGAGTGGAGTTATATTATGTATTTACTGTAATTTCTGTGAAGAAACAGCAGTTCTCACCAAAATAGAGAAGATTAGAGCACAGCTATGAACAGTTTCTTCTTTAAATGAAACAATTACATTTTAATATTAATATTGTTGGAATCTCACAAGACCACAGAAAGTTGGTTCATTTGTAAGGAAAGACAATCTTCATTTGTCATGATATAAGCTGAGTGGAGTCTGACTCTCAGGAATGTGGCTGAGCTTCATTCCCCTGCAGGGGGTCCTGCAGGGACACTCACTACCCACATGCACTCACCAGTCACCGATTGGTGGAGGCTCCCAGGATCTATGGTTGATTACTGTTGGGATTTATGGTTGGTTATTAGCATTAAATTACTGTAAGTAATAGATTACAGAAAGTAATAAATCACTGGAAGGGTCGGGTGGGTAAGCGTGGGGGTCCAGCTGGGCCAGGGTCCTAGCAACAGGGGGGACCACCCTCCCTCCCTCACAACCCCCCTACCTTACCTTACTTGACTCTACAATAGGGAACAGTGGGGCGGTGCCTAGGGTGGGGGGTCCTTAACTGCGGTCTGGGTCCTCCCCCGAGTTTGCACCGCCCACAATTTTAACCACACTTAGTCCTGCAGGGTCTTGAGGGGGTAAGCCACTTTCGGCGTTCTGCCGCTTGGCAGCGGTAGAATGCCCGGGCCCCGCTACCCCCCAACTTTAAACCGCACCCTAGACACACACATTGCATCCACCTCTTCAAAACAAAAAGACACACCCCTACATGCATCCAACACTCCACAGGGCACGAGATGGGGCTCTCCCCGGCCCGGAGTGAGTACAGCTGGAATTCGGGGGGCGCGCTTGCTCAGGCATGACGCTCATGGGGGGGCTGTGGTGCGGTGCTCCTTCCCCATTCGCTGTTGGATTAGTGGAGGATGGGATCTCGCATTGGCCTGGTGGGGGCCGGGCTGGCACTGCTCCGACCTGGTTTAATCTAGAAAATCACGTTACTGTCTAGATAGAGCTGCTCAGGCTGGTTTAATCTAGAAAATCATGTTACTATCTAGATAGAGCTGCTCAGGCTGGTTTAATCTAATAACAGTTGGAAAGTATTTGGATCAGTATGATAACTGCAAATAATATATGTAGCACTAACAAGGGTATTATATGTTGTCCCCCGCCCATCAATCAATCACTGGTAGTAATTTATGAAAAAGTAAACGGTCATTTACTCATTAACAACTCCTAAAGTAATTGAGTAAATACTTAAAAGTTAATAAATTATCAAAAAATTATTTAGTAATGAAAAAGTATTCATTTGAATACATTTGTTATTTATCTATTAATAATAAAAAGGGGGGGGGCACCACCAGATAAACTGGAAATAGCTAATATCAAAATATCAGTCTTGTTTGTAAAAAGTTTATTTAAGTTAGTTAATATTTCTGCATAAAATATAACAATCTTAAATAAAAGGGAAGGTGTGAGATCCGAGCACAGACTGTTACAAACCAGTGAATTGTCAACAATAAAAACACAATAATCACCAAGAATCGTTCAATTCAGCTAACAGGTGTTGATTTACAAAATATATTTATTCATAAATAATTCTGAAATCATCTCATAAATCAACACATTTAAGTAGCAAACGTGTGTTTGTGTTGAGTGATGAGGGTGAAAGGGTGTAATGACCTCGAACGTCCACCAGGTGGTGGATGAGTTGAGATCCTCATCCAAGATGGCAACTCTGATGCGGTTTCAAAGAGCCAAAATGGCGGCCTGGTTGCACTCGGCGGAGCAACGTTACCATGGCGATAGGGAGATGCTTTCCGAGGTCACGTGACGACCGGACGACGGTGTCAGTCTGGTTCTGAGCCAGAGTTCTGACTGGATGCCGGAACATGCGGTCAGAACTCTGATGATCTGGCGGATGTGGTTAGCGGCACAAGTTAGCGGTTCAAGTGCTAAATGTCCGGTTCTCTGGTTTCTGTAGTGGGGGAACTCGAGTTCGTACTACGATGGTGCGCGTGAACGACAACGTTCACTGCACACACAGAGAGACGGGCTGCAGCGGTGTGGCTGCGGCTTAATGACACGTTAAAACACATTGCATATTAGCTTCACGCTACTCTAACAATTTCTGCCCAGACAAAAGCTCTTACTGTCGTGGCTGCGTTGTTCAGCACCGTTCGTGGTGCGGTGCGGTTCTATGGCCGCGGTAACTTGTCCGTTATTACCGGGTCTGAATGCAGCGCCGTGAATTCGACTTGGGCCTCACAGGGGTGCAGGAGTGAGGAAGACGCGTCTGTGCAGCTGGAGGAGAACGAAGTTGGCTTGCAGCTGTGTGGGTCCCGTTGAAGAAAAAGAAAGAGAAACAAAAAAAGAAAAATATTCCACAGCTTTTCCAGCTCGTCCCGCGAGTTGGACCAGTTCTGGGCCAGAAACAAGGAACCGCGTGTTAAATCATGTGTATTTCCGCGAGTTGGACTTTTATCATGGTCCGACTCCCAACGTGTTCAGGATGCCTCTCAGCCAATCTCCTTGGGCTGGTCTCAGGTTTCCAGACCATGGGTGTAAGGTGGGGGTCACGTGACCAATGGCGACCCCCCCCCCCCCATTAAAAGTCTGTGGAGAGAGACAGCTTCAGTCTTCTTGCTCTGTGAAGACCAGCTCAGCTGCTCCCAGCCTTCTAACAGTTCACACCAAGAGGCCTGCAACCAAAGGCCTCAACTCTCTCAACTCCTCTTCTGACCGACCACCAGGGTCAGACCTTCTCTCGGATCCAGAGACCAGCACCCGCATCTGATCTCCCATCAACCAGGGAAAACCAACCAGTTTCTGTAGGACAAGACCAGGAAACGACACCTCACAGAACCTCTTTGTGCTTTTTCCTCAACAAGCAGGAAAACCATCACAGACCTGAGTGACCAGCTCCTCTGGTCTGGACAAGGGAACAACCAGGAAGCTGCAAAGAAAGACTCTCCTGAATCATCAACCTAGTCTTCTTCTCCTCCTGAATCATCAACCTGGTCTTCTTCTCCTCCTGAATCATCAACCTGGTCTTCTTCTCCTCCTGAATCATCAACTTGGTCTTCTCCTACTGAATCCTCAACCTGGTCTTCTTCTCCTGAATCCTCAACCTGGTCTTCTTCTCCTCCTGAATCATCAACCTGGTCTTTTTCTCCTCCTGAATCCTCAACCTGGTCTTCTTCTCCTCCTGAATCCTCAACTTGGTCTTCTTCTCCTGAATCATCAACTTGGTCTTCTTCTCCTCCTGAATCCTCAACCTGGTCTTCTTCTCCTGAATCCTCAACCTGGTCTTCTTCTCCTCCTGAATCATCAACTTGGTCTTCTCCTCCTGAATCCTCAACCTGGTCTTCTTCTCCTCCTGAATCCTCAACTTGGTCTTCTCCTCCTGAATCCTCAACCTGGTCTTCTTCTCCTCCTGAATCATCAACTTGGTCTTCTTCTCCTGAATCCTCTGGTCTTCTTCTCCTCCTGAATCATCAACTTGGTCTTCTTCTCCTGAATCATCAACTTGGTCTTCTTCTCCTTCTGAATCCTCAAATTGGTCTTCTTCTCCTGAATCCTCAACTTGGTCTTCTTCTCCTCCTGAATCCTCAACTTGGTCTTCTTCTCCTCCTGAATCATCAACCTGGTCTACTCCTCCTGAATCCTCAACTTGGTCTTCTTCTCCTCCTGAATCATCAACTTGGTCTTCTTCTCCTGAATCCTCTGGTCTTCTTCTCCTCCTGAATCCTCAACTTGGTCTTCTTCTCCTGAATCCTCTGGTCTTCTTCTCCTCCTGAATCATCAACTTGGTCTTCTTCTCCTCCTGAATCCTCAACTTGGTCTTCTTCTCCTCCTGAATCATCAACCTGGTCTTCTCCTCCTGAATCCTCAACTTGGTCTTCTTCTCCTCCTGAATCCTCAACTTGGTCTTCTTCTCCTCCTGAATCCTCAACTTGGTCTTCTTCTCCTCCTGAATCATCAACTTGGTCTTCTTCTCCTCCTGAATCCTCAACTTGGTCTTCTTCTCCTGAATCCTCTGGTCTTCTTCTCCTCCTGAATCATCAACTTGGTCTTCTTCTCCTGAATCATCAACTTGGTCTTCTTCTCCTGAATCATCAACTTGGTCTTCTCCTCCTGAATCATCAACTTGGTCTTCTTCTCCTCCTGAATCCTCAACTTGGTCTTCTTCTCCTGAATCCTCAACCTGGTCTTCTTCTCCTCCTGAATCCTCAACCTGGTCTTTTTCTCCTCCTGAATCCTCAACCTGGTCTTCTTCTCCTCCTGAATCCTCAACTTGGTCTTCTTCTCCTGAATCATCAACTTGGTCTTCTTCTCCTCCTGAATCCTCAACCTGGTCTTCTTCTCCTGAATCCTCAACCTGGTCTTCTTCTCCTCCTGAATCATCAACTTGGTCTTCTTCTCCTGAATCCTCTGGTCTTCTTCTCCTCCTGAATCCTCAACCTGGTCTTCTTCTCCTCCTGAATCCTCAACTTGGTCTTCTTCTCCTCCTGAATCATCAACTTGGTCTTCTTCTCCTGAATCATCAACTTGGTCTTCTCCTCCTGAATCATCAACTTGGTCTTCTTCTCCTCCTGAATCCTCAACTTGGTCTTCTTCTCCTCCTGAATCATCAACTTGGTCTTCTCCTCCTGAATCCTCAACTTGGTCTTCTTCTCCTCCTGAATCATCAACTTGGTCTTCTTCTCCTGAATCATCAACTTGGTCTTCTCCTCCTGAATCATCAACTTGGTCTTCTTCTCCTCCTGAATCATCAACCTGGTCTTCCCCTCCTCCTGCTGAATTCAGCCAACCACAGTTAGCAGGAGATGCCAGCAGCTTCTCTCCAGCCTGGACAACAACCAAACTCCTTCTTCAAAGACATGAAGGAAGTGATAACAACCAACTGGGCAAATACCTGAGATTAGTTAATCTTGATGCTCTGTATAGAACTGTTTAACTTTATGAAGATGTGTTGATTCTATTACAGTGATTGAGTTCTATTGATATAGCTCTGCCACACACACGCACACGCACACGCACGCACGCACGCACGCACGCACGCACGCACACACACACACACACACACACACACACACACACACACACACACACACACACACACACACACACACACACACACACACACAGAGTCTGCATGCTAATCTGTCCTTTACTAACTAGTTAACTAACAACCTACACGTTTCATATCAAAGACAACATCACACAGTAACTGTACAACGTCTGACCCTCCAGACAAATCACAAATCACCTTCACATCAACTCATTCTAGAAATGTTCCTTTAACAGAGACACACAGGAAGCAACACTCAGAGACACTCGGTCTCCAACACCTGGTGGAGACCGAGGACAGTCTTCCTGCTCTCTGTAACCTCCATTCTGAAAGGAGCTGATTGTGATCCGCCATCTTGTTTTGTAGTTCCATCACATGTCACACACACACTCCCTCCACCTCTCTCTATACACACACACACACACACACACACACACACACACACACACACACACACACACACACACACACACACACACACACACACACACACACACACCAAGCTGTATATAGGTAGTTAGAATCTGTGTTTTTATTTGTTTTCATTGTAAATAAATATAATTTTTGGAATCATACTTGCTCTCTTATTCATGAGCACAAAGGTGAATGAAATGTAGACTCTTCTGTTTCAAAAACTCTGGAATCCTTCAAGCTTTACTGTTAATTCTGGTTGTTTTAATTAATTGAACTATTAATTCAGATTCCTAAGTAACTGTTTAGTATATCTTATGAGACTGATATAACTGAATTGGTTATCATTTCCTATTAAACAGGTGGTGCTTCTGAGGTATCTGATACAGATCAGATTAGAATGTCAATACCATAATTGATAACTATCTTTGATAATTATTAATCATTATATATTATTCGATAGCCAAACTGCCAAAACCCAACAAATGGTACCCCGTGCCCGAGTTGCACTACATAAATGGTACCTAGTGATTATTATGAGGTAAGAAATCCCTACAATATTGACCTTCACACTTCAGGCTCCCGCTGTGAATATGATGAAGCACCAGGAAGAATTGAGGTAGAACTGCAGAAGAGCAGGGATCACAAGTTAACTCATTCACACAAACTCTCAATTCAAAGCTAGAAAAACAGCATTCAGTTCAAAACGAGGACAGAAGATAAATCTTTTATAAGCCTTCTGTTATGATACTATTAAATAATATCTACTCAACAGTCATTAATGTATTATCAGTGGGAATTGCAGTGAGTGTGTCCTGTAGTTCTGGTAGTGGAGAACTGTCTATGAGGCTGTTTGTGTCTTTCTACCAGTTTCATTTAACATCACTCCCGAACATGATCTCTCCACTTACACCTGATCTTTATTCACTTAAAGCTCCTCAGCCCACTTTCCTTTTCCATTTCCAACCTCCATCAGGCGAGCTGTGTTGATCACCTCCTGACATGAATCCAGTGAGTGAACACATGACTGGATCCAGTGGAGACCAAACCAGTCAATCCTATCTCAGTTAGTTTAGTTGTGACGGGGACTGGGGTGGCACATATCTCATGTTCATTTATTTCACCTATCTGCTCATTCTTTTAATCTTTTCTTTTATTGCTTACCAGAGTCCTTCATAGTGGATGGCCCAGCCTAACATGTAAATGTAATATTAAATTTGTTAGCTTGAATTGTAAAGGCCTGAATAATCCGATGAAACGTAGTAAAATTCTACATTATCTACGGCCCCTTGATGCTTATGTTATTTATCTGCAGGAAACTCACAGAAATATTGATAGTTTCAGGTTGAAACTGGCTGGGTTGGACAAGTATGTATTTCCTCCTTTGCAGTAGTGCAAGAGGGGTTGCCATAATTTTATATAAAGCTAATCCTTTTGTTCATCATAAACAATCTCTAATCCCACTGGCAGATTTCTTATTGTTATGGGGCAACATTATGATGCTACGGTAGCCCTTGTAAATGTGTGCGCTCCCTACTGGGATGCTGATGATGCCTTTTTTAGACGGGTCTTCTCAATACTGCTGGATTTGTCTCAATAGCATCTAATTCTGGGAGGAGACTAATTGCTGGATGGACCCCTCTTTAGATCGCTCGTCTTCTACCACAGCTATTCAATCCAAATCGGCCAAAGTAATCAAGTCCTCTATGCATGAGTTTAATGTTGTTGATCCCTGGAGATTTCTCCATCCCAATAAGAAGGAATACATGTTCACCACACTTTTAGCCGTACTGACTTCTTTCTGGTGGACAACAGGTTACTTACATCTAAAATCGATTGTAAATATGATCCAATTGTTTTGTCAGACCATGCTTCAGTGTCTATAAATATCGGTTTTCAGAAATGTATTAATACACGACCACCATGACGCCTTAACACACATTTATTACTGAAGGAGGACTTTGTCAAGTTTGTTTCAAAGCACTTCGATTTGTTGTTTTTTTCCAGCTAAACAAAACTCCAGACATAAGGGCCTCGGTGTTGTGGGAAACAATGAAAGCTTTTAGAAGAGGGGAAATCATCTCATATGTGGCACATGAAAAGAAAGTCAGGAGAGAGAAATTGGCTGAGTTAACACAACGTATAGCTGCTTTAGATTCTTTATATGCAGTTTTGAAATGACCTGAGGTCTACTATCTGCAATAGACATTCCTTCTTCAACCTTAGGAGGGTCTTTAATCTGGTTTATAATCCTTCACCCACTTCTCACGCCGAAACCTTGATAGCTCTCGATGCCGGAAAGGCATTCGATAGGGTAGAATGGGATTATTTATTTTCTACCTTATGTAAGTGGTCACTACAATATTGTTTTTGTTTTGTTTTCATTCATGTTCTGGAGTTCACCCCCGGAACATGAATTGTCTGCCTATAAATTGTGACGTCACACGCGGGTTTTGACCAGTGACACACACCGAGACTGACGGGCCTTGACAGCAAGGAGCTGCTGCTATTAAACCATAATCGGTACGTGAATCCCCAAAAATGTCACAGAAACTCGTTAAATTAAAGTGACATACATGTGTTGCCCTGTGTTTTGGCATACGGCAAAGTCGGTTGGAGTACTGGGAGATCAGTGAGGAAATGAGGACCGGTGTTTTTAGCCCTTGGTGGGCGAAGCGAGGTGTGTACAATAACAGCTCGTTTTGTTTTCTTATTATGAGTTGGGCACCGTGTATTATTGTTGGAATGAATTCTAACAAACTTGAAATGTAATGAAATAAGTAAACTAATGTATTTTTTGTTCATAATATCCTGCAGTTTCACGGTGCTGGTGCCGGTTCTGAGGAACTATGAAAGAAAAGAAAAATAAACTTTTGCACCCATGGAGTTCCACGCTTTCTTCTTGGTGCCAAGGGTAGCAACACCTCAGGAAGACTCGGGCTGGCGGAAGAATTCATTTCCTGAATTAAACTATTATATGCGTTTCCGGTGACACCTGTTACGACAAACAGCACAAATGTGGAATACTTGCGGCGATATCGTTCCACTGGGCCAGGTTGCCTTTTAAGTCCTCTCTTATTTGCTGTTGTGATGGAGCCATTATGGACTGCTGTGACGTCACATCCAGATCTTTCAGGCATAATTAGAAATGGTGTAGGGTTTAAGATTGCCCTCTATGTGGATGACCTGTTGTTTCTGGTTTGTGACTTATCACACTCTATCCAGCTGCACTTTCGGTTTTAGATCAATTTGGCAGGATTTCTGGATATAAGCTAAATCTTAGCAAAAGTGAAATTTTCCCTGTTAACAGGTACGCAAGTATCCACATACAAATTTGCCATTTAAGACTTCTAATTCTGGTTTAGTTTATCTTGGTGTATATGTAGGGGATACTTTAAATAATCTTTCTCTGCTTGCACAAATCAAACACCGTTTTGAACGGTGGTCTCTCCTTCATTTGTCTGTTGCTGCTAGTTAACACTGTGAAGATGAATACTTTTCCATGTTTATTGTATCTGTTTCACTATATCCCAATCGATCTTCCTCCTTTTTTCACAAAGTAGATAGTCTTATTCTGGGATTTGTGTGGAACAAGAAGACCCAAAGGTTACGCATCAGATCTTGCAGAGGCTCAAATCACTGGGTGGAATGGCAGTACCGAGCGTGTTGCTTTATTATTGGGCTACAAATATTAGAAATATGAACTATTGGAGTTGGTATGAAGAGAGAGAGACTCCTCCATCATGGTTGAGACTAGAGGCAAATTCCTCTCATCTGGTAACATTGAAGGATTTACTGCATTCACCTCTTCTCTCCTCGACCTGTAGCTCTACTGCACGTGTCAAACTCAAGGCCCGCGGGCCAAATGTGGCCCAACACCTTATTTTATGTGGCCCGCGAGGGCTTAAAGGTCTGATTGTCTTAAAATAAATACCATACTGTTTTCTATATGTTGCACACCTGATCACATATACACATGCAGTCCAGGCGTGCATGGGTTCCATAGTTAGTTTCTTTTATTCTGTAGCAGAACACAGGACCACCCTTTAGCCAGCGTACACGCTCGCCTGAGGTCCACAGAATAATGTGCTTCATTCTACAAACATTCAACAATCACGATTCTAAACACAATCTATTTGCTATTCCACACTCTTACACCCTTGGTTAAATAACACACACTTGCTAATGTTGGCTGCTCACGTCTACCCATTTGGAAATCAACACGCCACACCATGGCGGGTCGTTCCTACACATTTATACAGGCTGGTTCCTCTCGGCATTACACTCATTCTGTCCAGCTAAACTCACAATCTTCCTTGAGCCCTGTACCATTCACATTTTCACCACTCACCTGTAACAGAACACAGGACCACACTTTAGCCAGCGTACGCGCTCGCCTGAGGTCCACAGAATAATGTGCTTCATGAGGACCCTGCAAGACCCCTGCAGGTACCTTAGCTGCCCAAAGTAGTGCCTGTGTAGTTATCTGCCAAACAAACCCTGCAGTGCCTGTACATACAGTGCTAACCAAGGTGTATATATTAAACATCACAAATGAGCAAACAATTAAAGGATACTAATACAAATAATAATAGAATAGTTGTACAAAGATTGGGTGTGGGAGGTATCAATGTTTCATACACACAATACTGTGACTCCTACAGTGCACACTTTGGGGTGTGTGTCTATTGGAAACAATACGGTAATTACATGTGCCTTCTTTGACATGGAAGTAGTTCTGCACTTACGCATATCCAGATTAAGATGTTCTCCACACCGTGAGAAACCGCACGCAGCTGCAAACAGACACGACACGGACACGGAGGGACGAGGGCCCAACGAGGTGCGCCGCGTGGCGGGTTGGGAGGTGGACGGAGCGACTGCTCCCTCCAGCCGCAGTGCAATCCCCGGCTGGAGCAGTGTTAAGAATTTTAAAAAAGAATTAAAAAAAAAAACCTTAAATAATTACATTGACTGTTGGTTATGCACCTTTGCACCGACTGCAAAATATCATTTTATGAAGTAGTGAGGTTTGTTTCTTCCAGCTCGTCACATCTTTGTAAAGCTGCAACATAAACTACATTTCCCACAATGCATTCTGATTCTATTATTTTTATTATACTAAAGATGTAAATTTGCAGTTTTGCTACAATCTGGCACATTTACAATTTGTGTACAATGTGTATCAGATTGTTCATTAATGTGTGTTGTCCCAATCAAATGAATAAATAAATAAACATTATAATACTCATGAAGATTGCAGTAAATAAACATCAATGCAATTTTCAACAAGTAAAACTGAGAAATTCAAACGATCCCAAAATGTCCAGGAAGAGAAAACTAGATGTAGATGAAAGGATGTTTGATGAACGAAGGGAGGAGAAGACATGTTTGTGCTTCAAGGAGAAAACCTGTTTGTCTTTAGTGCTCTGAGGAGTGTCGGTTGTCAAACAGTAAA
This sequence comes from Lipophrys pholis, assembly GCF_963383615.2. NCBI lineage: Eukaryota > Metazoa > Chordata > Actinopteri > Blenniiformes > Blenniidae > Lipophrys > Lipophrys pholis. Next base: position 32,329,046 of record NC_137638.1, on the reverse strand, counting down.
ATATACGTCCACATTTTGACACCAAGTATGGAGGTAAGTATGACAAGGTTAGACTGAACAGAGCAACAAGCAAATATATTTCATAGATCTATGCAAATGCATATGTAATAGTTGTAATATGAGTAAGTAATAACATCAGAGTTATTTCAAATTGAGGAGCAGTTACATTTATTTTATATTATATTTAGTTCCATTTATACTGTCTTACAGTTACATTTGGCCCTTTGAGGGCAGCCATGATGCTGACGTGGCCTCGGTGGAAATGAGTTGGACACTCCTGCTCTACTGTAATTGCTGCTTTTATATGTGAAAATTCAATAAACAGAATTGACAAAAAGAAAACAATCTATCTCAGTTGAATAGTTTGATAAAGCAGTGTTGGGGCCAGAGCTCCATGAACTCCTCCAGAGCTTGCTCCCCCGAAAGGAAAACACCAGCCACAATGGATAGGCCATAAAACAGCAGGCGAGCGAGCCAGACCCCGGAAGTGGCCAATGAGGATGCTTGAATCCGACCCGAACACACCACAGAGGTCCAAACCCAAGTTGGGGAGACTCACGTTCCATCAAATCTCTGGGCTATTCTCAACTGGCCATGGAGGGAGAGACATCTCTTTCCCTCATCAGGATGGTAAAGAGAGCACCAAGCAGAAACAAAGAGACAGAACCAACGCCAGCCCGCTGGACGAGCAGGACCCAGTTTGGACTACATCTTCTGTTTTCCGCTATTTTTCCTGTTTTTAGAAAATTCTGGAGACCAGAGCCATCGTCTCCTCCCAAGATCATCCTCTCAGTTGCACTCCTGCAGCTGGAGCCAGGCCTCTGAATTTCAGGACGCTGAAATTAAGACCCGGTAACATACCAGTTACCACCGCCTCCCAGAACCAACAGCACCACGGACGGTGCTGTCCAGAACCGGAGGGTGAGCGCTTTTGTCTGGGCAGAGAATAGTTAGAATGATGTTCTGTTGAAAATGCAATATGTTTCCCTGTGCCGCTCAGAAGGCCGCAGTATCTCATATGTTTGTGTAGGCGCGTTCACGCGCACCAACCAAGTCCAGAACTCTGGTTTTCCAACTCAGAACCAGAGGTCCAAGTGAGCTCCAGGCCCACTGGGAGCTCTGTGTGGAGGAACCAGGGTTCAGAACCGAGCCGCGTAGAATTCTCTGTCTTTCTCTTGTCTTCATTCTCTCTCATCTCTCCCCCTCTTTCACTAATCGCAGCCCTGCTCCCCCCTTATCTGATCAACATAAGCTCACACACACTGCTGCATGTAACACCTACATGTCAGCTGCTGCAGAGCAGATCTGCCCTGATCACAAGAGCCCTGACTGCCGGTCCCGACCTCCACTTAGGTGCTCAGAACTGGGCCAACGGAACCGCCCGTTCGTTACGCCCTCGGTAGACTAACTCGCTCCGAGACTGCCCTCGCGCACGCGCGCTCGACGGACGTCTTGTTTATCTGGCCGCTAAGCAACCGCCGCGTCCCCAGAAAGAGCGAGTCATCACACCCCCTCGCCACGCACGCGCACGCACGCACGCACGCACGCACGCACGCACGCACACACACACGCACACACACACACACACACACTTTGTACATAGTGTTGCTGTTTAATAGATTAGATCTCCGTGTTAGATGTTGTTTGCTATTTGAATGTGTTGATTTATGAAATGATTTCAGAATTATTTATGAATTAATACATTTTTATTAATAAACGCCTGTTAGCTGAATTGTACGCTTCTTGGTGATTATTGTGTATTTATTGTTGACAATTCACTGGTTTGTAACAGTCTGTGCTCGGATCTCACACCTTCCATTCTATTTAAGATTGTTATATTTTATGCAGAAATATTAACTAAATTAAATAAACGTTTTACAAACGAGACTGATATTTTGGTATTAGCTATTTCCAGTTTATCTGGTGGTGCCCCAATTTATTATTAATACATAAATAAGAAATTTATGCAAATTAATAATTTTTTTATTAAAAATTATTTTTGATAATTTTTTTTTTTTTTTTTAAAGTAATTATTCAATTACTTTAGGAGTTGTTAATGAGTAAATGACCGTTTACTTCCATTAATAATTTCAATTTTTCATAAATTACTTCCAGTGATTTATTACTTTTAGTAATCTATTACTTACAGTAATTATATGCTAATAACAAACCATAAACCCCAACAGCAGATACATCTATATGACATGCAAAAACCTGTATTCTTCTTTTAGAACTCCATATTTTGTTTACAAATAAAAGAGAAAGAATGAAAAACTTAAAAAAAAGGATCTTCTGGCAACTGCAGACACTCACTGCATCAGTTAGTGTGAGAAAGATGTTAAATAAGCTGGATGTTATTTGAATTCAATTCAATTCAACTTTATTTATATAGCGCCAAATGCAAGTCATCTCAAGGCACTATAGTAGAGAGAGGGGGAGAGAGAGAGGGAGAGAAAGAGAGAGAGAAAGAGAGAGAGAGAAATAGAGAGAGCGAGAGAGAGAGAGAGAGACAGAGAGAGAGAGAGAGAGAGAGACAGAAAAAGAGAGAGAGAGAGAGAGAGAGAAAGAGAGAGAGTGAGAGCACGAGAGCGAGAGAGAGAGAGTGGGGCAAATGTTAGTGACATGTAATTGAGACAAATTGTTACGGCGGGGAGACAGAGGCTCAAGCGCAGAAAGTCACCAGAACAGAGATGAAGGGAACCAAGGATTTTATTTATCATAAGAAATAATAATTTTAGAGTTCTCCTCCAGAAGAGGTAAAGTCTTGGGGAGAGTGGCTCACGGGTCAGGCTAGCGTGGACGGAGTCAGGCTGACGGAGCGAGGGGACGTGTCCTTGTCCGGACGGGGGCTCCCGGATGTCAGCACCAGAGCCGAGTACAGAGCAGATTGGGGCAGAGCAGGTTGAACCTGTGGTCCAGTGGGCGGCGGCCGAGGCGGTGTGGGAAGAGCTGGTGCTGGCTGGGCCCGAGCGTGGAGTGTTGACGATGTCACTCTGATGATGAGGAGGAGTGAGAGAGTGTATGAGCAGGTAGCAAGAGGTAGAGTTAACAGACAAACACCACAACTACTAACTCTTGTTGATTTTACGGTCCCGCGTCGAGTGGAGTGAGGAGCCCGTTTAAAAAGCAGAGCCACTCCTCCAAAACGCCTCCACCTGCTACCCGCAGCTGTACTGAATCCTGGTAATTAACCCAGCCAGCTCTTCCATCCCAAACACCACCTCCAGGCACGCCCACCTGAAACACACTGCAGGGAAAAAAGCACACACCTGCAGCCAATAACCCCTCCCCCTAAGGGGCTGCAGGAGAGCCGATCATGACAGTACCCCCCCCTTACGTGCGCCTCCTGGCGTACAATTGAGTTGCCCCGGGTTCAGGCGGTGGAACTCCCGGATGAGTTCCCGATCCATAATGCGACTTCGGGGCACCCAGGAACGTTCCTCCGGACCATAACCCTCCCAGTCCACCAGGTACTGGAGACCACGCCCCCGGCGACGAACGTTCAACAATCGCCGCACAGTGTAGACAAGGCCACCATCCAGCATCCTGGGTGGTGGAGGGGGGCGGGCCGGAGGGGACAGGTCACTCTCCTTCACCGGTTTGACCTGAGACACGTGGAAAGTGGGGTGAATACGCATTGAGGCAGGTAATTTCAACCGTACCGCACTCCGGTTGATGATCCTTTGGATCTCGAATGGACCCACGAAGCGTGGGGCGAGCTTCCTTGATTCCACCCGCAGTGGAAGGTCCTTGGCCCTCAACCACACCTTCTGCCCAGGGATATAGCAAGGGGCCGGAGAGCGCTTCTTATTAGCCTGTCGTTCCATCTTGCGGGATGACTGGAGTAGCGCTGCCCGGGCCTGCCTCCAGATCCTACGGCATCGCCTGACATGGGCCTGTACCGAAGGAACCGCCAGTTCTTGTTCCTGGGACGGGAAGAGGGGGGGCTGGTAACCCAGGGAACATTGGAAGGGAGACAGGCCAGAAGATGAGTTGACCAACGAGTTATGTGCATACTCAACCCAGGCCAGATGGTCACTCCAGGCTGAGGGGTTCTCTGCAGTTACACATCTGAGAAGGGTCTCCATCTCTTGGTTGAGTCGCTCTGTCTGCCCGTTAGACTGCGGATGGAAACCCGAAGACAGGCTCACCTTAGCTCCCAGTGCGGTGCAGAACGCCCTCCAAACCTCTGACGTGAACTGAGGGCCTCGGTCCGACACAATGTCCAAGGGAATGCCATGCAAACGAAAAACCTCAGAAACCAGCAGGTCTGCCGTCTCCCTCGCAGTGGGTAGCTTGGGTAGGGCCACAAGGTGCGCTGCCTTTGAAAAGCGGTCAATAATAGACAAGATGGTGGTCTTACCCTTAGAAGTTGGCAGGCCAGTGACAAAATCCACTGCAATATGGGACCAGGGGCGGGTCGGGATGGGCAGTGGCTGGAGGAGACCGGAACTGGGTTGGTTCGAGGTCTTATTGCGGGCACAGATGGTGCAGGCCACTACAAATTCCCGGGTGTCCCGATCCATGGTAGGCCACCAGAATCTTTGACGCACCACTCCCAAGGTGCGGGTGACGCCAGGGTGACAGGAGAACCGGGACGAGTGACCCCACTGCAGGACCTGGGAGCGTACAGGGACAGGAACAAACATTGTGTTAGCAGGTCCACCACCTGGGTCCGGTTGTAGCCGGAGGGCCTCTTGGACCAAGGCCTCGATCTCCCAGGTGAGAGAGGCCACTGTGCAGGTCTTAGGCAGGATCGGGACAGGTTCAGATGGGGGTTCCTCAATGGAGAACTGACGGGACAAGGCATCTGGTTTGACATTGCGGGATCCTGGGCGATAGGTGAGTGTGAACCGGAAACGCCCAAAAAACAGGGTCCAACGGGCCTGGCGAGAATTTAGTCTCTTGGCAGAGCGAATATATTCCAGGTTCTTATGATCCGTCCATACAATGAATGGCTGCTCAGCTCCCTCTAACCAGTGCCTCCATTCCTCCAGGGCCATCTTGACAGCCAATAGTTCCCGGTTTCCAATGTCGTAATTGCGTTCTGCCGGAGAGAGACGTCGAGAGAAGAATGCGCAGGGATGGAGCTTATTGTCTGACGCGGAACGCTGTGAGAGCACCGCTCCCACCCCCGAGTCTGAGGCGTCCACCTCCACCACAAACTGACGACCGGGATCTGGCTGGACGAGAATAGGCGCTGAGGTGAACCGGAGCTTGAGGGTCTGAAAGGCCTGGGCTGCTTCACGAGTCCAAACAAATGGTCGAAGGGTTGAAGTCAAGGCGGTCAGGGGAGCAGCGGTCTTGCTGTAGTCCCGGATGAATCGTCTGTAGAAGTTGGCAAACCCGAGGAATCGCTGGAGCTACTTCCGATTCTCAGGTTGCGGCCAATCCTGAACCGCCGAGACCTTGCTGGGATCCATCCTCACCTCCCCTGGCGAGATGATGTAGCCCAGGAATGACACCGTGGTCTTGTGGAACTCGCATTTCTCCGCCTTTACATAGAGCCGGTTCTTGAGGAGACGCTCCAGGACTTGGTGGACATGTTGAGTGTGTTCCTTAACATTGCGGGAGTAGATAAGAATGTCATCCAGGTAGATGAAGACAAAGCGGTCAACCATGTCTCTGAGGATGTCGTTCATGAGTCCTTGGAAAACTGCAGGGGCGTTAGTGAGTCCAAAGGGCATCACAAGGTACTCAAAGTGTCCCAGAGGTGTGTTGAACGCAGTCTTCCATTCATCCCCCTCACGGATGCGTACGAGGTGATAGGCGTTTCGAAGGTCCAGCTTGGTGAATATAGTGGCGCCGTGGAGGGGAGTGAACGCAGAGCTGAGCAGAGGTAAAGGGTACCGGTTCTTGATGGTGATGTCGTTGAGTCCCCGGAAGTCAATGCACGGTCGTAGTGAGCCGTCCTTCTTGCCCACAAAGAAGAACCCGGCTCCTACTGGAGAAGAAGATGGTCGAATGAGGCCTGCAGCCAGGGACTCCCGAATGTAGGTCTCCATGGCGGTGCGTTCAGGTCGGGACAGATTATACAGGCGGCTGTGAGGCAGCGTGGCTCCTGGTAAGAGGTCAATAGGGCAGTCATATGGGCGATGTGGGGGCAACGAGAGAGCCTTGTCCCTATCGAACACTGGAGCCAGGTCACGATATGCCTCAGGGACCAGGGAGAGGTCCGTGGCATCCGGGGGTGCAGGCCTGGTGGGCGTAGACGGAGTCAGGGCCGACCGCAGACAGTGGTTAAGGCAGTAGGCACTCCAGGAACTGACCTCCTCCCTCACCCAGTCGATCCGCGGGTTGTGAGTACGCAACCAAGGGTACCCCAGAACCAGCGGGGGGCGAGAGTGGTCGATGAGGTGAAAGGAGAGGATCTCCTGGTGGTTACCTGCAAGCACCAGAGTGACGGGGACAGTCTTATGGGTGACCCGAGCCAGATGGAGACCGTTGAGAGACCGGGCTTCTAATTGGGATTCCAAGGGGACAGACGGGATGCTTAGTTGTTCTGCCAACTGGTAGTCCATGAAGTTCTCCTCTGCTCCGGAATCCACTAACGCAGAGACCATCAGAGTCTGGGTCTGGAAACAGAGCGTCCCGGATAATTGGAGTCGCTGGGGGGCATCAGAGAGGTTTTGGCTCACCAGTAACCCCCTTACTACTGGTGGGCCCGTCCTTTTCCCGGGCGTGTAGGACAACGGGTGATGTAGTGTCCCAGTTCACCACAGTAGAGGCAAGCGTCATTGGACCGGCGAAGTTGTCTCTCCTGCGGGGTGAGCTGGGCATGTCCAATCTGCATGGCTTCTGGCTCGGAGCTAGGACCTGGGGAATCTGCCCGCGGCTGTCTGGGGAGTGCAGGAGTCCAGTGCAGAGATCGCTCGCGGCGACGCTCCCTGCGACGGTTGTCGATCTGGATGCTAAGTTTAATCAGCTTGTCGAGGTCTTCAGTTCGGTCTCGGGTGGCGATCTCATCCTGGAGGTGATCCTGCAATCCCCGGTAGAATGCAGACTGGAGCGAACGGTCATTCCAACCACTACCCGCTGCTAGGGTCTGGAACTCGATTGCAAATTCAGCCACACTGCGGTTGCCCTGGCGGATGAGGGTGAGTCGGTCACTGGCCTCCCTTCCACGAACTGGGTGGTCAAATATCCGCTTCATTTCCTCAGTGAACGTCTGGTACGAGCGACACTCAGGAGCCTGGCCCTCCCACAACGCTGTTCCCCAAGTTCTGGCGGTTCCGGACAGGAGTCCAATAAGGTAGGCAATCCGGGATCGGTCGGAGGAATAGGACTGGGGCTGTAGTTCAAACACCAGGCCCACCTGGGTCAGGAAGGACTGGCATGATCCCAGATCACCTGCGTACCTCTCTGGAACGGGAGCAAAGGGTTCTCTGAAGTGGGCTGCAGGAGGTGGACCCAGGTCTGGCACTGAGACCGAAGGCTCAGGTAACCGGAGGGCCGGGTTCTGCTGGACAGTCAGGCTGGTCATCTGGGAGGTCAGGCTGGCCACCTGGGAGGTCAGGCTGGCCACCTGGTCTAGAATTGCCCGATTGTTGGCTACTAGGCTCTGCAGAAAGGCGTCATGCTGACTCAGTCTGGCGTCTTGGCTGGAGAGGCACTGCTGGAGAGACTGGTCCATATCTGATCCTGGCTGGTGATCTGCTGAGCCCACTCGAGGCGGGACCGTACTGTTACGGCGGGGAGACAGAGGCTCAAGCGCAGAAAGTCACCAGAACAGAGATGAAGGGAACCAAGGATTTTATTTATCATAAGAAATAATAATTTTAGAGTTCTCCTCCAGAAGAGATAAAGTCTTGGGGAGAGTGGCTCACGGGTCAGGCTAGCGTGGACGGAGTCAGGCTGACGGAGCGAGGGGACGTGTCCTTGTCCGGACGGGGGCTCCCGGATGTCAGCACCAGAGCCGAGTACAGAGCAGATTGGGGCAGAGCAGGTTGAACCTGTGGTCCAGTGGGCGGCGGCCGAGGCGGTGTGGGAAGAGCTGGTGCTGGCTGGGCCCGAGCGTGGAGTGTTGACGATGTCACTCTGATGATGAGGAGGAGTGAGAGAGTGTATGAGCAGGTAGCAAGCGGTAGAGTTAACAGACAAACACCACAACTACTAACTCTTGTTGATTTTACGGTCCCGCGTCGAGTGGAGTGAGGAGCCCGTTTAAAAAGCAGAGCCACTCCTCCAAAACGCCTCCACCTGCTACCCGCAGCTGTACTGAATCCTGGTAATTAACCCAGCCAGCTCTTCCATCTCAAACACCACCTCCAGGCACGCCCACCTGAAACACACTGCAGGGAAAAAAGCACACACCTGCAGCCAATAACCCCTCCCCCTAAGGGGCTGCAGGAGAGCCGATCATGACACAAATAGTATCAGTCTAAACCTCCATCAGTCTAAACCTCCATCAGTCTATCACTCCATCAGTAAACCTCCATCAGTAAATCTCCATCAGTAAACCTCCATCAGCCTAAGCCTCCATCAGTCTATCACTCCATCAGTAAACCTCCATCAGTAAACCTCCATCAGTCTAAACTTCCACCAGTAAACCTCCATCAGTTAACCTCCATCAGTCTAAACCTCCATCAGTATAAACCTCCATCAGTCTATCACTCCATCAGTAAACCTCCATCAGTAAATCTCCATCAGTAAACCTCCAACGGTCAAAACCTCCATCAGTAAACCTCCACCAGTAAACCTCCATCAGTCTAAACTTCCATCAGTTAACCTCCATCAGTCTAAACCTCCCCCAGTAAGCCTCCATCAGCCTAAACCTCCATCAGTCTAAACCTCCATCAGTAAACCTCCATCAGTCTAAACTTCCATCAGTTAACCTCCATCAGTCTAAACCTCCCCCAGTAAGCCTCCATCAGCCTAAACCTCCATCAGTCTAAACCTCCATCAGTAAACCTCCATCAGTCTAAACTTCCACCAGTAAACCTCCATCGGTAAACCTCCATCAGTCTAAACCTCCATCAGTAAACCTCCATCAGTCTAAACTTTCATCAGTAAACCACCACCAGTAAACCTCCATCTGTCTAAACTTCCATCAGTCTAAACTTCCATCAGTTAACCTCCATCAGTCTAAACCTCCCCCAGTAAGCCTCCATCAGCCTAAACCTCCATCAGTCTAAACCTCCATCAGTAAACCTCCATCAGTCTAAACTTCCATCAGTTAACCTCCATCAGTCTAAACCTCCCCCAGTAAGCCTCCATCAGCCTAAACCTCCATCAGTCTAAACCTCCATCAGTAAACCTCCATCAGTCTAAACTTCCACCAGTAAACCTCCATCAGTAAACCTCCATCAGTCTAAACCTCCATCAGTAAACCTCCATCAGTCTAAACTTCCATCAGTAAACCACCACCAGTAAACCTCCATCAGTCTAAACCTCCATCAGTAAACCACCACCAGTAAACCTCCATCAGTCTAAACTTCCATCAGTAAACCACCACCAGTAAACCTCCATCAGTCTAAACTTCCATCAGTAAACCACCACCAGTAAACCTCCATCAGTCTAAACTTCCACCAGTAAACCTCCATCAGTAAACCTCCATCAGTCTAAACCTCCATCAGTAAACCTCCATCAGTCTAAACTTCCATCAGTAAACCACCACCAGTAAACCTCCATCAGTCTAAACCTCCATCAGTAAACCACCACCAGTAAACCTCCATCAGTCTAAACTTCCATCAGTAAACCACCACCAGTAAACCTCCATCAGTCTAAACCTCCATCAGTAAACCTCCATCAGTCTAAACTTCCATCAGTAAACCACCACCAGTAAACCTCCATCAGTCTAAACTTCCATCAGTAAACCACCACCAGTAAACCTCCATCAGTCTAAACTTCCATCAGTAAATCACCACCAGTAAACCTCCATCAGTCTAAACTTCCATCAGTAAACCACCACCAGTAAACCTCCATCAGTCTAAACTTCCATCAGTAAACCACCACCAGTAAACCTCTATCAGTCTAAACCTCCATCTGTAAAAATCCGTCAGTCTAAACCTCCATCAGTCTAAACCGCCATCAGTCTAAACCTCAATCATTAAACCTCCATCAGTCAAAACCTCCATCAGTAAACCTCCATCAGCTGGACTAGAAAATGTTCCAGGGTGAAGCAGCCTCACTGTAGCTTCATTAAATAGAAACCTTCACAGTAGAGACTGAGTCGGCCTTTCTACTGAGCCTGGAGCTGCTTCCTGAGGGGAGGAGCCTGAGAGCTGGAAGCTCCGCCTCCATTCTACTGGTAGACACTGAGGGTACGTACTAAAAGTCCCTCCTATGTCATTCTCTATCCACTCCTCCTTCACCCTGGAAGTCTTTAGTGTGGCGGCCATGATGACTGTCTGAATTCTCAATAAGCAAAGGAAAGGAGGCTCCTTGCTTCCTTTAGAGTAGTGGTCCCCAAACTACGTCCCGTGGGCCGGATAGGGCCCGCCTCCACATTTGGCCCGGCCCCCTAAACAATACCAGAGACCCATTTAGATTTTTTTTTTTCATATACAGTGCATGACAAAAACCGCCCATTTTTAAGGGGTAAATAATTTTTTAGAGTAGCTAAATAAAAACCAAGACTGTATGTTTTTTGTTGTAATATTTTACACCTACCAACATTTGTTTGCTTTCTAAGAAGGTCTGGTCAAAAATATCCAAATTGTAGGGCCAGAAAAAAATCCTAGAGCCGCCCCTGTCAAAGAGAGAACGGAATAATGGCGAAAAGGTTAGGTAAGAGAAGAATTGATTCAGAAAGCAGGGTATTTAACCTGCAGTGGACAAACGATGATTTTTTTTGTTCAATGCAAAGAAAAGGCTCTTTGTCTCATCTGTCAAGAGGCGGTGGCGGTATTCAAAGAATACATTCTGCGCCGACACTATGAATCCCACCACAAAGACAAGTATGATCGCTTGCAAGGCCAAATGCGAGCAGACAAACTCTCAAAGCTGAAAAGTGGACTGGTACTGTAGCTCAGCAGAACCAGTCATCCGCTCGGGCCAGCTTTCCGGTTGCAGCGGTAAACCTTCACCGATGGAGAGTTTGTCAAGAAATGTCTGAATGCTGTCGCGGAGGAGGTGTGTCCCGAGTAGAAAGATGACTTTACTGCCGTGAGTCTGTCGGCGAGTACAATCAGCAGACGCAGTGAGATCGGGGGGAATGTTTATGTCCAGCTGCAGCAGAACACCAATGAGCACTGGATCAGAGCACGGACATGCAGGACACCGCGCAGCTGCTCATTTTTATTCGTGGACTTAGCGCAAACTTTGAGATGTGGGAGGAGCTGACAGCCCTCCAAAGTCTCAAAGGGACGACGACGGGGCAAAGTGTGCCAAACCATGGAAGAGTTGGACCTGGACTGGTCAAAGCTGGCCAGCATCACGTCTGACGGGACTCGTAGTGTGGTGGGCGTGTCTCGGGGTCTAATAGGACACATGAAGAACGGGGTGTCAGCGCCCTGCTACAAGTCCACTGCCTGATTCACCAGCAAGCACTGTGCTGCAGTGTTGATGTGGGATTCTGTTCTGAAGGTTCTGGTGTCGTGCATAAACTTCATCAGAGCAACTGGACTTAAACACAGGCAGCTCCAGGAAACGTTCTGATGGAACCAGAGGTCCAATGGTTGAGCCGGGGAAGATTTCTGAGGGGTTCTTATGAGCTGCTACCCAAAATTAACGCATTTCTTCATTCAAAAGACAAAACGGTCCCAGAGCTGATCGATCCAGAATGGAAATGGCACCTGGCATGTTTACCAGACGTCTGTTAGCAGAAACGCTGAACAGCCTTAACTTCAGCTACAATCAGGGGAAACTCTTTTGCGACATGTTTTCCTACATAAAAGCATTTGAGGTGAAACTAGCGCTGCTTGTGAAAAGTGAAAAACTTCATCCATCTCCCTGCTCCCCAAAACCTCTCTGCAGAGAACCCAGCGGTCCCGTTCCCAGCTGAAACGTCTGTGCAAGCACAGGAAATGCTGAAGGCGGCGTTTGGTGTGGGATTCCGCGAACTACATATTAATGCAAAAGTAATCCGTCTTTTCCAGAACCGCTTTGTTGCCCACATTGATGCCGAGTTACAGAACTGTGATGTTCTGAAAGACGCATTCAAGCCCAACAGTCTCATTGACTTCTACGCCGCCATCCCAGACTACACGTACCCTAACATCATAAGACACGCAATGAAGATGTCCACACCTTTTGGCAGCACGTATATCTGCGAGCAAACCTTTTCACGCATGAAACTGCGGAAAAGTCCGACAAGATGAAGATTGACAGACGAACGTCTGCATCAGTGTTTGAGACCGGCTGTGACTGAACCTGACATTCTACTTCCCACCAGCCAGAGGCAGGCCCACAGTTCACACTGATGAACACACATAGGGAAGCTCACTTTTCTGACTTGGATGAGTCATTGTGAGTAGAAACAAATTTAATCCTAATAAAATCTTGTGGGATGAAATCCGTCTCCATAACCATACTGTAGTGAAATGTATTGTGCTGTGTAGGTGCTGTACCTCTTAGTTCAGTTTCTCAGCCTGCTTGCTTTGTGGTTTTCACAGGAAGTTGATGAGAGAGAGAGAGAGAGAGAGAGGGGGGGGGAGAGAGAGAGAGAGAGAGAGAGAGAGAGAGAGAGAGAGAGAGAGAGAGAGGGGGGAGAGAGAGAGAGAGAGAGAGAGAGAGAGAGAGAGAGAGAGAGAGCTGCAAACAGCGTCTCCAAGCCTACTGGAACCTACAACAGGATTATAAGGAAGGAACACAAGAACTTTGAGCGACTGCTCATATGAGTTGTTTAAGTAAGACGACTAAGCTGAACCTTTACCTGTTAAGATTGTGCTCGGCACAACAGAAAGTTAATGTTCCATGGACTTTTTTCCTGTGAAGAACCCAGAGAGGGTTATTTGGTTAGTGTTCATTTCATAAAGTGTTATTATTCATTTCCTGACTTATTTTTTGTGGAGAACCCGGAAAGAGTTATTTGGCTTTCTGGCTGTGTGGCTTTCTGGAAAACAATACATTTTTACGTTTAGGCACTCCTGCAATCGCCACACTTCTTCTGTTACAAACTGACCCCATCAGAGAAGGAAAAACTTATGTGGCCCTCACCGGAAAAAGTTTGGGGACCCCTGATTTAGAGTCTCCTTTAGCCTAGGAACCACTGATGCTTCCTTTAGAACCTCCTTTAGCCTAGGATCCACTGATGCTTCCTTTAGAACCTCCTTTAGCCTAGGAACCACTGATGCTTCCTTTAGAACCTCCTTTAGCCTAGGAACCACTGATGCTTCCTTTACCAAAGGAGATCAGCTCATGTTCCCCCACAATTCCTAGCGGCGACAACATTTAAAGGAACCCGCTCATCGGAGCGTTCAGGGGAACTCAGGATGACTGAAAAAGGAGCAGATCATGTAAGTTACCAAAGCAATAATCTGCCTAGAACAACTAGAAATCATCTAGAACCCAGATGAACATTTTGTAGTTCATTTTCAGAAACTTGTAGTTCTTTCCCCACCATGGCAGACGTCACTAGCTTGAGCCGCTGTCGCATTATTATGACGTCACTGAGTGAAAGTGCTGTCTGACTGCCTCACAACCGTGATCTCCTTTACTAACTCCTTTAGGAAGCCTCCTAACACCTTTACTTAACCCCGTGATGTCATCCAGTCCATAGTTAAGGAGATAGGAGGGACTTTTCAGAGGTACCCTCAGTCAGCCTTTCTACTGAATCTTGAGCTGCTTCCTGATGGGAGGAGCCTGAGCGCTGGAAGCTCCGCCTCCTTTCTACTGGTAGGCACTGAGGCCGTTCTCCAATACCCATACTTGTCCATACTTGTGTTCTCTTGTAATTGTGAAACGTCATCAGTGGGAAACCAAGTACTGTTCCAATCATTAGGCCGTTTCACACAGAGTACACATGGAATACCTGGATGTGTCCTGGCTCCGCCCACTTTATCGAGGACGCATCGACACGGACCTGTGCAGGCTTGGGAAGACAATTTACCCATAATGCATTTGGCAAGAGAAGCCGGAGGAGAAAACAAACAACGGTGAATGAAACATCTGAACTTTTAGCGTCATTGTTTAACAGAGTGCAGTTTTAAGAGGGTTTTAGGCCAGAATATCGTTGTTTAAAATGTTGCTATGTTGATATTTCAAGATCACGCTGACTAGAACATTTGTTCTGAGGTTTTCAGAGATTGTGGATCCAGACTGAGACGAGGCTGGCTGTGGTTCTCTACTGTGGTTAAAGATGAGATCTAAATGTTCTAGTGTAAATCTAACAGTGTTCATGTACATTTATATTTGCTGCTGAGGGGAAAAATCCTGTTTAAAACTATTTAACTTGACTGAGAGGTGAAGGTTCTACTGGCCATAGTGTTCTCTCTCAGTCGTACAAATGTCTTCTACTGGTTCTACTGGAGGTTCTACTGGAGGATCTACTGGTTCAACTGGAGGTTCTACTGGGGGATCTACTGGAGGTTCTCGTGGTTCTACTGGAGGTTCTCCTGGTTATACTGGAGGCAGTCACCAACCATAGCTAACTTAGTTAAACATCCCATAGAGACTGTGTCTATCCCTCGGACCACCACAAGTATAAAACTATCTAAACCTAGGAAAATAACTTCTGACTACAAAAACTTAATCCGTATCAAGTGTGAAACTAGACAAAATCAAGACAAAAAAATTAAATGTGGTTTCCTAAACATGAGATCTTTATCATCCAAAGCTCTTCTAGTCAATGATCTGATAACCGAACACAACATTGATCTCTTTGGATTAACAGAAACCTGGCTACGTAAAGATGAGTATGTTAGTCTAAATGAAGCCTCCCCTCCAAGTCATATTAACACTCGTGAAAGTGGTCGAGGAGGGGGCGTGGCAGCCATCTTTAACTCTCAGTTACTAATTAACATGAACCCAAAACCCAACTTTAGTTCTTTTGAGAGTCTGAGCATGACCATGCCACACCCGTCAAATAAAATAGTAAATTCTGTAGAATTTGTAATCATTTATCGTCCTCCTGGACCTTATTCAACTTTTCTAACTGAATTCTCTGAATTGTTGTCAGATGTAGCCCTGACTAAAGATAAGGTTATCATGGTAGGAGACTTCAATGTTCATGTTGACGTAGAAAATGATAGTTTCAGTGCAGCTTTAGATCTACACTTGACTCTCTAGGTTTCTCTCAGGTAGTAGACGGGCCTACCCAGAAACATCTCCACACCCTAGACCTTATTCTAACTTATGGTTTGAATATAGAGCATCTGACCATCTCTCCTCACTATGATTTCCTGTCAGATCACTTCTTAATAACCTTTGACTTTGTTCTAAATAGTTATAACTCTCCGGTTAAAGCCGTGTTAACCAGGTCTCTCTCTGATAACATAGTAACTAAATTCAAGGAAAGAATTCCCTCTGCTATAGAATCAGTAGTGAATCTTCCTGACCCGTATACTGCTGCTAGCTCAGACATTGAATACCTAACAAACAGTCTGACAGATATGCTAAAAACAACGCTAGACGACATAGCTCCTCAAAAAATGAAAATGAAAAAACAGGAAAAGTCCTCCCCATGGTTTAACTCATCAACCCGCCAGCTTAAACAACGCTCCCGTAGATTAGAAAGAACTTGGCGTTCAACAAAAACAGACCTAGATTATATAGCCTGGAAGGATAGCTTCAAAACTTATAAGAAAGCTCTGAGTAGAAGTAGAACTAATTACTACTCATCCTTAATAGAGCAAAACAAAAACAACCCTCGGTTTCTTTTCAGTACTGTGGCCAAACTGACCAAGAACCAAAATAGCGTGGAGCCCACCATTCCTATCAATATATGTAGTGAAGACTTCATGAAGTTCTTTCAAAATAAAATTACAACGCTTAGGGATAACATCCATCAAACCCTACCGTCCGTTAGCCCCATAACAGAGGAACTGGTTAAACCTAACAGTCATCTGGAATGCTTTCAGCAAATACAACTAGTCGAACTAAACTCCCTTATTTCTTCTGCTAAACCAACTACTAGCCTGTTGGACCCAATTCCTACTAGAATTCTGAAAGAGGCACTGCCACTAATTAATAATTCTATACTCGCAATTATTAACCAGTCTCTATCAATAGGCTATGTGCCCCAATCCTTTAAACTAGCAGTTATTAAACCTCTCATTAAGAAGCCAAACTTAGACACAAGCCTTCTCTCAAACTACAGGCCCATCTCCAACCTTCCTTTCCTGTCAAAGGTTCTGGAGAAAGGAGTCGCTAAACAACTCCAGGATTATCTGCAGGAGAATAATCTGTTAGAGGACTTTCAGTCCAGCTTCAGAATGAACCACAGTACAGAGACTGCTCTGCTAAAAGTTACTAATGACCTTCTAACGGCCTCAGATAGAGGTCTTCTATCTGTTTTACTTCTTCTGGACCTTAGTGCCGCATTTGATACTGTCCATCATAATATACTTTTAAGGAGATTAGAAGATGCCGTCGGCATTAAAAACTTAGCCTTAAACTGGTTTAAATCATCTTTATCTGACCGGTTTCAATTTGTTCATGTAAATAACAAATCTTCAATGCATGAACGGGTCCTGTGTGGAGTACCACAAGGCTCCGTCCTCGGACCGATATTGTTTAATCTCTATATGTTACCACTCGGAAATATAATTAGGAAACACAGCATTAACTTTCATTGTTATGCAGATGATACTCAGCTATATTTATCAATTAAAGCCAATCAGGCCGACCAACTTGTTAAACTAGAGTCCTGCCTCAGGGACGTTAAGTCCTGGATGTCTATCAACTTCTTAATGCTCAACACATCCAAGACTGAGGTTCTAATCCTAGGTCCTAAAAAGCTCAGGGATTACTTTTCAGACAGTCTGATTAGGTTAGATAATATTACCTTAACCTCTAACAGTGATATTAGGAACCTGGGTGTTATTTCTGATCAGGATCTGTCCTTTATGTCCCATGTTAAACATGTCTCCAGGACAGCCTTCTTCCATCTAAGGAATATTGCAAAAATTAGAAACTTCTTGTCCTTCAAAGATGCAGAAAAAATTATTCATGCCTTTGTGACTTCAAGATTAGATTATTGTAACTCCCTAATGTCAGGATGTCCAAACTCCTCTGTTAGGATCTTCCAGCTAGAGCAGAACGCTGCTGCAGGTTTACTAACCAGAACTGGAAGAAGAGAGCACATCTCCCCAGTCTTAGCATCCTTACACTGGCTTCCAATTAAATCTAGAATAGAATTCAAGATCCTTCTGATCACATCTAAAACTCTTCATCACCAGGCTCCGTCCTATATGGAGAAACTTCTAGAAGTTTATCACCCTCCACGAGCCCTTCGCTCTGAGGATGCAGGACTGTTGGTAATCCCTAAAGTCCATAAAAGTAAAACAGGAGGCAGGAGTTTCAGCCATATGGCTCCTTTACTCTGGAATCAACTACCAGCCTCGGTCCGAAAGGCCGACACCATTAGTTTATTTAAGAGTAGACTAAAAACATTCCTATTTGATAAAGCTTATCCTTAGGAATAAAATAGGAATAAAATAGGACCACTAAGTTGAGCTGCTCTAGGCCTAGACTGCTGAGGGGATTTTTTCTCTCCCGTTAAAGGGAGGAACTCTACATTTGGAGCTTCTGTTTCTTGTCTTTCTTTCTTTCTCTCTGTGTAACAACATTACTGTAGACACCAGAAACTGCCGCCGTCTTTTTTATCCCTGACAGGAGGAGAGCAGGATCCAGGGGATCAGACCCAAGACTCACAGAGTGGAGTTACGACGGTCCTACTACCCGACCCCACCACAGCACCGGGACCCCCCCACAGCACCGGGACCCCCCCACAGCACCGGGACCCCACCGCAACGGCACGGCCCTTAAACTCCAGACTGAGATTGGCTCATCATCAGACCAACGCTCATCATAGACTTTTCTTAGTATTTGTACTTATCTGGCCTGTCTGCCACTCTCTCTCTCCCTCTTCTTTTCCTCTCTCTCCCTGTCCTATCCCATGTACTTCTCCCCCCAACCGGTCAAGGCGGATGGCCGCCCTTCCAGAGTCTAGGGTCCGCCCCACGGTTTCTTCCTGAAGAGGGAGTTCTTGAACTTCTCTCCATGCGAGGGAGTTTTTCCTGGCCACTGTTGCTTGTTACACCTGCTTGCTTTGGAAGGGTTTAGTTGGGTCCTGTTGTACTCTATCATTGTAAGAGCGCTTTGAGATGTTTGTTGATGTGATTTAGCGCTTTACAAATAAAATTGAATTGAATTGAATTGAATCTACTGGAGGTTCTACTGGAGGTTCTCCTGGAGGTTCTCCTGGAAGATCTACTGGAGGTTCTACTGGTTCTACTGGAGCATGCTGTGGATTCAAACTAACACCAGTATTGCAGTATTTGAATCCAGGACAACTGAGGAACCTGAAGCCTGGTCCAGTGGAGAAGAGGAACTCCTCCACATGAGGATGGGAGTGAGGATTGTTTTTGAATACTTGAATTATTACATATATATATTTTATTCATACATGTGTTAATAACTTACTGAATTAGTAGTGTGTCAGTCTTTTTGTTTTATGTTCTCCTCATAGACCTCATAATTGTTGAAATTCACCCGAGACAATTTATTCTTTAAAGCAACATTACGTTGTTTATCAAATAAAACCGAGAAATGTTCAGTTCTATATTTTACAGTCATATACAATCATTTACAGTCATATGGTACATGCAACTTTTTATATATAGATAGATAGATAGATAGATAGATAGATAGATAGATAGATAGACAGATAGATAGATAGATAGATAGATAGATAGATAGATAGATAGATAGATAGACAGACAGACAGACAGACAGACAGACAGACAGACAGATAGACAGATAGATAGATAGATCGATCGATCGATAGACAGATAGACAGACAGATAGATAGATAGATAGACAGATAGATAGATAGATAGACAGACAGACAGACAGACAGACAGACAGACAGACAGACAGACAGACAGACAGACAGACAGACAGACAGACAGACAGATAGATAGATAGATAGATAGATAGATAGATAGATAGATAGATAGATAGATAGATAGATAGATTTACTTATTTATTGACTTATTTATTGACTTATTTATTGACTTATTTATTTACTTATGTATTTATTGGAAAATATATCAGTTGACAACTTATGGTCATGCAGTACAATTTTCTTTCTTTCTTTTAGATGAAACGGACAGAAAAAAACAAACTGTAAAGATACACATAAATTAAACCCAACAACATTCACCCGTCCCACCCGGGCTCAAATGGAGATCACGAAAAAACTGCTTAGTCTGGCAGGGCCAGTAAGTGCTCAACGTATGAAACTAAAGGTTGCCATTTACAAAAGAGCTTATCAGTACACCCTCTCATCGTGTATTTAATCTTCTCAAGTTTCAGGAAGAACATGAAGTCTGTGATCCACTGTGATACAGAGGGAGGGTCGGGGGATTTCCACCGAAGGAGGAGGCGGCGTTTGACGATCAAAGAAGGAGAATTAATCATTTCTCATTGGACCAAATGTTGTTGCCTTGGCTTAACAGGAGTGCCAAGGATATATGAAGTCCCATTATGGTGGACATTATATCAAAGTGACTGGACCAACAGATATGCAGGCAAAAGACAAACATATCACTGAAATGACACTGTGATTCTGAGCAAAGGTCACATTTGTCCTCTACCTCCAGGATGAGTTTACAAAACTTTGATTTGGAAAAATGACCCCTGTGTACAACCTTAAACTGGATAAGTGCCAAACGAGGGCCAGCCTGACCTGTTGCCCACCCCACCAATCCTCATCAATTCAAAGACCCTCCTCATCCTCCTCCTCCTCCTCCTCCTCCTCCTCCTCTGCCCTGGATTTTCAGTTGGACAGTATGCCGTTATGCAATACTGAAAAAAAACCGTCGACTTGGTCTCTTACAAGTCAGTGAATCTTCCCATAGCTGACGACATAGCTGACGAGGGGGTACAGAGGGACAAGCTGGACAAGATGTAGAAACAAAATGTCTGACTTGGAAGTACCTAAACAGATGGCTTGTTGGTAAATCATATAGTGATGACACAACGAGACTGATTTTGCAGTTTGCACCAAATGAAGTGAGGACAATCAATCCAACAATGTACTTTATGAATGTGTGTTGCCCAGTAATAAAATTCTAAGTTTGGGGGGGCAAGACCACCACTAAACTTACATCTTTGCAATAATGATCTCTGGACCCCTGGAGACCCCCCACCCCAAACAAAAGAACCAAACATTTGATCTAAATTAGGTCAAAACAAAGGGATTGATTGAAACAGTTGAATACATTTAGGCTAGATGTTCATTTTCAGAACGTTAATCCTTTATACGTATCAAGGAGAGGCAGATTATCTGTGAAAGTCAGATTTTACTTGGGCTATGAGTGGAGTCAAATTGGCAGAAAATAAAGTCACATGAATAAAAGGTACTTGAAACCAGAGAGAGTGACCTTGTTGGAGCAGTGAACCGACTGCATCGATGGGGAATCCAGATTTAGCTTGTATCCTGAGTTAAACTTTTCCAAAATGGACAGAACAGCTAGAAGACAAGATACAGCATCCGTTACATACAACAACAGATCATCAGCGTTGAAAGATGAACGGTATTCAGCTCCTGGTTGAGCTGGCCACTGGTTCCACAGCTGGCGCTCAGAGGATGGAGGTAGAGGGCAGTCCTGGCCGTCCGGCGCTCCACAGCCAACATGGTGAATAGTGAATAGTACTCTCACCCAACTGGTACATTTATGTCCAAAGCCACATTGTTCCAGTACTGCAAGCAGGTCTCCCTTTCAACTATCGAAAAGAGCGCGGGTACTAAAAATATATTTAATAATAAATCCTGTTTGCTCCTCAGAGATAATACTGGGCAAGACATTCTCTGAATGAATAGTAAGAGTTTTAACCAGAATCTTCCTTCAGCACAGGAGAGGGTCTGGAAGAGCTTTTTCTAGATAAAGTGGGTTTCATGAAACATTGAACTCATCGGTCAGGACCCGGGGGCCTTATTATTCTGCATTGCTTCGACTGAAGATGTTCATCCTTCATGGGAAAGAGGACTGTCCAATTGTTTTGCTTGCTCAGCTTTAATAGTGGGAATCTGAAGAGGAGCTTCCTCAGCCATCTGCTGCTGCTGTCAGGGGTGTGTCAGCTCCTGCTAAGCTCCTCCCACTCTCTCCGCTCACTGCTCAGCCACACACACACACACACACACACACACACACACACACACACACACACACACACACACACACACGTGTGTTGGGTAAGTTCAGTTTCATGAACCAGTTCAAAGTTCAGTTCACAAATTTTAAAATTAACTCTTTTACTTCATAATTCAAAATGTTGAACTAAATCCACCGTTCCAAAAATGTACTAGTTCATAGTTCTTTTTTTTTTCAGTATGTTGCTGTACATATATTTAAGATTTAATGTACTTCAGGGACCACATACAGTCAGGTTCATCCTGAGTGGACCAGACTGGTAAAATGTTACTATAAAAACCTTTAAATTTAAACTTCAAAGTTTTTCTTTATTGTTGTCACAGTGTGTGTAATGAAATGATCTATATTTTTACAAGATCAAACAGTTCGTACTGAAAATGATCACAATCTCAACATAAAGTCAATTATAATGAAACATTCTGGTGTAAAAAACAATGAAATGTTAAAATAAAACTTGTATAAATCCTCTATAAGCTCCTTGCTTGGTGGGACCAGACTGGAGCCTCTTGGTGGGTTTTGGTCCACGAACCTTATGTCCTCTGCTGGGAAGGGAAAGTCAAACTTTGGTGAGCGCAGAGGACGTGACGTCAAAATCGTCATCCACCCTGTGCGCTAGGCTCCGACCCTCTGCAGGGATTTTCGGGATCGTTACATCACGTTATGGAATGCACATAGAAGTGAACCCAGAGTGTATTATGGCGGCAATCCTGTATCACCCGCGGCCTGAATATTCCAATAATCAGGTC
This sequence comes from Lipophrys pholis, assembly GCF_963383615.2. Classification (NCBI taxonomy): domain Eukaryota; kingdom Metazoa; phylum Chordata; class Actinopteri; order Blenniiformes; family Blenniidae; genus Lipophrys; species Lipophrys pholis. The sequence goes on along the minus strand of NC_137638.1, from coordinate 32,307,040 downwards.
CAGTCCAGGTATTTTGGCCGTCTCGGTGTCGCTCAGCTTGAAATTTCCCAGGAAAACCTGTCAGTTGTCCTCGTTACGGCGTGTTAACAGTTTTTTATGATTGTTTACACACTAAAATAAAAATTTCAACACAATTTGGGAAATTCTACTCCAAGGAGCAAAACACCTCCACCGATTTGCACAACATTCCACACAATGTCTGCTTCACCCTTTTTGCAAAACATTACTCAAAGTGATTTGTAAACCTCTACACACATTTTCACACCTTAGACACAGATAAGGATTGTGAGGTCACTTCCTTGTCATTACAAAGCTCCAGATTGCCGATGAACACACAAGTGAACACGTTGGATTGTCACATCCACCAGGTGAGCTATAACAGGCAGCAGGTGAGTTCACCTGTCTTCAATAAAAATGGAAGCAGCTAGAAGAAGAAGAGTGAGAATGAGAGAGGGAGCTCAAAGAGGAGATGAAGGAGGTAGAGGAGGAGGAGGAGGTAGAGGAGGAGGAGAAGAAGGAGGTACAGCAGGAGGCCCAGGTAGAGGAAGAGGAGAAGGAGGAGGTAGAGGAGGAGGCCCAGGTAGAGGAAGAGGAGAAGAAGGAGGTACAGCAGGAGGCCCGGGTAGAGGAAGAGGAGAAGAAGGAGGTAGAGGAGGGGGCCCAGGTAGAGGAGGAGGAAGAGAAGGAGGTAGAGGAGGAGGAGAAGAAGGAGGTACAGGAGGAGGCCCAGGTAGAGGAAGAGGAGAAGAAGGAGGTAGAGGAGGGGGCCCAGGTAGAGGAGGAGGAAGAGAAGGAGGTAGAGGAGGGGGCCCAGGTAGAGGAGGAGGAAGAGAAGGAGGTAGCGGAGGAGGAGGAGAAGGAGTTAGAGGAGGAGGAAGAGAAGGAGGTAGAGGAGGAGGAGAAGAAGGAGTTAGAGGAGGAGGAAGAGAAGGAGGTAGAGGAGGAGGAAGAGAAGGAGGTAGAGGAGGAGGAGAAGAAGGAGGTAGAGGAGGGGGCCCAGGTAGAGGAGGAGGAAGAGAAGGAGGTAGAGGAGGAGGAGGAGAAGGAGGTAGAGGAGGAGGAGAAGCCTGTGATGTGGAGGATATCTTGTGTCCTGATGCAGCCAGACGGAGAGATGATGAGTACTTACAGGATACTTGTTGCTTTTACACTAGTTTTTCTTCAGAATGTGTGTACTTCATTCAGTAATTTTTATTTGTCTCAAGATTTTATTTGTTTCATTGATTTTATTGTTGGTTGATTACTGTAACTGATTATGGTGAGAAATACTGTAAGTATTGAAATAAATACTTGAAATATTCAGTCTGCAGCATCAGTGTTGTGCAGTACTTGGTAAGTATATAGTAGGCCTATTTGTGTACATTCTCTATATCTCAAACTACTCATGAAGAATGTTGTGGGTTTGTCACTATGTTTTTTACATCTAAATGATCCCTTACATAACAAAAATCTAGTTCATGTTATTTCCTAAAAGTATTTATTTTACTGAAGTGTTATTTATTCACCCGGCAGTGAGGGACTGGCTGCACTAGTGTCTGGTCACGAGGACCGTGTTGGTGAAAAGAAAACTAAGAGCATTTTCATAAATGTTTTGACTGAGGTGAGTCATTTTGCAAACAATCTAGGAATTGTGCAAACTGAGGGTGGTGTTTGGATACTTGTGATTATATTTTGAAAAAAAGAACCCGGTTTACAAAATTGCGTGTAAACAATTGAAAGAAAGTATAAGAGTTAAATGTGTCAGTGCACAGCGACGTGTCGGGGGGGGGGGGGGCGCACCTCAGAGCTTCTACTGTATTGTCCAAAACATGGGCAAATACCAGCTACTATATGTCCTGAATGTGATTCGGGTGGTAGAGGATGTGTTTGGCCGGCTGTTGCCGTGTCTTTTGATTTGTTTAGTTCCTTGCAGATACCTGGAAAGGTGAGCCGGGTTCAATCAGCCTCTCAGGTTTGACGTTGTTGATGTGCAGAGTTGCTTCTTGAAACCTGGCGAGCAAAGTTTACACAAAAAGTACGATTTTTCCCACTTGGATCATCACTGACTTTTCATAAAGTTCTTTTAAGTAACCATAGGAAGATGAAGTATTAATGGTGGAGGCAGAGTCTGAGGTAGAGCTGCTGTCTTCTACTTGTTTTTGCTGCGATGCTTCACATTTTGATGACTCATGCTGTGGTGCCACTCTGGGGGCTGCTGTTGCCAGATTGGCTGTTTTCCTCCGACATGTTAAGGCCTGTTTACGGTTACCTTTAGGCGGGTTTTCACTGGAAGGCTCTATGGAAATCTGGCAACTCTCTTAAACAATGTTGAACTGAGAGAGCGCCGTTCACTAACACCAGAATGAGAGTCGCTCACTAATACCCGAATGAGAGTCGCTCACTAACACCAGAATGAGAGTCGCTCACTAATACCCGAATGAGAGTCGCTCACTAACACCAGAATGAGAGTCGCTCACTAACACCAGAATGAGAGTCGCTCACTAACACCAGAATGAGAGTCGCTCACTAACACCAGAATGAGAGTCGCTCACTAACACCAGAATGAGCGTCGCTCACTAACACCAGAATGAGAGTCGCTCACTAACACTAGAATGAGAGTCGCTCACTAACACCAGAATGAGAGTCGCTCACTAACACCAGAATGAGAGTCGCTCACTAACACCAGAATGAGAGTCGCTCACTAACACCAGAATGAGCGTCGCTCACTAACACCAGAATGAGAGTCGCTCACTAACACCAGAATGAGAGTCGCTCACTAACACCAGAATGAGAGTCGCTCACTAACACCAGAATGAGAGTCGCTCACTAACACCAGAATGAGAGTCGCTCACTAACACCAGAATGAGCGTCGCTCACTAACACCAGAATGAGAGTCGCTCACTAACACCAGAATGAGAGTCGCTCACTAACACCAGAATGAGAGTCGCTCACTAACACCAGAATGAGCGTCGCTCACTAACACCAGAATGAGAGTCGCTCACTAACACCAGAATGAGCGTCGCTCACTAACACCAGAATGAGAGTCGCTCACTAACACTAGAATGAGAGTCGCTCACAGTGACGTTCATCAGACAGAAATACAGAACGTTCAGTTCACGTTCACCTAAAATATGAACGGGTTCATGAACGAGCGCTCACTGAACGAGTTCAGACTCAACTCACACACACACGCACACGCACACGCACACGCACACGCACACGCACACGCACACACACACGCACACACACACACACACACACACACACACACACACACACACACACACACACCATCTTCCTCCCACTAACATCCCAAATGTAGAGCACCTTCCCTTGTGTATATTCTTATTTTTCATATATATTTCAAAATACAACTTAAATCTTCATATTTCAGCTTCATTCTAAATATTGAGGTTTTTTATAATCACTTATATTTTTCTTAAAAAATTTGTTTTAATGTTTTAATTAATTTTCCTCTCAACTGATTGGAACTGTAACCTTGAAATTACATCTGATTCTTTGCATTTCATCTTTATTGTCAAAAGTTTCCATTCTTTAAAAAACTAAATCTTTTGATTGGCATTTCATCTTTATTTTAGAAATATGTTTTTGATTTTTTGTAATATTATTATTTTATATTTGATTTCTGAATTTGTTCTCAATTATTCTAACCATTTTGTCACATTTTCGGTATTAATAAAGCAAAAATCGAACTGCTTAATATCTCACATAATTTGAACAAACCGGGTTTAAATGTGTTTTATTCCTTTGTATGATCCTTTTTATCTAATTTATGGCTGTTTGTGTTTAATTTTGTTTTTTTCTTCAGTAATTATCATCCTTTTTTTCCATAGTTGGTTCCTCCCTCAGTATATAAGTCTGTTCATTTGCAGTATTGTTCTTGTCTTAACTTTCACTTCTAAATTCATGCTATATATTCCAGTGCTTGCTTTTGTGCCGTTTTCCTTCTCTTATTGTCCATTTCAGTGTATTTCATGTCCCAGCCGGTTGTGGTGAGATTGACCTCCCTTCACAACATAAAGAAAATATTTGGCGAGTTAAAATCAGACAATAATTTACAACAATTAAAAAGGGACATAATGAAAAATAGAAAAATGCTGGAAAGTTTTTTTAAGACATTTATTATTGCTGACCTTATTTCACAATTTCCATTCACACTATGTGATGAATAATTTACTATGAGACAGCAGGTTGTGGCCAAACCTTTCTGCTCCATTTGCTGAATAACAACAACAACAACAACAACAACAACAACAACAACAACAATAATAATAATAATATAATAATAATATAATAATGCATGTTTATTTCCTAACAGTCGGGTGATTATGTTAGAACAGGCTCTGTGTGTGTGTGTGTGAGAGAGAGAGGGAGAGAGAAAAAGAGAAGGAGCGAGAGAGAGGGAGAAAGGGAGCGAGAGAGAGAGAGGGGGGGGAGAGAGGGAGAGTTAAACAGCTGTGTGGAGCACCACTGCCCTCTGCTGGATTCAGACACACACAACAGTTTCTGCAGCGTGAAGAAGAGTTAACTTACCACTGAATGAATGACGTTAGTCTTTTGTGTTTGTTTTGTATTTTGCAGATTGAAATGTATTTATGTACTTCAAGCTGAGCAATTTATGTCTGTATACATGTATATTTACATATATAGGTATGTGCAAGATGTACAACACACGTGATGTATAATAAAAAATATACAGCATTATGTATTAACAATATAGAAAAATCTGATGAATTAAATGATTAATCAGTATATGAGATATAATCACATATAATTAAGAGAATAGAAAAGTTTTGTATGTCATCTTTTGTGCAACACTGAAAGGAAAGAATATGACTTACAACATTACTGCTTATCCCCCTTTTAACTGTTCAATCATTATTCTCTTATCTTAAAATGATTAAAATAAAGCATAAATTAACAAATCTTTTGAATATGAATTTATACTTATAGTAATTGTATGTTTGCGTGCATGCCCTATGCACTGATGTATTGTGCCTGATGGAGCAGTACTGCAGGAGACTGCTGACCACTCACCACATGGGTGGAACCTGCAGAGGCACTGTTTGGAAGGAGAGGCTGCCAGTGGGGAATCCAAAATGGCCGACAATATGGCTGCTTCCTTATGATCGCCGCCACATTGTTCCGCCATTTTGTTCTGAATCACCACCACAGCGCCACTCTCGGTGGGAGGCGGTAGTACATGAAATATGGCCGCTTCCTGCAGGTCGCCGCCATTTTGTTCCAAAGCACAATCACAGCTCCACTGTCGGTGGGAGGCAAGAGTACATGATCCGCAGTGCGACCTTGCTTCTCCAGAATTGAAACCCCGCCAGTGCGGTATCAAGATGGTAGCTTACGGGCGCTGACATACTTGTTTGCGGACGCTGACATAGTTGTTAGCGGTCGCCGCCATAATGGCACACGGACAGCGCCATACTATTCTCAAAATTGAAACCCCGCCAGTGCGGTATCAAATAATGCCGGCGTAAGGGCGCCGTCATACTTGTTTGTGGTTGCCGACATGCTTGTTTACGGTCCCCGCCATACTTGTATGTGGTCGCCGCCATATTTAAAAGGCAAAATGACGTCAGTGGCTAAAATGTCCTGTTCTGGGAAGCACGAGTACCCTGGAAGGTTCATCCAGGTAGATTGTACCTGACTAAAGCTCAGAGAATATTTATAAGCTCCAGAGCCAAGTGGATTGAGGAAGGAGAAAACACCATCATTTTCATTAATTCATTCATTTTCTTCTGCTTCGCTGGGGTGACAGTCTGAGCACCGTCAGCCAGATCACATCGCACCAATTAAGAACCTTCCAGCAGGTGGTGAGCCCACGGGAAGGTGGCGCCCGGCGTGGGACAAGAACCCACTACCTAGAGATTGTTAGTCTCATGATCTCTCATGAGCTAGCCGGGCAACCATCATATTCCAGAAACAGCCTAGAAAGTAAAGATTCACTCTCATGATGAACGGGGAAGAATACTTAGAACCAAAAAGTATCGTGAAGGAGATCTTGAATTTCTTTAGATACTGTATGATTCTTCTTATTCTAAACAAAATGCTGAATTACTTTAAATCATTTATTACTGTAAATGATGAAACCTTTAGAAATGTTTGTGAGGAGGATTTAAAATTAAAGTATCATCATGAAAACAGCCTCTGACTGATCTCCAGGCTCAGATGGAATCACTACAAACTTTTCTGAAAAGAAATGAAAACGTTGTTATCTGAGGTAATAATGTTTTAATGGAAAGGAATTATTGACAAAGAAATGAGGCAGAATTATTTCAGGATGTCTATTTGTCATGTTTCCTTACCTTCAGGTCAAAATAAGAAAAGTGTCTCATCTAACTCCACTCTGCTCTATTCTAAATTCTGCTTTACATTTACATTTCACTTCACTGCACCTGTGTCATTTTATAGCCCAAATTGTCGGTGAGCCATGGAACAGAAGTTTATTCTGTTTAACACCTGCTGCCTACATGATTGACTAAGTTGTCTAACTCTGCTGCAGCTGTAACCACAGTGAAGCTCAGGGTCAGAGGTCAGAGGTCAGCTGTAACCACAGTGAAGCTCAGGGTCAGAGGTCAGAGGTCAGCTGTAACCACAGTGAAGCTCAGGGTCAGAGGTCAGCTATAACCACAGTGAAGCTCAGGGTCAGAGGTCAGAGGTCAGCTGTAACCACAGTGAAGCTCAGGGTCAGAGGTCAGCTGTAACCCCAGTGAAGCTCAGGGTCAGAGGTCAGAGGTCAGCTGTAACCACAGTGAAGCTCAGGGTCAGAGGTCAGCTGTAACCACAGTGAAGCTCAGGGTCAGAGGTCAGAGGTCAGCTGTAACCCCAGTGAAGCTCAGGGTCAAAGGTCAGAGGTCAGCTGTAACCACAGTGAAGCTCAGGGTCAGAGGTCAGCTGTAACCACAGTGAAGCTCAGGGTCAGAGGTCAGAGGTCAGCTGTAACCACAGTGAAGCTCAGGGTCAAAGGTCAGAGGTCAGCTGTAACCACAGTGAAGCTCAGGGTCAGAGGTCAGCTGTAACCACAGTGAAGCTCAGGGTCAGAGGTCAGAGGTCAGCTGTAACCACAGTGAAGCTCAGGGTCAGAGGTCAGAGTTCAGCTCCTAAACTGATCTACCTCCTTCATTCATCCAGTGACAATGTGGCTGCATGAAGCAAAACAAAGGACCAGAATGGAGAATAACTGTAGTTTCTTCAGCAGGAAGAAGGAAATGTCCATGACAAACCTTCAACAAATACCTATGACAACTTTAAAAGAATCAAACCATCATAAATCATGTCATAGTTCTTTATTTTATATACAAGCACAGGGTACTTTAATAGAGAAAACCCAACTAATCCACATGAGCAAGCGTGCGCGACTGTGGAAAGGAAGAACTCCCTCTAACAGGAAGAGACCTGCAGAAAGCAGACTCAGAGGTGGAGGCTTCCTGCTGGCCGGGTGGGGGGAGAGGACAGAGGAGAGGACAGAGGACAGAGGACAGAGGAGAGGACAGACAGATAGATAAGAGAGAGATCCACTCTGTGAAGACTGATCAGGACAGGAGGCTTCAATCCACCTTCAGCTCCACTGTCAGACATCCAGCAGGGAGGTTGAGAGACAGACTACAGGAGAGAAAGGTAAATGTTAGTGACATGTAATAGTGACATGTAATAGTGACATGTAATAGTGACATGTAATAGTGACATGTAATAATGACATGTAATAGTGACATGTAATAGTGACGTGTAATAGTGACATGTAATAATGACATGTAATAGTGACATGTAATAATGACATGTAATAGTGACATGTAATAGTGACATGTAATAGTGACATGTAATAGTGACATGTAATAATGACATGTAATAGTGACATGTAATAATGACATGTAATAATGACATGTAATAGTGACATGTAATAGTGACATGTAATAGTGACATGTAATAATGACATGTAAAAGTGACATGTAATAATGACATGTAGTAATGACATGTAATAGTGACATGTAATAATGACATGTAATAATGACATGTAATAATGACATGTAATAATGACATGTAGTAATGACATGTAATAATGACATGTAATAGTGACATGTAATAGTGACATGTAATAATGACATGTAATAATGACATGTAATAATGACATGTAGTAATGACATGTAATAATGACATGTAGTAATGACATGTAATAGTGACATGTAATATTGACATGTAATAATGACATGTAATAATGACATGTAATAATGACATGTAATAATGACATGTAGTAATGACATGTAATAGTGACATGTAATAGTGACATGTAATAGTGACATGTAATAGTGACATGTAATAGTGACATGTAATAATGACATGTAGTAATGACATGTAATAGTGACATGTAATAATGACATGTAATAATGACATGTAATAGTGACATGTAATAGTGACATGTAATAGTGACATGTAATAGTGACATGTAATAGTGACATGTAATAGAGGTGAATAAAAAAGGAAAGAAGCTCAGTTCCGGTCCTCCAGCAGTCTGAACCTCTGGCAGCTTCACTAGAAAATGGTCTCAGGTGTCCTGAAGCAGCTCTCACTGGAAACTTTAATAGAAAAGTCTTCATCCTAACCTGAACATGAGAGGCTGTGTCAGACTCTTTAACTGAAACTGGATCTGGTTCCACATCAGAGGAACCAGAAAGCTGAAAGCTCTGCCTCCATTCTACTTTTAGAAAAGCTAGGAACCTCCAGTAAGCCAGCACTCTGAGAACCAAGAGTTCTTCTGGGGAGATCTGGGACCAGCAGGTCTTTAAGATCTTTAGAATTAGTTGAAGACTTTTTAAGCAGTGACTTGGACCCCCTGATAATAGGGAGGTACAATAGTTACTCTGGAAGTAAATACATGGATTAGCTTCTCAGTGTCACTCTATCAATATATTCTTGATTTTAGAGACATTATGCAAATGTAAATGTAAAGATTCCAATAGATTAGATGGTGATGAGCGACAGCAGTGCAGCTTCAGTCTACTATCAGGTGAACACAGGAAGATATAGGATTACTACTACATCACCGGATGTAGTAGGAAGATATAGGATTACTATTACATCACCGGATGTAGTAGGAAGATATAGGATTACTACTACATCACCGGATGTAGTAGGAAGATACAGGATTACTACTACATCCGGTGATGTATTAGGAAGATATAGGATTACTATTACATCCCCGGAGGCCTTCAGACTCTCTTGTTCATCATGTCCGGTTGGTTCCCCTGTGAGAACATGTTAGAACGTTCTCCCTCTGGCTATGATGACCTCTGCCTCAGGCCTTGTAGGACCTTCATCAGGATGTTGATGAGGATCTGAAAGACCTTGACAAGGTGCAGGTAGAGAGGTTTACAAAGACACACAGTATTGAGTACTCTACTTCTATGATGTCCTCCATTGATCATCTTACTTCTGGGAGCAAAACATCAAAAGGTAATGGACGAGTCTCTGGTCCTCCTTCTGGATTCCTGTGACTTCCTCCATCTCCTTCAGCATCTCCAACATCTGCTGCAATTCAGAGGAATAAAAGTAAAGAAATCAAACTTATGTGAGGTAAAAACTCTCAAAGCTGATTGATGAGATGTTTTCTTACCTTCTGCTCACTGAAAGGAAACCTCCTCAGTTTGAGCTGCTGCTTCAGGGAAAGTGATGCTGACGACATCTTCCAGAGGTTTATTCTGTCTGAACAGACCCTCGACTCCATGACATCATCATGGAAGATCTGAAGACAAAGAGCAAAGAGAGAACATAGAGCAGCTCTAGAGAATAGAACCACTAACAGCACAGTTAGTTTCACTCACCTTGATCTGCTCTCTGGAGAATACAGTCAGGATCTCCACCCTTCTACACCTCAATCATCCTGCAGATTAAAATGAGTTAAAATGAGATAAAAAGCAGCACCAACTGTGACATTTACACTTTGATTAAAGTCAAAACTACTGGAGTTTATTTGTTCCTGTCATTTAACAAAAGGAATCAGCTGACATGTTGTTTTCACAAGGTGATCATCAAATTGTTCTATTCAACATAAAGGAGAGCAGCTCAATATGTCACCAGGTGTTTCTCTCATTCTGCCAAACCTCCTGCATCTATTGAAGTACTGAACCAACTACTGGAGTACCTGTACTCTCTTTTTGGGGGTTGATCCACAGCTGAATGATGCTTTGGGAACATTTGTGGATTTTCCAGCACAATGGACATGAAGCCAGCCTCTGCAAACTGTGACCTCCACCCATTCTCCACCCATTCTCCACCCATTCCAGAATGTCAACATGTGGATATAAAATCCTGCAAAACAATAATTTAAAAAAAAAAAAATCATTTCCTTTATGTCTTCTAAATAAAGAATCAGACAAAAAAAATGTAATATGAAATATCTGAATCACACACACACACACACACACACACACACACACACACACACACACACACACACACACACACACACACACACACACACACACACACACACACACACACACACACACACACACACACACACACACACACACACACACAATGAACCCATGGCTGGAGACAAAGTAATACTCTAACATCATTTCACGAGGCAGAGGCTGAGGAATCAGATGGATTAGGTGTGATCTTTTTATCAGAGGATATGTAGGAGGATGAGTGATGGTTCATGGGAGATATGTAGGTGGAGGAGCGATGGTTCATGGGAGATATGTAGGTGGAGGAGCGATGGTTCATGGGAGATATGTAGGTGGATGAGTGATGGTTCATGTGTTACATGTTGTTACTTCAAACTAAAAGCCAACAAGGCTGAGCAGAGTCTGGCTCCATGCTGGAGGCCTGAGTGATGCAGTTGAAGGAGTGAGAAGGTCCTTTTGCCATTTCTTTTCATTTCAACAAACAGCTTTTCAACCCACATTTACTTTAGCAAGTTTTCTTGTGGTAATAAATTACAGGTTTTTAATAAACCAACACATGGGACAAAGATAGAAAGAGCAACATAAACTTTCGAGCTGATCTTACGTGCATTGCTCCTAACAAAACTATAAAACTATTCCTACTCTCATTAATACTGATATAACTACAGCTACCATTTCATTCTTATTAGTGCAGGCTGATATGTTCTACATAGACAAGAAAGCAATTGTTTACCTTAACAGAAGAAAATCCTTTACTCTGCTGGCCTTCAAGTACACGTGTGAAGAATCCAAAGACGAAAAAACAAACATGCGCCGATTTAATTTAGGTCGAGTGGGTCCCACCACGTCACTTCCGGCATTTGCGTGTCGTCTACGTAACTTCCTGCATGTTTGGTCCGGCACGTCACTTCCTGTGGGTCGGCTTTCGTGTAACTATCTTCCTTCACGTTCAGTCCATTTTGTCACTTCCTGTGGGTCGGCTTCTACATACGTCACTTCCAGTGAGTCATTTTGCGTCATTTCCGTCCATGCTTCCGCATAGCACCATTTCAAGATGGCGGCGACCGAGAAATAAATATGGTGGCGCCCGCAACACCGCCATCTTGGTTTTCCCCACTGGCATCTCTTGTTTGGAAGGGTTACACACCCCGCGCCACTAGGGGGCGCTGCCACGTCAGCTCACTTGGTGTGACATCACAGGCAATCACCGAGAGAATTCCTCCTTTAAGCAGCTGCATTTCTTCAGGTTAGATTTTACCAGATTAAAACGAGGCGGAGCTTCTGATTCTGCAGTTCAGGGGAAAGTTCAAGGTGAAATAACATGAGGTGGCGTGACTGTCCAGGTTCTGTGCTATGGAGCCTATTGGTGTCAATCTGGACCACTTTGGACCAGGTTCTGATTGAAAACCATTTCAGCCAGACTTGTCAAATCTGGACCAGATTATCCTACAGGGCCTACACATTTATAAAAACACAGTTTTCAATTCAATTCAATTCAATTTTATTTGTAAAGCGCTAAATCACATCAACAAACATCTCAAAGCGCTCTTACAATGATAGAGAACAACAGGACCCAACTAAACCCTTCCAAAGCAAGCAGGTGTAACAAGCAACAGTGGCCAGGAAAAACTCCCTCGCATGGAGAGAAGTTCAAGAACTCCCTCTTCAGGAAGAAACCGTGGGGCGGACCCTAGACTCTGGAAGGACGGCCATCCGCCTTGACCGGTTGGGGGGAGAAGTACATGGGATAGGACAGGGAGAGAGAGGAATAGAAGAGGGAGAGAGAGAGGAATAGGAGAGGGAGAGAGAGAGTGGCAGACAGGCCAGAGAAGTACAAATACTAAGAAAAGTCTATGATGAGCGTTGGTCTGATGATGAACCAATCTCAGTCTGGAGTTTAAGGGCCGTGCCGTTGTGGGGGGGTCCCGGTGCTGTGGTGGGGTCGGGTAGTAGGACCGTCGTAACTCCACTCTGTGAGTCTTGGGTCTGATCCCCTGGATCCTGCTCTCCTCCTGTCAGGGATAAAACAGACGGCGGCAGTGTCTGGTGTCTACAGTAATGTTGTTACACAGAGAGAAAGAAAGAAAGACAAGAAACAGAAGCTCCAAATGTAGAGTTCCTCCCTTTAACGGGAGAGAAAAAATCCCCTCAGCAGTCTAGGCCTATAGCAGCTCAACTTAGTGCTCCTATTTTATTCCTATTTTATTCCTAAGGATAAGCTTTATCAAATAGGAATGTTTTTAGTCTCCTCTTAAATAAACTAATGGTGTCGGCCTTTCGGACCGAGGCTGCTAGTTGATTCCAGAGTAAAGGAGCCATATGGCTGAAACTCCTGCCTCCTGTTTTACTTTGAAGGACTTTAGGGATTACTAACAGTCCTGCATCCTCAGAGCCAAGGGCTCGTGGAGGGTGAGACCCTTCTAGAAGTTTCTCCATATAGGACGGAGCCTTCTGATGAAGAGTTTTAGATGTGATCAGAAGGATCTTGAATTCTATTCTAGATTTGATGTGAAGCCAGTGTAAGGATGCTAAGACTGGGGAGATGTGCTCTCTTCTTCCAGTTCTGGTTAGTAAACGTGCAGCAGCGTTCTGCTCTAGCTGGAAGATCCTAACAGAGGAGTTTGGACATCCTGACATTAGGGAGTTACAATCATCTAATCTTCAAGTCACAAAGGCATGAATAATTTTTTCTGCATCTTTGAAGGACAAGAAGTTTCTAATTTTTGCAATATTCCTTAGATGGAAGAAGGCTGTCCTGGAGACATGTTTAACATGGGACATAAAGGACAGATCCTGATCAAAAATAACACCCAGGTTCCTAATATCACTGTTAGAGGTTAAGGTAATATTATCTAACCTAATCAGACTGTCTGAAAAGCTATCCCTGAGTTTCAGATTTGTGAAGATCTGAAACTGCTGTTTCCTGCAGCCTTGCTCAGTGTAGCACCTCAGTGTGTTCAGAAGACGTCCATCAACATGTTCAACACTCTGGATTGTGTGGTCTTTGTCATTACAGCATCCTCAACAATACAAGACGACCACAAAGTGTTTCAATGACTGAAAAGAAACAGAAAAAGAAACAGCAGCAGGCTGGACATAAAGAGAAACAGCTGAAACTCCTGCATTGTAGGACTTTGACAGTTTATTTGAAGAAAAACACAGAGAGACATGAGAGTACAGAGTGAAGGTGTGTTGGGATGACAGTTCTGAGCTCCCAATATATTAATATACACAGCTATATATTATTATACACAGCTATATATTAATATACACAGCTACTAAAGCTCCAGTCTGTACAGAGTGTGAAGGAAATGCAGACGTCTGTAACTGTTTGACATGAAGAGGAAAACGAGCTCCAGCTTCCCTTCAGGGCTGCATGACATCAGCTCAACACGCAGTAATACTGCCACAATGCTCAGGATCAACCAACACTGAAGTAAATGATAGGGAGGTTTTCCATGCTTTAGGAGTAGTACTTGATAACAGCATGGTTCTCTCTTCCTGGACACTTTGATTTTCTATTTGTGCTTCTGACTTCTGACTGGTCGTCACCAGGTTTAAATAGTGAGTTGCATTAAGATGCAGTGTGTCCGTCCGTCTGGCTCAGGATGTTCGAGGTGAAAGCATGGAAGCAGAACTCCTTTAGTATGTGTACTCTATATTACAAATGGTGATATCAGCTAAAGATCTGTGTACTTTGGGATTTGACTTCATTATAAATGCTCCTTCACCAGGTTTTGTGGTTGACTTTGCTATTTGTCATCATTTCTCTCAGATTGTTTTGCCTCTGGCCTGTTGACCAGAAGTACTGGTGTCGTCATGGCGATGAATTAATATTCAACAGGAAACACAAGAGAAACTCAGAACAAGTGATGGAGAATGTAAAGTAAAAGAAGAGCAGTGAGGAAGTTCAGCCTGAAAACTTTCTGCTGGAATAAAGTGAAACTGAGTGATCACAGTCCGTTTATATTGCTGATAAATTAATCTGGTATAATCTCACCAAGTCAGCATTAACAAGTCAGGAAGGTTCTGGCTTTGGCTGCAGCAGCAGTGTTGCTTTAGCTGCTGGATGTGTTTGAATTCTTCATAATCTCAGAGATTAACTGCTCCTTCAGTAATCTGTAAACTGCTCTGCAGAGTTTCTCTCTGTCTGATTGGTCAGACGCTACAAACTCCTCCCCTTTCATGTGAACGTGCACACCTAGGTCTGGGTTGAACCAGTCAGTTGATAACCTGCTTGGTAGTAATGGTGATCAGGATCGCTCACATCTGGATAAGTTAACCAGGAAACCGAGAGATCCTGGATCTGATGATCAGGTTCCTGGTACAGGGCTCTGGTTCCTCTGGTCTGAGGAGGGAATCCAGAGCTGCTGGGCTTCATCTCACTGCCCAAACATCTTTACTGTTACAGAACATTGGAACCAAACTGTGTGATGGATTTTGGGAATGGTGATGTTGTGGTGACTTTAATTACTCAGCCAACATTCCCACTAGAGCTGTTTGATATTACAGTTAAAGATGATATTGCCACGTATAACATGAATAATTAGTACTTAAGTAGATATTAAAATCTTTATGCTTCAACATTATTATCATTCTTTCTCTGTCAGTTGATTTTCATTTTCAAGTCTAACAATTTTTGTGACCATATCACTAAAAATCTTTCATATTTAAAAATTTAATTTTTAATGCATCTAAATACTATTTATTGCAGTTTAAGACCATTTTTGTAACAAAATGTTAATTTTGCTAACAAAGCCATATGTATATTGTGCAGCCCTACTTCCTACCAGTAGAAATAGTCACAACAGCAAACACAATGTCCAATAATCAAGTATTAATAATTATCACTCTTAATCTGCATTCACACACTGAGATACTATATAGGTCACTTATACTGTCCAACTCAAAGAGATCTCTTCTGGAACCAAGAAACTAAATATACAGGCTCACTGCAGCACAGGACTCTGGGAGACTGAGTTTAGTGGTTCCCTTCAGTCTTCAGAAACCCCCACCCCTCTTTTATTGTCCTAATTTCACCACTTTAGTCCCAAAGAGCTCAAAGGAATGTGGAGAAGACGCATCCACCCTGATACACACACACACACAGACATGCACGGACTCACAACCCAGCACAAGTGGAAGATACAGTAGAAATAACAGGACGAAGTGAAAACAATCCACCTCGATCAACATCGTTGGTCTTTCTCTGTTTGACTCTTTCAACCGGTCGGCCTCATGAAGAACTTTAAAAACGGCACAGGTGATATCAGACCTCACGGTGACAGTAACCACGGGGTTAAACCATGACAAACTCAAGATAAATAACATTTCCCAACGGTGCAGGAGTGCTTTATCATTGTCACATAATAAGAGGAGATGTGAGGAAGGTGCTTCACTATATGGATATATTCTCGCTGCAGAAACCAGCTGAAACACTGGGTGAGAAGTCGTTCTCCTCTAGCTTCCTCGCAGCTGAAAGTCTCTAACATTTTAGGAAAGAGAAACATTTGCTGGAGCAAATGTTCGACCAGCATCTTAAAAACTGTGCCGTGCAAAATGACTCTGGACTTCAGGAAGACTTGACATTCAAAAACAACTGTGGGTCTCTGACTGACCACCTTTTAAGAAAAAGACCAAAACCCCCACCTCGCTGTGCTAACGCTCTGTTTGAGCACACTGCCCATCAACCATGTCGCACCATTATTATATATCGAACACTCCTTTCAAAACAAAAGCTTTCAAGTCAAGCTGCTTCAGTTTTGCATTTTTGTTCCAGAAAAGATTCATGTTTACATGGTAAAGCTTTGGAAACCATATCCGTTTTCACGAAAATGGCGGAAACACTGAAAATAATGCAATTAGCATGCCAGGCCACAAATTTACAAAAATACAGGACGAGAGCGTCCGGCTGTTGGCAAAACTAGTTTTTCTTTTTTCTTGCTGTGCTGTTGGTTGGTTTTGTACTAAAAACAACACACATCATGTGCACAGAGAACAATGAGCTCTAAACATGAACACTTGGAGGACAGACATTCTAGTGGACAGACCACCAAGTTGGATTGTTATTATGGTGACTGTCAAAATAAAAGTACCAAGTGAGTGGGGGTCATGACACCACGGAGGAAACACTGTTCTGACTGGCTCGACTGAGCATGTGCAGAAACAGTAGTTACTACAGCCGTTCAGAAAAGTCGTGTTTCCCTCTATTGCCATGGAGCATTTTTTAAAAGTCCCGCCTTGGGAGCCATTTTCAAACCTTGCATTTTCAGAAGCTCCAAGCCTCGTGTCATGTAAACGGGCCAAATTCTTTCATAAAGGAAACTGGCTGTTTTTGCCATTTTGACAGCAGTCAGGTGACAAAGATGTTTAAACTATTCTTTTATATATGCGCCACACTTGTCTAGTCAATCTGCAAAATTACACGAAAAATATTAAAATGTATACTGACACTTGATTCTAAAGACTGGTGGTGGCCCACTTCTGTACTCTCTGAATGAAAGCAGCAACCAGAGTTAACGGTTCATGATAAAGATGTTCCAATAGGTAAAGCGTATTTGATCTATTTATTATACTATAATAATCCCCCTTGGGGGAAATGTCTTTACCAAACTGAGCCACTGTAGCAGCCACAGCCTGGTGCTAGGGTAGCTGACGGGGGCCCAGGGTCCTGCTCAGGGACCCACAGTGCATGTTTTTGGGACAGTATAGTATAATAAATAGATCAAATACGCTTTACCTATTGGAACATCTTTATCATGAACCGTTAACTCTGGTTGCTGCTTTCATTCAGAGAGTACAGAAGTGGGCCACCACCAGTCTTTAGAATCAAGTGTCAGTATACACACACACACACACACACTGGGAGAACATGAAAACTCCATACAAAAAGGCTCAAGCCTGTATTTGAACCTGGAGTTTTCACTCTCAGCGCTCTTCATATATCTTTGGAAACCCTTTTGTGTTTTGGTTTCCCTCCAATGCAGGTTCTTTCTTTCTGATTTCTCCGCTGCCACTGAGCGGCCGAGCCTCAGTCGATCAACCAGAGGTTTCAGCGCAGCAGCTTGGCACTGTAACGTTAACCTCAGGCAAACAATCACACACCAAAAAAGCCAAAACACACAGACAAAAGCAAAATCACATGAAATAGGAAAATAGTATAAAAATCTACGAATAAAATCCTAGACTATAATTTGACCCTAGGCCTAGCTCCAGTGTGGGTTAATATATGAACAAGAGAAACTGGGAAACAAGGACACAGTGCTTTATAACCAGAATTAAAAAAAACACAGGGACAAGAGAAATGAAATGACCATCGAGGTTCTGGCATCACAAAAAGCCAACATGAATCAAATAATTACGTTTAAGACAACATTGGGCACAAAGAAAAGTTTCCAAACGGTCCGAGGAGACATTTTGGTCAATGAAGAGACGGCTGGGACCAGAAATCTTACAAAAGTTTTGACATTTTCACCGACGACTGAGTGAAATGTTGTGATTTGGTGAAAAAAGGTCTCATGTGAGTAGCTTTTTCTCCCTGCATCTCCACATCGTCTCTCAGAGTGCAACCTTGATTTTACCACAGCTTCACCAGCCTCCCCGTTCCATCGCACAGCCGCTGGCTCCAACGCTGGAATTCTAGTCCACTGTGTTGTTGGGTCAGTCTACAATCAGGAGTCCCACCATTGACCAGGTTCCCAGCTGCTACATTCCCTCCATCCGAACCCCGCTGGCCACTGCTCACTGGTTGACGTGGGGCCGCAGGGCTTGGTAAAGTCCCTCGAAGCTGGGGCGGTCAGGGATGTCGCGACTCCAACAACACATCATCAGCTCGAAGAGAGACGGTGGACAGAGTGGGGGGGCGTACAGGAAGATCTGGGCGGGAGAATTCAGACTTCAGTTAGAATCATTCAGAAACCTTCAGGCAGTTGCAGTGATGAGAATAATCAAATGGAGATGAAGTAAAGGGCAGCCTGAATTCCAGGTTTGTTGCTCTTCTTTGTGCAGTACTCAACCATTTACTGTCTTGGAGGAAGTTTTCTGAATGCTAACAAGTTAGCACATTTTGCTAACGATATCAGCAGATCACAAGCCTGTTTCACTCAACGATAAGTGAAAGAAAAAGTCGTACTGTCTGCCTGGACCAAGTTAATATGAAGACTTATTATTCACAAATATAGGAGAGACCTAAGGAATGATAGGAGGGACAGTTTGTCCTGGTGATTGAAGGCCCACCTGAGAAAATACCAATGTGACGGTGTCCAGTGTTAACTTGGACTCATAGTGGCCCAACGCTGATGATCCATGGAGGGATGGATATATGGATGGAGGTATGTATGTATGTATGTATGTATGTATGTATGTATGTATGTATGTATGTATGTATGTATGTATGTATGTATGTATGTATGTATGTATGTATGTATGTATGTATGTATGTATGTATGTATGTATGTATGTATGTATGTATGTATGTATGTATGTATGTATGGATGTATGGATGTATGTATGGATGTATGTATGGATGATGAATGGATGGATGGATGATGGATGGATGGATGATGGATGGATGGATGATGGATGGATGATGGATGGATGATGGATGGACTGTCATGTGTGTGGTCTATCCCACCTGTCTGCCCTGATTCCTGAAGAACTCGCCAGTGTTCTCTATGACCTGCTCATCAGACAGCAGGCTGTAGGGCTGCTCCTTGCACAGAGTGAAGATTTCCCACAGGGTGACTCCAAAAGCCCATACGTCACTTGCTGTGGTGAACTTACCCTGCAAATGAAATAACAAGGTTATATCTCCATAACTAAGTTAGTTTGGCATTTGTGGGATGTTACCATCAAACCCTGTAGACTAGTGTAGAGGTCTGCAACCTTCACAACCACAAAAGATCAGTTTACCCACTCCAGTGTCACATCACCTAAAACTGTTTCAAACAGGTCCCTTCCAATGACACTCTTCTATTTAATAAAGACAATTCTGGGAGCATCTGCAGAGGAGCTGAAGACTCAGATGTACCACTAAAGCTGTGGGTTCCAGACCCCGGGGATTTGTTTGCACCTTTTACATTTCAAGCAAATAATATAAAATATGGACACAAACGAAAGCAACTAAATCACTTTTCTGTGACAAAACAAAAGAATAGTGACCAAAATATAAAAGGTACAGTGCAACCTCGATTATCCTGACTGTCTGATAACAACAATAATGGCAACACAGTGTGTTGAAAATCAAACTTGTGTTGTAATTTA
Source organism: Lipophrys pholis (assembly GCF_963383615.2). Lineage (NCBI taxonomy): Eukaryota > Metazoa > Chordata > Actinopteri > Blenniiformes > Blenniidae > Lipophrys > Lipophrys pholis. The sequence goes on along the minus strand of NC_137638.1, from coordinate 32,287,358 downwards.
TACTAATACTACATGTACAGCATGTTCAACAGTGTATTATTAAAACTAAGTTTGTGTGGGTAACAATAAAGTGTTCCTTATATGTATAGTTTATATCAGGGGTCCCCAACCACCAGGCCGCGGACCAGTACCAGTCCATGGATCATTTGGTACCGGCCTGAAATGAAGTTTTATTTTAAAAATGTACATTGAAATTTATGTTAGTCTGCATTGAGTGTTATTTCGAAAAATGTTTCACTTCCGCCAGCACTTCTTTCCTGTGCTTGATTTTGTTTGAATGCCTATTTCAGCCCTGGTTATGGCCTTGTCACACGCTGTCCATGGAAAAATGAAGTTGCTTAAAACTGGTCCGTGGTGCAAAACATGTTGAAGAGCAACGCACAAAAACACCTCTAAAATCTAGGACCACGTCTGGCCACAAACGGTTATCACGTGATGCAGATCCGGTCATCCGCTACCGGATAATGAAGGCAGGACTGTATTATCTTTTGCACAGGTCTGTTATCCTCCACCTCACCAGTAAAATGCTCTCCCAGGCCATCCAGCGTATAGGGAGCACTGCCCGGCCTTGGATACGATAATAGTCGCTGCTGTAAAGGTTCCGGCTCATGCCAAAGTCAGCGATCTTGATGGTAAGGTGTCGGTCCAGCAGGCAGTTCCTGGTAGCCAGGTCACGGTGCACAAAGTTAAGGGACGCCAGGTACTTCATCCCCGACGAGATCTGCACCGACATGTGGAGGAGATCGGACAAACTGGAAGAGGAGGAGGAGGGTACAGAAGATTAATTAGTGACATGATATTCTTGAGAGAAAAGGTTGGTCCGCTCGTTTCCATCAAACGTAACATGAGCTGTGTAGACTGACCTTACTGAAGGGATGTTGTTGGCGTGTGTCAGCGTGCTCTCCATCTCACGCTGGGACAGGAACATGTTGAGGTCTCCGTTCTCCATGTACTCGGTCACCATGCACAGGGGGTCAGAGGTCACGCACACACACAGCAGACGGATGATGTTGGGATCGTTCAGACGAGACATAATCTTTATCTCTTTCAGAAAGTCATTCCTGGTTGACGGAGAGATTGTGGAAATCAGGTTAAATTCTGTCTGACATTAACATGAGATTCTGTTAATCAACATAAGACCTTATTGCCTCGTGCCACAGAGAGACGGTACTTGATGGGATGTTTGGGTTTAGCTTTTCTTCCTAGGGTCTCATCCACACAACAACATTTTCAAGTGAAAACTGTAAACTTCTGTTGCATTGCTGGGGTCCGTTCACATGACAACAGTGCAGAGAGCCACTGAAAACACCACCTTCTGAAGAGGCTCTGGAAACGGGGAAACAGAACCTTCCTGACATGCTGCTACTGTCATAGTAAATTGTTCTGCCCCAGCTCCAGACCAAGTCACTCATAATAATGAATGTGGCGTATGCTGTTCATTCTTCAATTCAACCAACCAACCAGCCAATTTTTATTTCAGACTCTTAGGTCCATATAAAAGGCATAAGAAAACAGTGAACAGTAAATAAAACCCATATAAATACTCCCTCCGGTGCCTCCAAAGTTCTGATTAAGACCTTCATCATTTTATTGTTGGATAGCCCCAGTCTCTTCATAAATTCAAATACAGATTTCCTGATAGGAGCATTGAGAGTGGACACATTATTTATGACAGACAGCTGAGTGGCGCTGCTCCACCCTGGGACCTCCAGGAAGAAACTCAGTGCATCATTACATGCAACCTGAAGCTTGTGAAATTTGGCTCTGCTGTTATTACACCACAGGGGGGCAGTGTAGAGGCATGCAGTAGGCATTAAATAAGATCATTTTTACCTTGTCAGCACACATGCTAAATGTACGTGCCACCATGTTAGCTTGTGCATATGAGTTATAATATTGTTTTTGAAAGTCCTCATCATCACAAAGCTCATTCCTGATTATATGACCGAACTATTTATTTTATCCACAATATTAGGCACACTTCCAGATAGGTAGAGAGCAGGAAACACTGTGTTGCCACCCTCCTTTGTCTTCACAATGATAAACACACTCTGTGGTGTTAAACTTAATGTCAAATTGCTCACAATATTCCGAACATATTGCCAGAAATAAACAGCACTTCTCTAATAAGTGTACACTTACTACACCATCGTCTGCATACAAGGAGAAACATTTTATTTCTTATTTCCAGATACTGAGTGGACCAAAAGGATGTTGAACAGCTCAAAGTAGCTTTACTGTTCTCTGTGTACATACATACTGTAGGTAGATTTAGTACGTTTGAAGAGCACACAATAGTGGTCAACATGAAAACTACATTGTATTAGCCATTTTCGTGTAAATGGACATTGTTTTCAAAATGCTGCTGTTAAAAAGCAGAACGGACGTAGATTGTACCTGGCTTGGCTGGTAGCATCAGGCCTCAGCTGTTTAACAGCCACAAGAACTGAGCATCCGTCTCTGTCAGGAAGGGGGGACCCTTCTCCGAGGAATTCTGGAAGACCCTCGGCTTCACATAAATGGACCTGCCAAAGAAAAAGAAGTAGACTTTCTTTCCCAAAGGTTTTGCTGAATGCAAAATGTTTCACTGACCACAACACCTCCTCGCTCACCTCTCCAAACTGCCCCTCCCCCAACTTCTCCCTGAATATCAGCTGCTGCCGAGGGAACTCGGCGGCTGAAATGTCCTTCCTGGTTAGAGAGTCCACGGTCAAGGCGGGGACGGCATACATGTTGCTGCCAGTGACGCCTTGCAAGCGCACAATGTCTGTCTCTGCGTAGTGAGGCGCATTGCTGTGAAAGCACTGGTGCGGGGTGCACTGGGTGACGTCTGGCTCGGCATAGCCTCCTCCACATGCTGGAGAGGAGAACAGGGACGAGTGTTGGCATTCATATTTACATTAGGAGAAAGTTAGAACAATTACTAGCAATCACAACAGCCTGAAATACTATATACAGTACTCTATACAATAATTATACATGGTGAAAAGTCACTTTGGTATGAATGTAGACAACTTGTCTGTTCAATTCAAAAGACCAGAACATGTGATGTCACAACCACCATTTCACCCACATAATGATATGTGAGCAAAGCCATTAAAAAAAAAACCAAATAATACTAGTCACCACCAATATCATATAATTGTGTGATTCTTTGAGGAACATAAGGAGATGGATTGACATTCATATCAACCTTACCGTATATCAATCTATCTATTTGGAATGAGGGTCTGCAACTTGTGTCTTGGGAGTTATATGTGCCAATGTGTCTTTGTAGTCAAATTTTGAATCAATAAATGTTTTTAGCTTTCTTTTTTACTCACGAGATTGATTTTCAAAGGGAAAAATAGCTGAAGTGACAAATAAAGTCTTAAAGTTAAAACAACTAAAGTGGCTTCTGAGGTTTATCTGGAGAATTCAGGCCTTGATGGGTCATTTAAGTACTAAAAGTTACTGAAGTACCTTTTTAATTTGAAATGTGAATGAAGATTTGCCAGTTTACCGCTAAATGTATCAATCAGCCACTCTTCGTGGTAAAATGACTGGTTTGAGGAACATGACCGAGTTAAAGGCTGACTTTATGTAATAATCTTATTAAGCCTCTGTGACATAAACATGGCTGAGTTGTATTTGGCACTATATAAATAAAGTGGAATTGAAATTAGGCCAGTGACAATAACAAACTTTGCTGGACGATATATTTTTCAACAAATTACTAACGATAAACAATATTATTGTCAAAACATTTTTGGGGACCAAATTATCCACAAATGTAATGATGATATATCATAATAATGCAAGTATACCGTTTCAAATGCAAGACATTTTTTTTTTCCATTTTTATCATCGGAATTGGAACGTCAAAATTTTACTTTAAAATAATTAATAATAAAAAACAACTGCACTTGAATAAAAGTCACACAAAACCACCAACAAAATAGACCCATCTCTGTTGAGAAAAAAACCCCAACCAAATATAAAACCGCACACACCCAAAACAATAAAGATTATTAAATGATAGATGATTTGTGTGTGTGTGTGTGTGTGTGTGTGTGTTTGTGTGTGTGTTTGTGTGTGTTTGTGTGTGCGCACGCTCGTAGCCCCACCCCCCTCCACAGAGACAAAGATTTTAGGTTATTATTATTCAGAGCGTTCACTCCTTTCATTCCGCTATGAAAGCCTCACTCCTCAGAAGCCTCATAGGGGCGCGGTTGGGCTTTTCCTCTCCTGTCTCTCCTCCCCTTTTGTTCCAGGCTGTTTGAGGAAGTGGAGATGCTGGGAGGTTAATGACCTGATTCAGTTCAGCGACGACGACTGGGTGGAGCTCGTCTTCTCCTGATCATCTGCACTACCTAAACGGTGCTCCACTCCACTCGGCGCTGGATCGTAAACCCTCTCAGCGCTCGTCTTGCTGTGTATACTCAGTTTGTTTGCTGCTAGACTCTGCCTCCCTGCAAAAGACTCGCCTGTCTCAACCGTCGACCACCGGAGCCCGGTGGAAACTCCAGCTCTGAAACCAGCTCCTGCTATTTTGCTTGGGGGAACGTCAACCTTGTTCTTGGACAAAACACTAACTTAGTTAAGACTTTCCCCTTCAGTTTAATTCCTTTTCAACTCCCTTTTTTATAATAAACTCTCAGTAGAGTACCTGACTGGCTCCTGCTGATTTATCCACACCTGAGCCTCCGAAGTCACACCATAACAGTACGATCCAGCCATAATGAGCTCAGCGGAGAGCAGGCCAAGAGCAGACTTGATCGCTGCAGTCCAGCAGGCCTTAGTTAATCAAGACTCCTGGTTGAGTCATCACGACGCCCTGCTTCAAAGTCTGGTGGAGAATAACCCTGCTATATTAAATCGGGTCTCACAGCTAACCACCCAGCTCTCTGCTCTCTCTGCTTCGTCTAGCGCCCCGGTTCAGGTTCCGGCGTCTCCACCTGACCGTCCAGCTCCCCAGCCCACCTGCAATTCACGTGAGCCACCTGCACCCACTCTTGAGAGGTATGCGAGAGACCTGGGTTCCTGTCAGGCCTTCCTAACCCAGGTGGGTCTGGTATTTGAGCTGCAGCCCTAAACTTACTCATCTGACCACGCTCAGGTGGTCTACCTGCTTGGACTCGAGTTCGCTGTGGAGTTCCGGACCCTGGCTGCTGGAAGTGGTTGGAACAATCGACCCCTCCAGGGTGCCTTCTTCCGGGGACTTCCAGAGCATCTAAAGGATGAGTTAGCCGCCCGTGAGCGCCCACCAGACCTGGAGGGACTAATTTCCCTCTGTATCAGTATTGATAACTGCCTCTGGGAGCATCGGCGTGAGCGTCCCTTCGTTGGACCCGGTCTACATCCCTACCTCAGGCCCAGCCTGGCAGTATGGAGGCCTCGTCACTCATCACAGATTCTGAACCCATGCAGTTAGGCCGGGCTGGGCTGACCCCGCAGGAGAAGAGCCATCGCCGTTCAATCAACGCCTGCCTCTACTGCGGAAAGCCAGGTCACTACATTGCCAACTGTCTCCTGTTCCCAGGAAAAGGACGGACTCCCCAATAGGTGAGGGGTTGCTGGCGAGTCGAACTGTCACAAATTCTCCTTGACGTCTCCAACTTACCAGTAATCTCTGTTTTATGACTCAGACTTTGTCCATATCTGCTCTGGTGGACTCCGGAGCAGAGGAAGATTTTATGGATCTCCAGCTAGCTCATCAGCTCAACATCCCATCTGTTCTGCTAGAATCCAAGCTCGATGCCGACTCTCTCAATGGTCTCCACCTAGCCCAGGTCAGCCAAAAGACTGTCCCCATTACCTTGGTCCTCGCTCGGCCCCCCCTGGTTCTGGGTTACCCGTGGCTGTGGAGTCGCAACCCCCGTATCAACTGGGAGAAGGAGGATGTGAGCTCTTGGAGTCCCCAGTGTATGAACGACTGCTTTCGTTCCACCCTGATCCACTCCGATACTCCAAGGCCCGCACCTCCTGAGGCTGTGGATCTCTCCTCTATTCTGGCCCTCTATCACGACCTGGCGCCGTTTTTTAGTAAAAATAAGGCTCTGTCCCTTCCCCCACACCGCCCTTACGACCGCCCCATCAATCAACTCTCCCGGGCCACATTGCCGCACAGTCGTCTGTACACCTTGTCTCGACCAGAGCGTGCTGCTATGGAGACCTACATCAGGGAATCCCTGGCAGCTGGCATCATTTGTCCCTCCTCATCCCCAGTGGGAGCTGGGTTTTTCTTAGTTAGTAAGAAGGACGGCTCCCTTTGTCCTTGTATCGACTTCAGAGGTCTAACTGACATCATCACCATCAAAAACCAGTACCCGTTTCCTCTTCTCAACTCGGCTTTTACCCCGCTCCACGGCGCCACCATCTTTTCCAAGTTCGTTCTCCGAAACACCCATCACTTGGTATGCATCCGGGAGGGAGACGAGTGGAAGACCGCCTTCAACACTCCTCTTGGACACTTTGAGTACCTGGTGATGCCATTTGGACTCACGAATGCCCCCACTGTCTTTCAGTACCTGATGAACGACGTCTTGAGAGATATGATCGACCGTTTTGTGTTCATTTATCTAGAAGACATCTTGATTTATTCCCGTGACCCAGAAGAACATGTCCAACACATCTGCCAAGTCCTGGAGAGGCTCCAGAGGAACCAGCTCTATGTCAAGGCTGAGAAGTGTGAGTTTCACAAACGCACAGGGTCATTTCTGGGATACATCATCTGCCAAAATGAAATAAAGACGGACCCTGCCAAACTCACGGCTGTTCTGGACTGGCCACAGCCTGAGAACCGCAAACAGCTCCAGCGCTTTCTCGGGTTCGCAAATTTCTATTGGCGGTTCATCAGTGATTACAGCAGAACAGCAGCCCCCCTCACTGCCCTCACCTCCACCTCCCGTCAGTTCGTGTGGACCACTGAAACTTCCCAGGCGTTTCAGGAGCTCAAGAATCATTTTACATCTTCGCCGATCCTCATCCAACCCGACCCCAGTCTCCAATTCGTGGTTGAGGTGGATGCCTCTGACTCCGGTGAAGGAGCCGTTCTCTCCCAACAGTCATCTACAGATAATAAGCTCCACCCCTGCGCCTTTTTGTCCCGACGGTTCTCTTCTGCAGAGCGCAATTATGACATCGGAAATCGGGAATTGCTTGCAGTAAAACTGGCCTTGGAGAAGTGGAGGCACTGGTTGGAGGGAGCCGAACAACCATTCATCGTGTGGACAGATCACAAGAACTTCGAATACATCCGTTCTGCCAAGCGCCTCAATTCCCGCCAAGCTTGATGGACTTTGTTTTTCAGACGTTTCCTATTCACCTTGACTTATTGTCCCGGATCCTGCAACATTAAACCCGACGCCCTGTCCCGTCTGTTTTCCATAGAGGAACTGTCTCCTGGACCTGCTCCGATTCTTCCCAAGCCCTGCACTGTTGGCTCCCTCACCTGGGAGATTGAGGACTTGGTTCAACAGGCTCTCCAGCAGCAACCTGATCCTGGTGATGGTCCTGTTCATTCCATGTTTGTTCCTGAATCAGTACGTTCCCAGGTCCTGCAATGGGCTCACTCCTCTCGCCTCTCCTGCCACCCGGGCGTATCTCGTACCTTGGGGGTTCTGCAGCCTGTCTCAACCGTCTACCACCGGAGCCCGGTGGAAACTCCAGCTCTCTCCAACAACACCATCAACCGTGTTCTTGGACAACAAACTAACTAAGTTAAGACTTTCACCTTCAGTTTAATTCCTTTTCAATTCCCTTTTTTATAATAAACTCTTGGCAGAGTACCTGACTGTCTTCTGCTGGTTTATCCACACCTGAGCCTCCGAAGTCACACGATAACACGAGCAAAGTGAAGCCTCTTGTTTTCCAGCCGGTTGGAGGCGATAAACGAGGAAAACAAACGCGCCGCATGTATGTTTGTTTTCCTTGTTGTAATATGGCAACATATCGAGGCGGTAAAACTTATCGTGTTAATTTCATTTATGGTTGCATACAGTGACTTATTGATTATCATCCCAGTTAATTGAAATTGGATTAAAGAGGAATAGAGTTGCAGTTGATATTTAAATGTATTCTTTTAATATGTGCCTTTGTCTTTTCATGCTGAGTTGTGGTCATTTGAAAATCTGACATGACACCTTGGCAGTCTTACCAGGCAGCCAGCCTGACTTGATGTGACAGGAGGTTAACAGGAGGAGGTCATAGAGAGGGTTGGTGAGCAGCAGAGCTGGAGGAGGAGCAGACATGGAGAGAGGCTGAACGCTAAAGGAGAGAAACACTCAACAGTTCGGTAGCATGCATTGGAGACCACAAAGACAAACCAGAAAAGAGAAAGAAGAGGAAAACAGAGTAGCGTAAATAGGGACGGTTCCCAAATGACTGCAGAAGAGGTGATTGACTATACTGCATTCATTCTGTTACAGATGTGTGAAGTTACTCAAAGGAACAGCAGAGGCCAGACTGAAGCAGTTTCTTATGATTCAGTGAGTTTTCTTTCAGAACAACCATCTTGGTGAAAACACACCAACATGGATGATAAGCAGCAGCTACACTACGATTGTGGCTGTTCCACATGCAGAATGTTTGTTTCTTATGTTGCACAGTGAGAGGGGTTTGCAGACGGCCTTTGTCAAAAATGCAAGATATGATAATGTCGTCAAGACCGAGATGAATAAATAAACATTCAGGCATGGGATGTTGACTCCTGTGTGTTAAGTACTTGCAAGTAACAGTCCTCTTTCTCTTTTTAGTTTGTGTCTTAAACAGATGCAGCTGTTTTTCATTTACTGTCCCTCTGATGTGCTCACCCCACATGGACAGACTTCTCTGAATGGGTAATGCGAGCAACCTGTATTTGTGGCAAGACCTGTGAGAACCTGAGAGGTCTGTGGATCCACCAGGCCAAGATGAGCTGCATAAGGAGGAAGCAAGTTGAGCAAGGCTCTGAGGCAGTGGCCAGCACTGTGTGGTGTGGAGACGGAGGAGGAGCAGGACCCAGGACTATAGCACTCAGAATCTCCAAGCTCCACAATCTCACACCTTGCAAACCACCGGAACATCACCAGGTCTTGAAGCTTGTTGCATACAAGGGGGTAAGGCACCGGTTTGATGTTGGCAGTGGATCAGTGATTTCAGTCAATATGCACACTGATCATCAGCATTGCTGCAGAGAGCTTCGGCATCAAACAACAGAAGGCCAAGAACACGCTGACACCTGGAGCCATGTCCCATTTTTGCCAACCCTTGGCCACGCTGGGTACCCTGGGCTGACTAAACTCAGCTGGCTCGTTGGGATGCTGCTTGGTGCTCCTGGTTCGCTCCCCTGAAACTGAGGTGTTAAAAAAAAAAAAGTTGAATAAAGGTAGGGAAAAGGTATTCAAGCGCTGGTTCAGGTGGGGGGTAAGGTTCAAACCCTGGTTCAGGTAGGGGGTCGGGTTCAAACCCTGGTTCGGGTAGGGGGTAGGGTCCAAACCCTGGTTCGGGTAGGTGGTCGGGTTCAAACCCTGGTTCAGGTAGGGGGAAAGGTTCAAACCCTGGTTCGGAGTAGGGATTCTCAATTCAATACAGAAACTATAACACAGTCTAAATACTTCCTTACTTACTTATGAAACGAAACTAGTCATACTTTATTAATGCACTCAGGGAAATGTCTTTTGGGCTTGGGGGGGCTTGAGGGAGGGACCCCCAGGAGAGTAAGGGGAAGTTGCAGAGGTGTCTGGGCTTCTTTGCTCTCTATACTACCAGGGTGAGCCCAGGGCTGGTCAACCCTCCGCACTTTGATCCAATGACTGGGAAACCGCAGACCAAAAGATAAAAATACCAAGCGTCTCAGTCGGGAGTTGAACCCCTGACCTCCTGCATCAGAGTCAAGGACTCTACCAGAAGTCCATCAGTGTGCTCATGATGCCATTCTTACAAGATTTTGTCACTGCGTCACGAGGGTCTGTAACCCTTAAGAAATGTAAGAGGCAGAAGTGGAGCGAGTGAAAGAGACAGGAGAGCTGCAGGGCAGGTAAGAGGACGTGAGTCGTCCTGCCTATAAAGTTGATTCCCAACACAAAGGTATCCCAGTTTGAGACAAATGTTCAATATTCACTACTTCCAGTGAAACAACAAAGATTTTCTAGTCAAAGAAAATATAAATGCAAATGTGTAAAAAAAAAACAAACAGAAAAAATACCAATAGCATCCCGTAAACAGTTTTACAAGCAACATTTTGCCAATTCCTCATCAACTGTCATGGAGTGGACCAATCAGAAGCTGCATGAACAACAATAAAGTCTCTAAGAGTCATTTCATTTGACAGATCATCAGAACTCCAGAGGTATAAAGTGTTCTTACCAGAGGCCTCAGCACTCTGCGACAGCTCTGGGAGCTTGTTCCTCAAGACAGCTGGGTTCTGATACTGTGGATCCAGCAGGAAAACCCTCTCATAGTGGGGGTCAGTGTTGGCGGGACCTAAAGACAGACAACATGAATCAATAAGTCCTTTAAACAAACCCAAATCATCCTGCAGGAGTTCACAGCAAGATATTCTGGTGTTTCTTGACCACATGGTTAAGACATGTTTACCAGTCGCCCCAGGTCTTCACAGGACTTTTTATCTATTGTTGCGGCCCCAAACCCCTGATTTTGCGGTAGCTTTTAAAAAAAAAATGCAATTAAAGTTGCAGTGTTTTTTTAAGTGTTCATTGTGGTGAAATTTCTTGAAAGTTTCAATGAATAGTTGCTCTTTCTATGGAGGTATTATTGGTGAAAAAGGTTTTACTTGTAAAGGATAATATAAGATCGGAATTTATTAATCCCACAGAGAGAAATTCAGTCATCACAGCAGCTCAACATTGCACATAACAACAATACTTACAGTCAGGATACTTGCACACAAGAGTATAGACAATGTATATTTAAACAGATAATTAGATATATATGTATGCATATATGCAAATGAGGATGAGGGACTCAGGGTGGGGTGTCTGTAGCTGGAACACTACGGTGTGAAGGAGTTTGCAGGCTGATGGGAGATTATATAGAGTTATAACAATAACCAGTTAAAACTCTCGTGGGGTGTAGTGTGGCCGCATGCTAACAGCTAGCTGTTTGATGTCTGTGGTGCACCGCTGCTCCTTCACACACACATTTCCCAGATGGCACCAGCCGTTCTTTACAAACACTGCCCCCGCCCCCCTCCTCTGAGCTGACCCTTCCCTTTGATAACCTGCGGTGATGCTGTGGATCGCAGCTCACAGCAACTCGACTTCCAGGCAGATTGGGGCTGTGACCTTAAAACAAGGCCTCGCGGTTCGCCGCGGCTAGCCTCTAAATTTAACACAGGTGGGTTTATATTCGTCTCCTGTGTTGACGATAACACAGGAGCACAATCAAACCCTCTAGTTTTGGGGAGCACGCTCTTGTAGGCGATTGTGGTTTCAACAAAGAGCCCACAAAAACAATCTGCCACTTTTGTTGCATGCTCCGCCTGTCACTTTAAGTGTCGGATGCATTGTGGGAAGTGGAGTTGTTACTTGTTTTGGCTTTAAAAACGGTAGTTGTTGTTACCCCGCAGCAGATGTGTGTGCCAGCGCTGAGATCAGTAGAAGGTCCAGTGTCAGAGAAGAAGAAGAATAGACCGGTGTTCATCAACTACAGATATCTTCCCTGTTTCCCCTCCATCCAACTCCACCCGCAGAATGACCCTGACTGAAAGCTTGTTACCAGCAGACGCCAGCCACGGCTGAGTAGGTGAAGCTCAGTATTTAACCAGGTCTCCTAACTACGGTTGGAGTTATAACCCGATAGAGCTAACACTTTTAATCTCCAAATTTTCAGGAAAGTTTCAACTGAGATCCAACAACAATATACATGCTTTACCAAGGGAAAATGTGATTTCTGGTTGTGCACCCCAAAACAGGAGATTTTGTTTGTCGTCAACACAAGAGGCTAAAATCTTAAACCACCTCTGTTAAATTTAGCTGCCAGTCACTTTCAACCTACAATGGCACGTTGATCTGATTTTATTTGCTCTATTGTTTTTTTATTCCTGTGGGCTCACCACCTGCAGGAAGGTTCTTAATGGGTGCAGTGTGATCTGGGTGACGGTGCTCAGACTAACACCCCCACCACCTGGAAATAGATAAGCGGGAGAAAATGGATGGATGGATGGATATAAGTTTTGTAAATGTTTTTAGCTCCTTTGTTCCTGTTTTCATTGTATTTCATAATTTTATTCTGTTTTTGTCATACTTTAAATTGTACTCCTCATATAAAGCACCTTGTTTCAACCATGGCTGTGAGAAATAAACATGGTCCAGTCTGGTCTGGTGTGGTGTGGTCTGGTCCGGTCTGGCCTGGTCTGGCCTGGTGTGGTGTGGTGTGGTCTGGCCTGGCCTGGTCTGGTCTTGTCTGATCTGGTCTGGTCTGGTCTGGCCTGGTCTTGCCTGGTGTAGTGTGGTGTGGTCTGGCGTAGTCTGGCCTGGTGTGGTGTGGTCTTGGCCTGGTCTGGTCTGGTCTGGTCTATTCTGGTCTGGTGTGGTCTTGGCCTGGTCTGGTGTGGTGTGGTGTGGTCTGGTGTGGTGTGGTCTTGGCCTGGTGTGGTGTGGTCTGGTGTGGTGTGGTCTTGGCCTGGTGTGGTGTGGTCTGGTGTGGTGTGGTGTGGTGTGGTGTGATGTGGTGTGGTGTGATGTGGTGTGGTGTGGTGTGGTGTGGTGTGGTGTGGTGTGGTGTGGTGTGGTCTGGCCTAGTCTGGTCTAGTCTGGCCTGGTGTGGTGTGGTCTTGGCCTGGTCTGGTCTGGTCTGGTCTATTCTGGTTTGGTTTGGTCTGGTCTGGTCTGGTCTGGTCTGGTCTGGTCTAGTCTGGCCTGGTGTGGTGTGGTCTTGGCCTGGTCTGGTCTGGTCTGGTCTATTCTGGTTTGGTTTGGTCTGGTCTGGTCTGGTCTGGTCTGGTCAGGTCTGGTGTGGTGTGGTGTGGTCTTGGCCTGGTGTGGTCTGGTTTGGTCTATCCTGGTCTGGTCTGGTCTGATTTGGCGTGGTGTGGTGTGGTCTTGGCCTGGTCTGGTCTGGCGTGGTGTGGTCTTGGCCTGGTCTGGTGTGGTGTGGTGTGGTAAGCTGAGGTGAGGTGAGGTCAGGTGAGGTGAGGTGTGATTTGGTGAGGTGTGGTGAGGAGAAGAAAGGTGAGGTGAGGTGAGGTGAGGTGTGGTCTGACTTGGTCTGGTGTAATATAACAACAAACAAACAAACAAACAAACAAACAAACAGTGGGACTACTGCTTATCTGTCATCTGAGTACCAAAGTGGAGGACCTGGTCCAAGAGGCAGATTGAAGAACTGGCAAACATTAGAAATACAAATCGAGAAACGGTGTGTTAGTCTGACAACAAGGATTATTGGGAAGAAAACATCAATATTCACACTGAACGTCCTAGACTTTCATGGACAAATTGGAATATTTCAAGAATTGTTAACTAAATCCTCCAGAAACTGGACGATTTTCGGCCGTTGGAGACGAAAGATGGGATCGTGGGAGAATGGTTCGTAAACTCCGCGGTCGGGCTTTGTGTTGGGTTGTAGGACGGCCGAGGTTCCAGCTCTCAGAGTGTCTGATATTTTGGAGTCACAGCGGCTGCTGCTGACACCGTTTGGTTTACATTCAGTGTGTATTGCTGGAAAATGAAAGATGCTAATGTAAAATGCTAGCAGATGCTCATAGATGCTAACAAGACTTCAAGCTCCCGTTGCTACTTTCCCCTCCAGGTTGTCCTCTCTCTCTCTCTGAGCCACGACCGTGTCCACATTGTCCTCCGTCTCTGTTTTAGGATTTCATTCCAACCCCCCCCCCCCCCCCCCCCCCACACACACACACACACACACACAGAAGAATGTCTTCATTTTCCAGGGAACACAAATGATGCTTATATTAATTTTCCAGAAAATGTAAATTGTTTGTAGCCATAAAGCACTAATTTCTGTGTTTTGTCACATTAAATCTTTCAAACTCTCACAATCTGGGTTTACAATCATTGCAATCGGAAATTTTGCGGCATTTTTGTTGGAAAAAAAAAATCTGAACAATCAAAAAACATTAGCTAGAAAATGAGATCCTACATGTATACAAATGTCTCAGAACAGCCTAAAGACAAACCACTGTAATAATCCCTGTTAATAATCTGGCCATACATGCTGTTGGGAAAAAACTGTGGTTATATAAAGAATAAAAAAGTCCCAAAATGTAAAAATGCCTGCAAAATAACAGAGTACAACATTAAACTGCTAATTCAGATATCTGTTTGGTTTCAGATGATCAGAGCAGTATTAGCTATGTTTTCGTCTTTGTGTATACCTGTAGGTTTATGTCCAGACCGAGGAGGCACTGGGGGCGTCTGCAGGATGATGGTGTCGCTGCAGGACGACAACCGAACCGTCACCTCCTCGTCAAGGATCCGACGTGGCGCCTGGAAAAGGACAAAACAACAAACTTATTAATCACCCAGATTACTGGTGATCATGCTTTACCAATATTTAACTACTCTGTTTCTAAATATCCAACATTTGTATGATTAATGTCAAATACAACCAAATATCAAACCAAACTTTATTTGTTGAGCACTTTTCATATGTTGTGTAGCACAAAGTGCTTTACACACTTTAAAAGACATTAAAAACGGGGGCGCTGCAGAGCTTTCAATGGACTGAGGTGTGGATTCGGTGGCTCCCACCAATTTTGGTTAAAATTGTTATTCAACTGTGCTTTTTTCCTACAACCAAGTGTTTTTTGTTGTATTTGTTCACTGGATACCTGAAGACATAATGTGGACGACTTTGCAATGACGGGAAGGGAAAAAGTGGTACTATTCAGACCCGGCTGAAGTCGTGCCCACAGACCCCGACCACTGGGCCGCTGGGCCGCTGGGCCGCTGGGCCGCTGGGCCGCTGGGCCGCTGGGCCGCTGGGCAGCGAGCTCAAGATGTGGAACCCGCCCCAGCACGGTGTCGGTATGGATGTTGACACTCTACAACTCGAGCTACTGTCCTCCCTGAAAGAAGATATTGCTGGAATCATTAGGAAGGAGCTGCAAGAAGTTCTCGGAGGTACGCTGTCACCCACTAAGGTTGAGCTACAAGCCGTGAAACCACAGCGAGCGTGCGACAAAGTTGCTAATGATGCTAAGTGGGCTAAGCTAACGGGCACCGTGGGGGACATGGACGACACGCTTTCAGGATGAACGGACGACATAGCCGCCACGAAAACCACCATCGAGCACCTCACTGCCAAGGTTACAATGCTTGAAGACAAATGTGAGGATCTGGAATCAAGATCAAGCTGCAGGAAGTGAAGGATTATGGGTGGAGTAGAGGGCCCTGGCTCCTGCTCTCCTGCAGCCGCGGCCACCTTACTGAAGGAAGCGTTTGCGCTGGATACGACACCGCTTATTGATCGGTCTCATCACACTCTTGAACCTAAACCTAAACCGGGCGACCGACCACGAGCCACAGTGTGCAGGCTTCACTACCACAGTGACTGGGACCAGATCTTACGCCGGGTGAAAGAACTTCAGCTGATCAAATTTGGAGTCGTGGTTATTTTGGTCTTTCCGGATTACACTGCCAAGGTGGCCTGGGCTCGGGCGGTATTCAACGATGTCCAGCGGCTTCTCCGGGACATCGAAGGAGTCAGATCTGGACTTTTCTACCCGGCGCAGTAACGCATTACCTACAAGAATACTGAGCTGAAGTTTACATCACCGGAGGAGTGAAAGAATACGTGAAGAGTGTGATCCCTGGGTGAGATGGATCCAGACTCATTCTCAGGGAACTTTTCATAGTAGTTTACAAGTGCCTCACTTTTATATGTGTGTGTATATTTATGCTTTTTGTTGGGACTCTTTTCATTTCTTGGACATTAAACACGCCAGCCTTTTGTTTGGTTAATTATTAAGAGATTTTGGTCACACCTAGTATTTGCACCGACACAGTTTTGAGGGTTTTCAATGTAATGTAATACTTTTTTCTTTTTTTTTGATTGAGAAAGGAATTTCTTCCTCTTGTGGGCGGGTCTCATCTCAGCTCACTTTGTTTTTCTTTCCATGTTTTTAAATGGTTAATACCACTGGAGGCTCGGGCACAGCCGGGCCAGGCTCAGCGCTCACATTCATTAGTTGGAATATCCAGGGCATGGGGTGTCCTGTAGAAAGATCAGACGTTTGTACCTATGTGTAACACTGGCAGTCTCCTGTAGTGTTCTTATAGGAGACCCATCTTCAGATTAAAGATCACCACAGGTTGCAGTTTTTCATTCAGAGTTCCACTTTAAGTCAGGAGGGGGCGCTATCCTGATTAGCACTAAAGACCCTTTTCAGCCACGAATGTTAGAGCTGATCAAAATGACAGATATGTGATAGTTGCTGGTATGTTGGTGCAGAAAAAGCTTCTGTTAGTCAATGTATTTGCCCCAAACATTGATGATGCTGAATTTGCTAATAGATTGTTAAGCAACCTGCCGTTTTTGAATTCACATTTGTACATTTTTGGTGGAGACTTAAATTGTGTCTTTGACCCAGCATGAGATGGATCCAGTCCTTGAAACCTGAACAAATCCTCAATGTCTCAATCATTCTCAGACTTTAGGATTCACAATGGCTTTGTTGACCATTGGAGATCCTGCAATCCATCTAGTAAAACATTTTCTTTTTTTTCGAAGGTGCATGACTCTGGTTAAACCGTTAAACAGTCATCTGGAATGCTTTCAGCAAATACAACTAGCCCAACTAAATTCCCTTATTTCTTCTGCTAAACCAACTACTAGCCTGTTGGACCCAATTCCTACTAGAATTCTGAAAGAGGCACTGCCACTAATCAATAATTCTATACTCACAATTATTAACCAGTCTCTAACAATGGCTATGTGCCCCAATCCTTTAAACTAGCAGTTATTAAACCTCTCATTAAGAAGCCAAACTTAGACACAAGCCTTCTCTCAAACTACAGGCCCATCTCCAACCTTCCTTTCCTGTCAAAGGTTCTGGAGAAAGGAGTCGCTAAACAACTCCAGGATTATCTGCAGGAGAATAATCTGTTAGAGGACCTTCAGTCCAGCTTCAGAATGAACCACAGTACAGAGACTGCTCTGCTAAAAGTTACTAATGACCTTCTAATGGCCTCAGATAGAGCTCTTCTATCTGTTTTACTTCTTCTGGACCTTAGTGCCGCATTTGATACTGTCCATCATAATATACTTTTAAGGAGATTAGAAGATGCCGTCGGCATTAAAAACTTAGCCTTAAACTGGTTTAAATCATATTTATCTGACCGGTTTCAATTTGTTCATGTAAATAACAAATCTTCAATGCATGAACGGGTCCTGTGTGGAGTACCACAAGGCTCCGTCCTCGGACCGATATTGTTTAATCTCTATATGTTACCACTCGGAAATATTATTAGGAAACACAACATTAACTTTCATTGTTATGCAGATGATACTCAGCTATATTTATCAGTTAAAGCCAATCAGGCCGACCAACTTGTTAAACTAGAGTCCTGCCTCAGGGACGTTAAGTCCTGGATGTCTTTCAACTTCTTAATGCTCAACACATCCAAGACTGAGGTTCTAATCCTAGGTCCTAAAAAGCTCAGGGATTACTTTTCAGATAGTCTGATTACCTTAGATAATATTACCTTAACCTCTAACAGTGATATTAGGAACCTGGGTGTTATTTCTGATCAGGATCTGTCCTTTATGTCCCATGTTAAACATGTCTCCAGGACAGCCTTCTTCCATCTAAGGAATATTGCAAAAATGAGAAACTTCTTGTCCTTCAAAGATGCAGAACAAATGCTTCCTGCCTTTGTGACTTGAAGATGAGATGATTGTAACTCCCTAATGTCAGGATGTCCAAACTCCTCTGTTAGGATCTTCCAGCTAGAGCAGAACGCTGCTGCAGGTTTACTAACCAGAACTGGAAGAAGAGAGCACATCTCCCCAGTCTTAGCATCCTTACACTGGCTTCACATCAAATCTAGAATAGAATTCAAGATCCTTCTGATCACATCTAAAACTCTTCATCACCAGGCTCCGTCCTATATGGAGAAACTTCTAGAAGTGTCTCACCCTCCACGAGCCCTTGGCTCTGAGGATGCAGGACTGTTGGTAATCCCTAAAGTCCTTCAAAGTAAAAGAGGAGGCAGGAGTTTCAGCCATATGGCTCCTTTACTCTGGAATCAACTAGCAGCCTCGGTCCGAAGGGCCCACACCATTAGTTTATTTAAGAGGAGACTAAAAACCTTCCTCTTTGATAGAGCTTCTCATTAGGAATAAAATAGGAGCACTAAGTTGAGCTGCTCTAGGCCTAGACTGCTGAGGGGATTTCCTCTCTCCCGTTAAAGGGAGGAACTCTACATTTGGAGCTTCTGTTTCTTGTCTTTCTTTCTTTCTCTCTGTGTAACAACATTACTGGAGCCACCAGATCCTGACAGGAGGGGAGCAGGATCCAGGGGATCAGACCCAAGACTCCCAGAGTGAAGTTACCACGGTCCTACTACCCGACCCCACCACAGCACCGGGACCCCACCACAACGGCACGGCCCTTAAACTCCAGACTGAGATTGGCTCATCATCAGACCAACGCTCATCATAGACTTTTCTTAGTATTTGTACTTCTCTGGCCTGTCTGCCACTCTCTCTCTCCCTCTTCTATTCCTCTCTCTCTCCCTCTTCTATTCTTCTCTCTCCCTGTCCTATCCCATGTACTTCTCCCCCCAACCGGTCAAGGCGGATGCCCCCCTTCCAGAGTCTAGGGTCCGCCCCACCCTTTCTTCCTGAAGAGGGACTTCTTATGAACTGTTCTTCCTGTGAGGGAGTTTTTCCTGGTTTCCACTGTTGCTTGTTCCATCTGCTGCTCTGGAAGGTTTAGTTGGGTTCTGTTGTTCTCTATCATTGTAAGAGGTTCTGAGATGTTTGTTGGTGTGATTTAGCGCTTTACAAATAAAATTCAATTGAATTGAATTGAATGACTCCTATTCAAGAATTGATTATTTTTATTGACCCGACTCTAAATTCCTGTGTTTGTTTCTACGGACTATTGGAGTATAATAATATCTGACCATGCACCAGTACTATTAGATATACAGTTTAAGCCCACCATTAGGGAGGTTTAATTGGCTTCTTTTGGCAGATAAAGAATTTTGTGATTTTATTTCTTGTTCAATTGATGAGTTTTAGTTATTTAATAAGAATGATTCTACTTCATCTTTATTATCGTGGGAGAAACTTACATCCTGTCTCAGAGGGCAGATCATTTATTATTCTGCTCTTTCTAATAAAATAAATAGTTCTAGGCTTATGGAACTTACTACTGCTATTAGTAACCGAGATCAAAGATACTCCTCACTCCCTACACATGAATTATTTAGAGAGCGCATGGAGGTACAATTAGAATTTGATTTAAGTTCTACCAAAGAAGCTGAACAGTTGTTATTACATAGTCGCGGTTCATTCTATGAATATGCTGATAAAGCAAGCCGCCTATTGGCACATCAGTTACGGCGTCAAGCAAGTTCTCCGATAATTAGTAGTATTCAAAACACCCAAAGTATCATTACGACTGATCCCACTGAAATTAACGCCAACTTCAAATCATTTGATTCTTCTCTATAAACATCGGAATTTCCCCAAGACTCAAACAAAATGAAAGAATTCCTCCAAAGCCTCTCGAATCTGGTTATTGACCTGAATATTGCCAAAAATCTGGACTCCCGGCCCCCGCCTGGTCCAAGTAACAAAGTCAAATCAAGCAACGCAGTCAAATCAAGCAACTGGCCCTGATGGCTTCTATCCAATTTTACAAAAAGTTGATTGAAAAATTGGCCCGACTACTTTTAGCTGTTTAATGAAGCGTTAGAAAGAGGTCATTTACCAGCAACCCTGACGCAGGCCACGATAGTTTTACTTCTTAAACAGGACAAAGACCCAACCTTCCCAGGTTCTTACAGAACACTGTGTTCTTACAGAATACTGTGTTCTTACAGAACACTGTGTTCTTACAGAACCCTGTAAAGGTGTTAGCCAGATTAATCGCGTCTCGCTTGGAGAATATTCTCCCTTTGGTTATATCCCAAGAGCAAAATGGTTTTATCAAGGGACGTCAATAACTTTTTAATACCTGCACTCTTTTCAATATAATCTATTTAAAGCAATCATCTGATTGACCTGACATCGTGGTACCCTGGACGCGGAGACGGCGTTTGACAGGGTGGAGTGGGAGAACTTGTTTGTGGTTTTGAAGAAGTTCAGATTTAATGATAAGTTTGTTTCTTGGATTCGTCTTCTTTATTCATCCCTGAAAGCTTCATCGTGTTCATACTAAAGACACAGTCTCTGAATATTTTTCTCCTGGTTGAGGAACACGGCAAGGCTGTCCCTGATCGCCTTTGCTCTTTGCTCTCTGCTCTCTGCTCTCTGCTCTTGCTATGGAGCCCTTGTCTATTGCTCTGCCGTCTTCCTCCTCATTTACAGGGATTTTCTGAAATGGAACTGAACACAAATTGTCTTTATATGCGGACGATTTGTCGTTCTATGTATCAAATCCAACTAGTTCAATTCCCAAGGTTTTGGGTATTTTAAATCATTTCAGCTCCTTTTCAGGTTATAAATTGAATTTGGAGAAAAGTGAATGCTTTCCCATAAAGATGGCCGCTTGCGACATTCAGCGATCTGATTTACTTTTTAAACTTAATCCCACTGGGTTTAAGTATCTCGGTATCAACGTAACACGCTCTTTGTCTAACCTCACTTCTGCAAATTCTTCTCCTCTTATTGCAAAAATAACTTCTGACATCCAGCAAAGCGACATCTTCCTCTTTCCCTCTTGGTAGGATTAATGTGGTCAAGATGAAGATCTTACCAACATTTCTTTTTCTGTTTTAGTCGATTCCTCTTTTTCTGCCAAAAACCTTTTTCGATTCTTTGGACACGATTATTTGTGGTTTTATCTGGGATGGAAAACCACCTAGAGTTCGTAAAACATTATTGCAATATTGCAGACTCAGCGGGGGACTTGCTTTACCCAACTTTCAATCATATTATTGGGCAGCTCACATACACAACATGCTATTGGTTAAAATCATTTGGCTCTCCCTGGTGGAGAACGGAATTATCATCTTGCAATGGGACTTCAATTCCTGCACTCATTTTTACCTCTTTACCAGCTAAACCTTCGATATAAACAGATAATCAGGTGGTTTGTAATACATTGAAAGTCTGGTTTCAGTTTGGTTTGTTGGCAGCCTCCTCCTTGTGTCCTGTAACTAGGAATCATTTGTTTACCCCCTCCCTTTCAGATTCAGTATTTTCAGTTTGGCATGATAGAGGTATCGAACAAGTTAGGAATTTATACACATCTGGGCTGTTTGACAGCTTTACCAATTTATCTTCCAACTATATATTACCAGGTAATCATTTGTTTCGATATTTTCAAATCCGTCATTTTGTTTCTAAATGTTTCCCTAATTTTCCCTCCGTACCTCCTGAACAGCCGTGGGAAAGGATGAGTTCAAATAGTCCCCATAGGAAAGGCTGATATCTAAGATCTATCATTTTAACTATAAACAATGAGTCAATAGTCAAAATTATGAATTCTTGGTGGAGGGAGTTGGGAATGCAGATGAACGAGGAGCTTTGGGAGGAAGCTGTTAACGGAATTAGAGCATCGTCTTAGTCTGACTCACTTTAAAGTAGTTCGAAGGTTCATTTCTCCAGATCGAGGCTCTCGAAGATTTATCCAGAAGTGGAGGACATGTGTGATCAATGTAATGTCATCTTGGCCATATGTTTTTTCTCTGTCCTTATTTATATCATTTCTGGTCCAGTTATTCTAAAACATTTCTGAGGGTGCAGCCTTCTCCATTCATTGCCGTATTTGGGATTCCTGATTCCTCATTGGCTTTAAATTCAGCACAAAGCGATATGGTGGCCTTTACGTCCTTAACCGCAAGGCGCACATTGTTGTTACATTGGAAGTCCACAGGTTATCCCTCAATTTCCCTGTGGCTTAAGGATATGGTATTTTTTCTAAAACTTGAGTAAATTAAATATACAATTAGAGGATGTACAGAAATGTTTTATCAAAGAACGCAATGTTTTTTATCTTATTTTTCAGCTCTCAATATGCTGCCCAACTAAATGTGCCTGGCAGCGCATGGTGTTTATTTTATTTTCATTAATCAATTTTTTGTTTTGTATATGTAGTAGGTATTCATTAATGTCTACCTGTGTAAATATGTATAATATAAATTTGTTGTTGTACTTGCACTGAATTTAGTGAGCTGAGGAGGGAGATTTTTTTGTTGTTTTTTGTTTCCTTTTTGTTCCTGGGGGAGAAAAATCTAAAATGTGTGCTTTTTCTTTTAGAAGTAGACTTTGATGCATTGTTAGATTGGAACTACAGAGTTAAACGTGTGCTTTAAGGATGTATCATGTGATATAACTCCACACGAAAAGGTATGTGTACTTCATTGTAACGTCTATTCTTGGACTCAATAAAAAAAGAAGAAGGAAAAAAAAAAAAAAGGACATTAAAAAGAGAAAAGAGTCCCCCACCCACACTAAAATATTAAAACAGTTCTAACAATGGCCAGGCACCAATGAGCAAGGAGAGGAAACACCATCATCAAACACCATCACCATCCTCACCATTAAAGGCTGGATTATGGTTGACGGACGGGCGGGACGTGGAAATTAGAACCCAGCACGAGAGAACATGGTGCCATTTCTACTCCATGCCGCTCCCACTCCCAAACTGCAGAGGGCAGCAAACACACGTCAACTGCATACTTCCATAATGGCACGTAACGATCCAGAACGTAACGATCCATAACGTTCCATAATGGCACATAACGATCCATAACATAACGTAGCGATCCATAACGTTCCATAATGGCACATAACGATCCATTACGATCCATAACGTAACGTAACGATCCATAACGTTCCATAATGGCACGTAACGATTCCTTAACGTAACGATCCATAACGATCCATAATGTTCCATAATGGCACATAACGATCTATTACGATCCATAACGTAACATAACGTAACGATCCATAATGTTCCATAATGGCATGTAACGATCCACAACGATCCATAACGTAACGATCCATAATGATCCATAACGATCCATAACGTAACGATCCATAACGTAACGTAACGATCCATAACGTTCCATAATGGCATGTAACGATCCTTAACATAACGATCCATAACGTAACGATCCATAACGTTCCATAATGGCACATAACGATCCATTACGATCCATAACGTAACGTAACGATCCATAACGTTCCATAATGGCATGTAACGATCCACAACGATCCATAACGTAACGATCCATAATGATCCATAACGATCCATAACGTAACGATACATAACGTAACGATCCATAACGTAACGTAACGATCCATAACGTTCCATAATGGCACGTAACGATCCTTAACATAACGATCCATAACGTAACGATCCATAACGTTCCATAATGGCACATAACGATCCATTACGATCCATAACGTAACGTAACGATCCATAACGTTCCATAATGGCACGTAACGATTCCTTAACGTAACGATCCATAACGTTCCATAATGGCACATAACGATCCATTACGATCCATAACGTAACATAACGTAACGATCCATAACGTAACGATCCATAACGATCCATAACGATCCATAACGTAACGATCCATAACGTAACGTAACGATCCATAACGGCACGTAACGATCCTTAACGTAACGATCCATAACGATCCATAACGATCCATAACGTAACGATCCATAACGTAACGTAATGATTTATAACGATCCATAAAGTTTCATAACGGCACGTAACGATCCATAACGTAACGATCTATACTATCGATAACGTTCTATAACGTAATGTAACGATCCATAACAATCCGTAACGATCCATAACGTTCCATAACATAACATAACGATCTATAATGTAACATAACGTTCCATAACATAATGTAAAAAGCCATAACGTAACGTAATGATCCATAATGTAATGATCCATAACGTAATGATCCATAACGTAACGTAATGATCCATAATGTAATGATCCATAACGTAATGATCCATAACGTAACGATCCATAACGTAACGAACCATAACCTAACGTAACGATCCATAACGTAACATAACGATCCATAACGTAACGATCCATAACGTAACGATCCATAACGTAACGTAACGATTCATAACGATCCCTAACGTTTCATAACGGCACATAACGATCCATAACGTAACGATCCATAACGTAACGATCCATAACGTAACGTAACGATTCATAACGATGCATAATGTTTCATAACGGCACGTAACGATCCATAATGCAATGATCCATAACGTAACGATCCATAACGATCCATAACGTTCCATAATGTAACGATCCATAACGATGCATAATGTTTCATAACAGCACGTAACGATACATAACACACTTATCCATAACGTAACAATCCATAACGATCGATAACGTTCCATAACGTAACGATCCTTAACGTTCCATATCATAACGCGACGATCCATAATGTTCCATAACGTAACGATCCTTAACGTTCCATAACATAACGTAATGATCTATAACGTAACATAACGTTCCATAACGTAATGTAACAAGCCATAACGTAACATAACGATCCTTAACGTTCTATAACGTTCTATAACGGCACATAACGATCCTTAACATTCCACCACAATCCACAACGTTCCATAACGTAGCGATCCGTAACGTTCCATAACGTAACGATCCTTAACGTTCAATATCATAACGCGACGATCCATAATGTTCCATAACGTAACGATCCTTAACGATCCATAATGTAATGTAACGATCCATAACGTTCCATAACATAACGGAATGATCCATAATGTAACGATCCATAACGTAACGATCCATAACGTAACAATCCATAACGATCCATAACGTTCAATATCATAACGCGACGATCCATAACGTAACGTAACGATTCATAACGATGCATAATGTTTCATAACGGCACGTAACGATCCATAATGCAATGATCCATAACGTAACGATCCATAACGATCCATAACGTTCCATAATGTAACGATCCATAACGATGCATAATGTTTCATAACGGCACGTAACGATACATAACACACTTATCCATAACGTAACAATCCATAACGATCGATAACGTTCCATAACGTAACGATCCTTAACGTTCCATATCATAACGCGACGATCCATAATGTTCCATAACGTAACGATCCTTAACGTTCCATAACATAACGTAATGATCTATAACGTAACATAACGTTCCATAACGTAATGTAACAAGCCATAACGTAACATAACGATCCTTAACGTTCTATAACGTTCTATAACGTTCCATAACGTAATGTAACAAGCCATAACGTAACATAACGATCCTTAACGTTCTATAACGTTCTATAACGGCACATAACGATCCTTAACATTCCACCACAATCCACAACGTTCCATAACGTAGCGATCCGTAACGTTCCATAACGTAACGATCCTTAACGTTCAATATCATAACGCGACGATCCATAATGTTCCATAACGTAACGATCCTTAACGATCCATAATGTAATGTAACGATCCATAACGTTCCATAACATAACGGAATGATCCATAATGTAACGATCCATAACGTAACAATCCATAACGTAACAATCCATAACGATCAATAACGTAACGATCCATAACGTTCAATATCATAACGCGACGATCCATAATGTTCCATAACGTAACGATCCATAACGATCCATAATGTAATGTAACGATCCATAACGTTCCATAACATAACGGAATGATCCATAATGTAACGATCCATAACGTAACGATCCATAACGTAACGATCCATAACGTAACAATCCATAACGATCCATAACGTAACGATCCATAACGTAACGATAGGAACCTTTAACAGACCGGTGCCAGAGGACCTCAGGGACCCCGACCCAGCAGGTCCTGGTCCTGACACTAGGAACCTTTAACAGACCGGTGCCAGAGGACCTCAGGGACCCCGACCCAGCAGGTCCTGGTCCTGACACTAGGAACCTTTAACAGACCGGTGCCAGAGGACCTCAGGGACTGTGAGGGCTCATATTGTAAAAGCAGGTCATAAAGATAAGAAGGCTAAAGACCATTAAGACATTTAAAAACTAATAACAAAATGTTAAAATCAATCCTGAAATGCACAGGGAGCCGATGCAGTGACTTTAAAACAGGTGTAATGTGCTCCGTCTTCTGGTCTTCGTCACTCGTGCTGCTGAATTCTGGAGCAGCTGAAGGCTGCTGAGAGTTTTCTGGAGACCAGAAAGCAGGACATTACAATAATCTAAGCCAGTGGAGGTAAAAGCATCTCCTGCTGGCCAGAGAGAGAAGTATGTCAACTAATGCAATGAATTTTAGATGTGTATTGTAATATACATGATATAATACTGTAATATACTTAATCATTTCTAACTCTTCAGTTAAGTAACTGTGATAGAGGTAATAAATTCAATACTTGGTCTGGAAAACTTTGCAGCTATCCCTCAGCTAACATCAAACTACAAAGAGCGACTCACAGTGACTCACCACAGTCACAGCAAAAACCTAGTAATTCATCCGACAAACCAAGGGAAACAGTCTTGGACCTTATGATGTGAAAGGCACCTTAATAAGCAAATCCACAGGCACCACGAAGCACTCAAGTGTTCACATCTGTTGCCATGTTGATCCTGATCTGTGTCCTCACCTTCTCCAGCACCTTGCACACATACTGGCACCAAAGGATGAGGAAGATGATGATGACGAGCAGAAGGATGATGGTCACAAGACAGCCGATGAGGATGGGGGTGTTTCCGTCATCAGGCTGGTCACTGGCTGATGGATTAGCTGCAGCAGGAAACATTGTGATTCAGTGGGACTAAAGCTCTTTTAACTTCAAACCTTTACAACTAACAACTTGTGGGGAATAAACTCTTTACATCTATAGATTGAAAGCAGGACCTCAAATTGGTTGTCTTTGGGATCAATAATCTATGTAGTTATTTTTATGGTCGACTTTACACAATAAGAGTACATTTGGTATTGTTTGCGTCCAAGAGTTTAGAAACTAGCTTTGTAGTAGTATATTCACCATCAGTCCAAAGTTTGGACACACCTTCTCATTCCATCTTCATGACTATTTACATTAGATGTAGATTCTCACTGAAGGGATCAAAACTATGTGAATGAACACGTATGGAATTGTGTAAAAAAAAAAAAAAAGTGTGAAATAACTCAAAACATGTTTTATAGTTTAGATTCCTCAAAGTAGCCATCTTTTGCTTGGTTAATAGCGCTAGCCTTAGCCTTCTCTCAAAGAAACGCCTAATAGTGTATAACTAAATTAATTAATTACATTAATTAACGTGTAATATATATATATAGAGAGAGAGAGAGAGAGAGAGAGAGAGAGAGAGAGAGAGAGAGAGAGAGAGAGAGAGAGAGAGAGAGAGAGATACTGTAGATATATAGATATAGATATTGGTGCTGTCAATCGATTAAACAATTTTACTAATTAATTGCGATTAATTGCATTGTTTTTCTACTGAAGACTGAAGCTTATAATGGATATTTATTGAGGAAAAACCATGGAATTAATATCGACTCAACAGACAGAGACTATATTTAAATTCAAAGATTATTTTTAATTTATAAAAACATAAATTAAGGTATTAATAAACATCTAACATAAGTCCCGGTTTTGTTAGTGTGCAGGTCACACACACACACACACACACACACACACACACACACACACACACACACACACACACACACACACACACACACACACACACACACAGAAAAAAACTCTACTATGACAATTAACCGATCCATGGGGTCCTGGTGGCAATTAGAAGAGTAAGGGGGACCATAGATCCCTGTACCTTGGAACTACCTTCTTCTCCTTCTGTGGGACCCAGAGGAGAACAATTAAAAATTGACCTCCAGTGAGTCCTGCGTCAGTGAGTCCCCTAAACCAGCTGGATGTTCTTCATTAACCAATCAGATGCCCAAACCACTTTAACTGGTTCCTTTCAATGTGAAGGAGCTCAACCTTGAGTCTCTCCTGGAGGACCAAGCTTCTCACTCGACTATGACAAAACCTTATTCTGTCCAACTGAATGGTGATCCAAAGTGTTTTTGTGTTTAGAGCCCTCTTCACCACAACAGTCCGGTAAAGTGTCTGCACTGTCCACCAGAAGACTTCATGATCCTTACTGCCCATCTCTTGTGTGTAAGACCTCGAGATGATGTACAGTTGACCCGTCGGTAGCAGCCACACAGAGCAGCGCTCAGGAAGAGCCCAGGGTCTTGCTCAGGGACCCCCGATGCATGGTTGCTGTTTTTTGGAATGTGGGAGGAAACTATTGTACCTAGAGGAAACTGACTCATACACACGGGGAGAACATGCAAACTCCACACAGAAACGCCCAAGGCCGTATTTGACGCCATGAACTTGTCGCTGTGAGGCGAGGGCGCCACCGTGCGGCCAATTGAATTCATCATGTGGAAAAAAATTGAAGTCCACAACCTGAAGTGGGCTTCAATATTTTTCTGTGACAATCACATAAAATAAGTCACTGCACAGGGCTGATCTCTTCAACTTGATAGGTATTAGATGTGTTGGTTGCCACGGTATCACTGAGTGGTGGTTGAGACACAGCGCTATCCATCCATCCAGCCATCCATTTTCTCCCTCTTGTCTATTTCCAGGTGGTGGTGGTGTCAGTCTGAGCACCGTCACCCAGATCACCTTGCACCCATTAAGAACCTTCCTGCAGGTGGAGAGCCCACAGGAAGGTGGTGAGCCCACAGGAAGGTGGTGAGCCCACAGGAAGGTGGTGAGCCCACAGGAAGGTGGAGAGCCCACAGGAAGGTGGCGCCTAGTGTGGGACATGAACCCTCTACCTTGAGATTGAGAGTCTCATGCTCTACCAACTGCAGCTGTATCAAGTTACATGATATTATCAAGTCCAACCAAAAAGGTCTACATCCAGTCTTTATAATCCAAAGAGACATTTTGACCTAAGTTGCGCAAAGTCAGATTTGTTTGGACCCTGAAACCGTGGCCAGGGGGTCAAGTTTCTTTGAGATTAGAATAAGGGCCGTTCCAGCTAGTGATCCACAGGCGCCTTGATGTCAGGATTAAGACAAACCTGTCTGCGGTGTCAGGGTGATGGTGCTGCCTTCACTGGCTGGAGAAGACGTCACTGAAAGGGTCATCAGAGTTGGAAGGACGGTGTCCTCTGATGTACAAAAACAAATGGATCGCAGTTTCTAACATTCACCTTCAACAGCAAGTTTATTGTAAAGCACTTTGTATCAGCCCGTGAGTATCCGAGACGTTGTAGATTCTGCTCATTACAGCTGTACATATAAAAACTACAAATGCATTCAAATACAAGTGCAAAAAATACAAACACAGGCAAATACACAATATAGAATAATATTACACATGTAAAAGACACCATAAATAAAGAAGTGTTGAAGTCAGACTTAAGTGGATGAAAAGTTTTCTTACCTGACTGAAAGGAGATCTCGCTGAACATCATCCACACATCTGCGAAGAAAAAGTGGCATCGCAGGGATTTGGCAGCACGGCGGTTCAGCGGCACTGTTACGTAGCGGGCGCTTGGGTTCCTGTCGTCCAGCACCGTCTTAAAGGCCACAGGCTCCGCTTCCCACCCAGAGATGAGGCGGGGCTTAAACCAACAGCTGACAGAGGAGAAGATCTTGACGCCGCGGGAGAACATGTTGTTACTGTGCACCTGCAGGGAGGAAGGAGCGGAGATGGATGACCTCCAACATGCTCTCAAGAAATATCGACATGACGGAGTATTACATTGCCACCATCTCGGACCACGCCCTTCAACCAGCACAGTTCTTCGCACTTTATTGGATCTGCAGAACAGCCGAGTCGGTAAAGTCTAGAGGTGGAGCCAGTGGGTCGGTATGCACCGGTACGCAGTACCAGCACTTTAAAATTTTACCCCTCAGTGTACCGGGACTTTTCTTTAGGGATGTCCCGATCAGACTTTTTTGCCTCCGATACCGATCAATTTTTCAGACTTGAGTATCGGCCGATACCGATACTTTCCCGATCCGATACTTCCATTGCTATAGCAAAGATACTCAATAGTCTATTTTTGGAGCAACTAAGATGTCTGAAGCTAAAAGCACTATTGTCAGAAGCTTTGTTTAGCTAGAAATTATTGTAAAACTCACTTATTGAATCAGAATTCTTCTCAGAACGACTTAAGAACTTATTTAAACTTTATTCAGTCAGAACAACAAAAACCCAGTTACTCTCTACAGTCTTGTATCTCTTATTTATGTTAACCTAAACAACTTCACCTGGATTTTGTGGCAAATACATTTTTTTTTCAAATGAAACCCAGTGAATCAGTTTGACTAACATATAAACTATAAAAAACTACAACATAAACAGTATTCAGTAAAACCAATCAGAAGAACCCAATTCCCAATTGCCTTTAGGGGCGCTGTGACTCACCAAACACAACAGAAACGCAGAAGAAGACAGACTACATAGAAATATAGAAGTAGACTTCTGCACATAAACACATAAACCACTATATATTAACTCTAGTTTTATAGGTCTATGGCCCCACTCCGCCTGCTTCTAGCTTCTGCAGCTCGACCGGAGCTTGTAGTCCCTGATTGTTGTGGTTATTAGGTGACTTTGCGGACCGCGGTGGGGGAGGAGGGGGGCGATTACGTCATCTTATTTTCCACAGATGATCGTCTTTGCTAAGCATACTCCGAAGTATGTTTACTTTTTAGATGTCTTATCAGATTAGTTGTGTTAAACGAAGCTCTGGTGCTCCACCTCTCGGGACTGTGGAGTCCAACTGGTGGCTGGACTGGTTTGGTTATCAACCTTAAAATCCCTGCAGACTGCTGACATTTTATCCTCTCAATGGCTTCAGGCTGCTAACGGCAGTTTACGGCAGGTCGCAAACGGGGCTCGCTTTACGGCAGGTGACGTGGAAATTTTTTTGTTTTTCTTAGATCGGCGGTGTGATCGGCTGGATTTGCCGATTCCGGATCACTCACAAATCACCAATATCGCCCAGGATCGGGACATCCCTACTTTTTTTCTAGTATACGGCGCGTACCAGAACTTTCCGGACACTATTTTTTTCACATGCTCTTGTTGGGCCTAGGCAACCATGCTCAACCCCCCTCCGGACAAAGGAGGGGGGGAGGGTGACCACATGTTTCTTTGAGAACAAAGAAACATGTGGTCACCACTGGAAAAATTCGCCATTGGTCACGTGACCCCCACCAGGGGGGCCCCGCGCACCCCTCCTTTGAAGCTGCATCCCTGAAGCTCACCACTAGGGGGATCCACCAACTCCACAACACCCATGGTCTGGAAACCTGAGACCAGCCCAAGGGGATTGGCTGAGAGCCATCCTGAGCACAGCGGACCATGACGCTCAACTATAAAAGTCCAACTCGCGAAAATACAACCATCTCCCAGACGGATTCGTGTCAAGCAGGACGCAGGACTTCGCACGGAGACACAAAGGGCCGCGTGTTAACTCACGTGGACTGGGCCCGGAACACTTCCGTGGGACGTACTTTTAATTTTTTTCTTCTTCAACTGGACCGCCGGAGAACCCCCCCCCTCTGCTGCACCCCTGTGAGGCCCAAGTCGAATTCATGGTGCTGAATTCCGACCCGGTAATAACGGAAAAGTTACCGCGGCCTCATAGAACCGCACCGCACCACGAACGGTGCTGAACAACGCAGCCACGACAGTAAGAGCCTTTGTCTGGGCAGAAATTGTTAGATTAGCGTGAAGCTAATATGCAATGTGTTTTAACGTGTCATTAAGCTGCAACATTTGTCTGTGTATGTGCGTGAACGCGACACACGCAATACCCTGGGTATGAAACCCCGTCTCTCCACCTCAGAAACCAGAGATTTGTGTTGATTTCTGAATTATTTATGAATTAATACAGTTTGTTAATAAACGCCAGTTAGCTGAATTGAACGATTCTTGGTGATTATTATGTATTTATTGTTGACAATTCACTGGTTTGTAACAGTCTGTGCTCGGATCTCACACCTTGCTAAATCATCTCAACTGCAGTTTTTTTTGCATGAGCTTTTCCCAGAGACTCACTTTGTTACCGTGTTCATACAGTTTAGTATATTTGTACCTTATAGCTGTAAATCCTAATAAAAGCAGCTGGAACAGAACAGACGTCCCCAGAGACTGGAGACAGACAGTCACTGTCCTCCTGAGGACGGGAATCTGTTTTTACACTGGAACATCCAAACTGCAGCTTCACTCACGACTGTCACCTTCTGTGTTTCCTCTGGAATTAGACTGACTGGGACACACTTGGTCATAAGTGATAATCAATCACTTCTATCCTCTGGATCATTGATAATCAGTCACTTCTATCTGCTCTGGATCATTAGAAGATTAAAGTTTGACATAAGAACATGGTTCTACTGATTCAACAGTAACGTTCCACTAAAGAAACATCTAGAACTCTGCAGCTTGGCTGTTTATGATCTCGTGGATCAATAAGTTTGATATTTGAAGAAATTAAATGTTTGAGATGAACCTGGTTCAATTCTCCACCTCACCATCAGCACCACCAGGTTCTCCGTCTCCAAAATGTGTTGCTCAAGGTTCTAAGTTGTCGTACCGGTATGAACTTTCTCCTGCTCAGTTCATTTTTATAGATGACAAACTTTGTGTGGGAAGTGGTGTAGGCATCTTTCAGGACCTTTAGTGTGTAAGCCACCTTTAGAGACGAGGCTCTAGATGTGGATGAAACAGTCCTGAGACCATCTGATGAAATAAAGAAAGACAAACCTTCATGGATGTGAAGTTCCTCTGCTGGTCAAACACAAACTCCATCTCCACATGGCCTTGCGTGCCCAGCGAGTCGTTCCTCCAGCCCAGGTAGTCGTAGCCCAGCCACACATGGTACTGCCGGGTCATCAGGAAGTCGTCCAGGCCAATGACCCCATCAGTCAGCTGACCCAGCCCACCCAGCAGCCTCCTGCAGCAGGAGGCAGATGTCAGGGGTCAGGGGTCAGAGGTCAGGAATACTGGGAGAAGTCTCAACTGTGAGGAGTGCGTGGGACGCTCGCCTCCTTTCGTGCACTCCGTCATACGTGGAGTCGTTGAGGCTGGCGATGGGATAACCGGGCGGCATCATGAGCTGCCCCTCGGGGGCGCTGTAGGAGATCAGGCCATCTGCATGGGGCAGATCACAGAGAAGACAGCCAGGCAAGGCACATCAGCACAGGAAGTGCAAATCAGAACACAGACAAGAGAACACAACCAACACCAACATAGAGGTGTTCAAAGCAAGGCAGAGGAAGTGGTGCAAAGCCATTCAGAGCCGTACACATTGCCATACACAGTACCGTACACAGTACTGTACACAGTACTGTACACAGTGCCGTACACAGTGCCGTACACAGCGCCGTACACATTGCCGTACACAGTACCGTACACAGTACCGTACACATTGCCATACACAGTGCCGTACAAAGTGCCATACACAGCGTCGTACACAGCACCGTACAAAGTGCCGTGCAACTCTTGCAAAGCAAGAACAAGAAAAACACAGAGGTGCAGAGTGAAGCAATGCAATGGAAAATGATGCAATAATGTAAACCAACAACAAAGCAATGCAAGAAAGCTCAGACAGGTTTAAGGCAATCAACATATTATCTTTACATACTGATTTTGTCCAAATGAACCCATTATGATTGCTATAAGCAATAAAAATATTCTAAATGTCGTTGTTGTCACCCTGAAATGTGATTGCTTTCCTTGAATTCAAAACAATAAGAAGAAATATGGCAGAAAGAAGTGCCAACCAAAGTTGCTGCCTAGGGTTTAAAAGATTTTGTAAAAAGGTTTGATATGTTGACATAAAGAGGTTTTTAAATGTTGTTTCTTCTAAGATGTAGGCATAGCCCAGATTGGTTAAGCAGAAAAGACATAAAACATGTAGAGTGACACTGTGTCAGCGTATCGTACCGTCCCACGGGCAGCCGTACAGCTCCACCCTCATGCAGACGGTGGTGGACAGTTTGGTGACCGGGATCAGGCGGATGTAGCGCGAGATGATCGGGGGGTGAAGGTCGTTGATGACTGATGCGTACGCGTTTTTGTTGCCCTCGATCTCCTGAATGCAATGAAATAGAATCAAGATGTCCTAAACAATGCTGTTATGTAATGATGGTAATGAGTCACTTACTATTAGGAATTCTAAAGGTGCAGTGTGTAAAAACAAGGAAACATATGAACTACCACAATTTGTTTTGTCTCTCATGCATTGTCTTTTGCATAATTGGCCACGTGCATGTTATTATAAGGGACTTTGTAAGGCATTAATAAGCATTAAGGAATAAGAGTTCCTATTCACTTCTGAGAAGAGTTACAGATAAGGTTCTCCTCCATTCATTCCTTCCCAGGTTCTCCTCCATCATTCCTCCGCAGGTTCTCCTCCATTCTTTCCTTCCCAGGTTCTCCTCCATCATTCCTCCGCAGGTTCTCCTCCATTCTTTCCTTCCCAGGTTCTCCTCCATTCTTTCCTTCCCAGGTTCTCCTCCATCATTCCTCCCCAGGTTCTCCTCCACTCTTTCCTTCCCAGGTTCTCCTCCATTCTTTCCTCCCCAGGTTCTCCTCCATTCTTTCCTTCCCAGGTTCTCCTCCATCATTCCTCCCCAAGTTCTCCTCCACTCTTTCCTCCTAGGTTCTCCTCCATTTTTCCTCTCCAGGTTCTCCTCCATTCTTTCCTTCCCAGGTTCTCCTCCATTCAGTCCTTCCCAGGTTCTCCTCCATTCTTTCCTTCCCAGGTTCTCCTCCATTTTTGTTGTTCTCCATTCTTTCCTTCCCCTTTTCTCCTCCACTCTTTCCTCCCAGGTTCTCCTCCATCTTTCCTCCCCAGGTTCTCCTCCACTCTTTCCTCCCAGGTTCTCCTACATCTTTCCTCCCCAGGTTCTCCTCCATTTTTCCTCCCCAAGTTCTCCTCTATTTTTTCCTTCCCAGGTTCTCCTCCATTCTTTCCTCCCCAGGTTCTCCTCCATTCTTTCCTTCCCAGGTTCTCCTCCATCATTCCTCCCCAGGTTCTCCTCCACTCTTTCCTCCCCAGGTTCTCCTCCATTCTTTCCTCCCCAGGTTCTCCTCCATTCTTTCCTCCGCAGGTTCTCCTCCATTCTTTCCTTCCCAGGTTCTCCTCCATTCTTTCCTCCCCAGGTTCTCCTCCATTCTTTCCTCCCCAGGTTCTCCTCCATTCTTTCCTCCCCAGGTTCTCCTCCATTCTTTCCTTCCCAGGTTCTCCTCCATTCTTTCCTCCCCAGGTTCTCCTCCATTCTTTCCTCCCCAGGTTCTCCTCCATTCTTTCCTTCCCAGGTTCTCCTCCATTCTTTCCTTCCCAGGTTCTCCTCCATTCTTTCCTCCCCAGGTTCTCCTCCATTCTTTCCTCCCCAGGTTCTCCTCCATTCTTTCCTTCCCAGGTACTCCTCCATTTGTCCAATCTTGTTCTATCACATTCCTTGTTACCTATAAGTCTGTGATCCACCGTTCTCTGAGCACATGCCAGTTGTTTTTGATGTGCCTCTCCCCTGTCATAAGGTTGAACCTCGCGCTCCAGCGCAGCACCGTCACATTATTAATTCTTCCACTGCAGCACAGTTTTCCACTGCCTTTGACACATATACCAGCCCGACTCCCCTCCTGGCCTGTAAGTCAGATGTAGAGGCACTGGCCTCCCACCTGGACTCATCCTGCCCAGCTATTTTAGATGTGGTGGCTCCGTTAAAAACAAGACTCTCTAAACATAAACCTGAGCATGGATCGATGAAACCACTCGTGTTGTCAGGCCAGAGTGCAGGAGAGCTGAGAGAAGTGGAAGAAGGATAAGTTACAGGTGTCCTTCCAGATGTGGAGGAACAGCTGGCGTTCTTATCAGAGAATGGTGAAAACTGCTAAAACCAAATATTTGTCTGATATCATCATCTCCAAGGAAAAGAAAAGACGAACAAAGTAGGTTTCCACAGCTTTTCCAGCTCGTCCTGCGAGTTGGAAGTGTTCGGGCCCAGTCCGTGTGAGTCAACACGCGGCCCTTTGTGTCCCCATACGAAGTTCTGCGTCTGGATCAACGCGAGTCCGTCTTGGAGATGGTTGAATTTTTGCGTGTTGGACTTTTTATAGTTGTGCGTCATGGTCCGACCCCTGGAGCATCTTAAATTACATCTACAAATTAAATCAGTGGTCAGTTGAGACGAGCCAGAGTGAAACCTTTCCTGTCCTTGGATCATTTAGAGATTTTAATCCCTGCTTTTATCACCACTCCTTTAGATTACTGCAACGCTCTTTACGTTGGGCTCAGCCAGTCTTCACTCAGTCTTCACATGCCGCTGCTCGACTTCTACCAGGAGACACAAACCACCAGCACATCACCCAGGTTTAGTATCGGTTTACTGCTCCCTGGTCCTCCTAGGATTGATTTTAAAATTATTTAATTTGTTTTTAAATGTCTCCATGGCCTCGCCCCAAAGTATTTGTCCCACCTGCTCCGGCCGTCCACTCCCTCCCTCTCTCAGGTGGACAGGTCAGTCCTTGTTTGTCCCTCAGACCAAGAGGAAGCAGAGAGGTGATCACACCTTTTCAGTCGGAAGGACTTTCCTCTGCACATCAAACAGGCCCACTCACTTCCTGTTTTTAAAAGCTCTGAAAACTCTTCTTCTCTTTGGCTTTTAACTCAGTCTGAGACTTTTATTGTTTTTAACGCTTTTAGTTATTTGTATTGCTTTATATTGTTTTTACTGTTCTACATTGCTTTTTTTCTATGTTGTCATTAAATTATATATATATATATATATATATATATATATATATTCATTTATTTTATTTAATGTTATCTTATTTTATTATTTGTCTGTACAGCAACGGGGTTGTTTTTAAAGTGCTGTATAAATAAAGTTGAGTTGAGTTGAGTTCCAGCTCTCCGCTCACTCCTTCCTGCCTGGGCCCCTCACTCACCGCCTTTCCCAGCCGGTTCCTCCAGGACTTCCACAGCAGGCCGTCTCTGCTGTAGTTGAGGCGGTATGCTTGGGCGAACTCGTTCCCAGAGTTCCTGGCGTAGCGTCCCTGAGTCCCGACCACCGTGAGGAAGGTGAGCCTCCCCAGGTCCACCTGCAACACACATCCAGTCAGCAGCTGACTGAGTTATACCGGAGAAAAAGAAAACAGTTGACCGACTGACACACAAACACATTTTGTGGGTTGAGACATTTTTTTCTGAGTCGAGTCTTTTAAACCTTTTCACAGTTAAAAGGGGAATAAGTGGAGAATATTCAAAAACTTTTTTGAAAACTCAGTGAAATGTAAATGTAATTATGACAAAAATACAAAAATAAGCCATTGAACAATTGTAGACTGGAGTTTTGCTTAAGATCCTTTATTGTAATATTAGTCTTGTCTGTTTTAATTAGTTTTAGACTACTTTTAAAACCTTCTTCTTCTTCGTATTATTATTATTATTATTAGTAGTAGTAGTAGTAGTAGTAGTAGTAGTAGTAGTAGTGGTAGTATTACAAAACCTTTATATAATTATATATGTTACAAAGTGCAACATATATAATCATTGAATTCTACAGACTTATGATACAGTTCTGCTCGTATATAATTTCCAGGCAAAAGCAATTGTGGCTTAATTTTCAATATTTTTGCAGAGTAAGACAACACCTTGTTAACCTATTTAGCACCTACAATTTGGGTATTGATTACTTTCTGTTCCACCACTGCAGCTGTAGTGACATCTGCGTTTTTACATAAAGTAATAATCCACTTGCACACGTACAAGTTTCACCCACTTAATTATCTGTTAAAGGATGGTTATGCTACCTGGGAGAGGTAGACACTTTAAATTACAGCTATACCTGAAACACTTTCCAGCCGTGTGAGTCCATTGTTTTATTTCTGTATCCTCCAAGTTGATCTTTTAGGGGCCATAAGAGCCTGTAACCTCTCAGG
The DNA here is from genome assembly GCF_963383615.2 of Lipophrys pholis. Classification (NCBI taxonomy): domain Eukaryota; kingdom Metazoa; phylum Chordata; class Actinopteri; order Blenniiformes; family Blenniidae; genus Lipophrys; species Lipophrys pholis. The sequence continues at coordinate 32,249,265 of NC_137638.1, read as the reverse complement.
CCTGGCCTCTATTCACACACACACTCAAACAGGCACATATTCTGGAACTGAACTGAGGCCTGGATGGACTGTATTTATCTAAAAGACTTGGATATACATTGTGTTAAATTTGAACAGTTTTCTAGGCAATTTCCTCTTAAGATGATTCAACCAGTTTCAATTAAAAGGTTTTGTTTATTGGACAGAGACTATATTCAAGAGAAAAATCTGTAATTTGATGAAATGTTAATGCTGCATTAACACATAAGCCTGAAGCGTAACGAATATCATGTTCCTGCCATCCGTGGCACCTTCGTAACATTCATAATGTGGTGTAACACATCTGAATAGGGTTTTTAAATGGGTGAGTCGGTTTGTGACATTCTTGATATTCATGGAGCATTTGGTTTGGCTGCCAAAAAATATTCCACCAATGTCAAGAATCACCTGAATTTGTGAAGTTTGCAACTGAGATGTCACTTAATTGTGATGCGTGGTGATGCGTAAAGGCTGAATTAGTCTTCACACGCGGGCAGAATCCAATCCAATCCAATTTATTTATAAAGCACTATTAAAAACAACTCAGTTGACCAAAGTGCTGTACAACAATATAAAAATACAATTATAAATCAGCACGATGGAACATGAGTGCCATTTCTACTCCACGCCACTCCCGCTACCAAACTGCAGGGGGCAGTGCAGAGCAAACACACGTCACCGGCAGTACTGAATTAGGGTAGAAGAAGTAGACTTCCTCTTCTCCTTGACACCAACAGGTGATCCTGTGAGTGTAGAGCAGAGAGGAGCAGGACACAACAACCTGTCGGGCACGAGGGCTGCACTTTCAGCTGGAAATGATCTGAACTTCTTTCTGCTTGTCAAAAACAGTGACAAAGAAACGGTCAAGAAAATAAAATAAAAATAGCCTGTCTCTGTGTTTCCTTCAGAAAGGAGACCTCAGCTACAGAACATCTGGCTGAACGACTGTTTCCTGTGTTTTGCTTTGGATCATTTCCAGCATGTCAGCAACAACAGTCAAATGAGTGGAGCCGAAGCAGTGGTGCTCAGTGCTGGAGCACCACTGGGAGGGAGCCCATCAAATAACACAACATTGTTGAATGAATAATCACCTGCATCCGGAATCAAACCAGCACCCCCTGACATACCAGCTACGAGCTCAACCACTAGACCACAGTCCCAGAACGAAGTAGCAGTAGTCATATGAGAGCTTTGACATCCAATCACTGTTAAATTGTCTCCATGAAACTTTGAAACTGAAATTGACATTTATGCAAATCAGCACCTCTGAATCAAATCTTGTGTTTTCAGCGTCGATGTGGACGGCTTCCTCTTGGTCGATGCTGTCTAGTGTCTTCAGTCCTCTTCCTCTTCAGCTCTGACTCTGTAGTCAGAAAGGTTAGGAGGCGATCGTGGCTCAGTGGTAGAGTCGGTCGTCCAATAACCGGTTGGCTCAAAAAGTCATTGTCGTTGTGTCCTTTGGGCAAGGCACTTTACCCACATTGCCTCGTATGAATGGGTATGAATGGTGCATGAATGTTGGTTGGTGGTGGCCTCCGTCAGCAGCCCCAGGGCAGCTGTGGCTATAACGTAGCTTAGCATCCCTGGAGGGACTGGTGTGGATGAATCATGGTCTCTGGACGCGCTACGACTCAGCGCCAAGAAAGTGCTTTATAAATCCAAGCCATTACTATTATGTTCCGCATGGAGGGGCGTGGCTACTGAGGCGTGGCCAGCTTGGGATGAGGAGGTTGCAGGTTCAATCCTCACAGTGGACAGGACACTACCTTGGGTCCCTTGACCCAAACACTCAAACTGTGGCTGCCCACTGATGGGTCAGTCTGGGGGTAAAGGAGTTTCTCCAAGGGGATGAATAAAGTATGAATAGAAAGGTTTTTATTGTTATGAAAACAAATTTGGTACTCTCTGTGTTCCTGATAGAACTAGAATTTATAAGCCACACACTGCTTAGCAGATACAAAGAGCCTGGATTGATCTTGGAACTCTAACCTCTGATCTTTGCGCCGTGCACCGTAAACTCCCAACACGTTCTCCTGTTACACTGACTGCAGCATCATTTTCCACCTGCAGATGGGACACCATCTACTCACATGTCCTAATTTAGGCTCTTAGTCACAGCCAGCTGGAACCGGCTGTAGATCTTCAGAGTGTTTACTGGATGTGTGCTGGACGTCTCACGCAAAGCAGGGAACTTTGTAAATATCAAACAGATCCGAGTACAGATGGAGACACAAACCTGGAGGTACTGAGTGTCTGAAGGCTCCAGCTGTCCTTTAGGACACCAGGCTCCTTCTCCTTCCTCACGGTTCAGCCTGCACACACACACACACACACACACACACACACACACACACACACACACACACACACACACACACACACACACACACACACACACACACACACACACACACACACACACACACACACACAGGGTTTCAATTATTTAAACATCAAATGCTAAAATATGAAGTTGGTACCTGAACTATTAAAGGCATGGAACAGGTTTTCAGTCAGACTGGTATCAGGTAAACATGTTGAATATTGCAATTACAATATGATTTGCAATTAATACAAACATTTCCCTTTATGATGGTAATTTTAATGCCTTCTTCCTATTGTTGAATTTTGATATTTATTTAGTTATCTCTTCTCACTAAATTGCATCATTTGTGACTGGCCCATGTATTTTTTTATTGGCATTTCTTTTCTTTATTTGCGGCGCGTGTGTCTGCAGTTCCCCAAGTTATGTTGGGTAATGTTTCATTTGGTTTTTGCAACCAATGTCTATATAACAGACACATCCCTGCCAATCAGTTGATTATTTTTTGTAAAATGTAAAACTTTTATGAACTGATTGTGACTAATTGTAATTTTCTCCCATATTCCAATCTCATGTTTTATTTTGCAGAGCATGAAAGCACAGACACATAATCCATATATCATGTCGATATCATAATAATTGTAAATGTGAGCAGTACTTTGCAGCTTTAGTTTCAGTGATTGTTTATATTTTTTGCAAGTTTCCTTTCCACAATTCATCCAACCAGTCAGAAGATCTACAAACTTTCACAAAACTCTGACTTTTTGTTGTGAACAAGGCCCATTACTTCTTGCACTAAGCAACTCTCAGGGCGAGAAATGAATCACTATCATACAATATGAAACAGACTTCCACTGGGCCCATAATTTAACACATTCCAGTCCAGCCTACCGTGCCCATTGTCAGCTTCAGCACTGACATTATGCAGTCATTGTTTCTGATGAGAAGCAGCTTTGTTACTGCTTAATAAAACTTGTTTAAAAAGAGGAATGTCTAATGAATCCTGAACTTAGTTCACCAGGAAGCAAGGCAGCATTGCCCTCCCTCCACTGTGGCTACGATGCATTAGGAGTCTGAATAAACATTACCTTCCATCACTAACAGCTTTCTGCATGGAGGTAGTTTACCTCAGCTGACCTCAGCTTCAACTGAACTTACTGAGTGAACGGCGCTTTTTTAGGTTTCAGTGTCGGGCAGTCAGGTCCTGCTGACCCTTCTCTGCAGGCCTCAGGAAAATATCTGATTTACAGACTGATGTTAATTACATTTTGTCCATGAATACGTAGGAAATAATTCCAAATGGTCTGTGCGCTTCGTCTCATAGCTTCCCCCCTGGTGGCGCTGCTTCCAGACGTGTACTGTCAAGTTGAAGCCTTTAACCAATCACATTGCAGCCATCACCTTTTGCCAGGGTCAAAGAAATCTGTCTGAGGCCTTCACAAACTGTTATGCAGCATAAAATAGGTGTCGGTCACGCTGTTGCCTCGACCAATCAGATTTTGAGTTGGGGACACCAGGGGCCTCTCGCATGCGAACAGTAACGTCAGCATTTTCACTAACGCACTGGGTGACTATCTGTAACGAGCTGCACGAGCAAACATATAGCTGTGTTGATTTAATAGCAGTTGTGTCAACTCACAATGGCTGAAGGAGGAGAAAAAGTGATTTGGCTGGAGATTTATTGTTAAATTTCAAGACGGACTTTTCAAGAGGTCCCTGAACGCACCGCAGCACTTCCAGCGCACAGAGTTCCGGTTACTCACTACAACTAACTCCACAGCAGGATTCTGGGCTATATTATGTGCGAGACAACGACCAGATTTCAGGACCTCCCTCCTCGACCGCCAGACGTTTCAGGAATAGCAGCAGCGTTGTTATGCAGCTGAGGTGCACTTGAAGGAGAGTTGTGCATTCTGTTGTTGTTTTTTCAGTAAAGGTATTTATTATGGCAACACCAGCACCGATCTGCTCTTCATACTACATTTCTGCATAAGGACATGTTTTTTTTTCAGCAATACAAAAGTTATTGAGGGGTGAATTGATTCAGACCGAGCACTAGTGAAGGCCCAGGTCTGAGAGGCAAGGCCTGGCACTGGTAGATTTACTTGCACTGTGCAGTCATGCAAGTCAGCATGTTTGGAAAACCAGATTAAGCCCTACTGCACTAGATTGTGTTGAAAACTGATACTGATTATATTTTACTTCAATAGGTCAGGAATCAAAAAGAGAAAGAGCACTGTTATTTAGGAATGCAAAATCCAAAGCACAACTACAGTATATCAACATCATATACTTAAACGCTTCATATTCAACATCACTGCCTATCTCATGTTTACCGTGCAGGTCTACACAACACTTGCCACAACTTAACAGTGGGCGAGGTTTTCTGGTTCTTGAAAGGATCATTTAATCCATAAATGTCCAAAGAAATGTGAAGAATTTAGCAGTTTTAGCAAGTTTTTCATTGGTTATAAAATGGTCTATTAATATCCTCCATTTATCAAACACAAAACCAAATGAAAGCTACAAATTGTGCATATTGCTGATGTGAGGAGTTTCACACAGACCAAATATCATGTAACATATTGATCATATCAATCAGATCACTGATGGAGTTAGACTCACCTGGCGTACTGCGGACCTGTGGTCTCATACCATTGGCTGGATGCTGTGATGTCATCATCTTTGATTCGTCCATCCTCCATGCCCAGGGCATAACGGCAGTGTGCTGAAGATTACAATCAGTGGTCAGAGTGTGTGTGTGTGTGTGTGTGTGTGTGTGTGTGTGTGTGTGTGTGTGTGTGTGTGTGTGTGTGTGTGTGTGTGTGTTTGTGTGTGTGTGTACCAGGGTCAATCTGTCCTAAAGCTGCTGTAGCTTGAAGGATCAGCAGCAGGAAGAGGTGCATGATGTCCCACCAATCACACCAACACAC